>NC_139581.1:3776222-3846222 GCF_946808225.1 Silurus aristotelis
GGGAGAAGAAGGAGGTGATTAAGAACAAAGAACAAAAAGAAGGCAGAAAGAGGAGGAGAGGAAGAAGAAAAGAAGAAGGATCTAACTGGAACCGTAGATAAATTCTGCTTATGTGCATGTGATCACTTCATTTGTTTGGAATCAGGACACATTGAACTTCTGATTGGATCGGCAGCAGAAACGTCTTCACTCCCGGCTTCATGAGGGTTCATTGTTCATCCTATGAATCAGATTAGCGGAAAAACCATAGCGGATGAAAAGTTCGTGGTGTTGATGATGATAACTGAATTATTGTTGTTAAAGCCAGCGATCGAAAAAGTCACGTGACCTTGCGTGATTCAGTAGTGCAGCAGTGCTCTGAGGAAACGCTTCCATTTCACTTCCTGCACTATAACCGGTTTATCAGGGAAAGTGTTGGAATCACGGCGACAGCATGGGATCCGCTATCGGAGCGCAGAACACTCTCAGCTGTAATTACAATTGCCGCGCTCTTTGATTAGTCTTCATCGGCGTCAGATGTTTGAGTCGCTCCTCGTTAATGCCATTATCTCCTCAGCAACGTGGAAGAAGTGTTCTAGAAAATGCGAGGCATCGACCAGTCGCCTGTACGAGCAATTAGCTCTGTACGCGGCTAGCTAGTTCATAAAGATAATGACATCACAGCTCTGTCGGTATCGACCTCAGCACTATTTAGGTTCCTGCTTATTTATCTATTTTTTGTATTTGTTTGTTTATTTATTTGCAGTTTGTTTGTTCATGCATTACATCAGTTTTCTGTTTTTTAGGACATTTCTTTTTTTTGCGTTTTTTTATTATATACACTATATCAACAAACAAATTGGGAGACTTGACTATAATTGTACAGGATGTATTGCCTTTATTTAAACTAGGAGACCCAAACGTGTTCCAGCATGACAATGCTCCTGTGCACAAAGCCAGCTGCATTAAGATATGCTTTCCACGGTTTGGAAGATGTGGAAGATCTTGAGTTGCCTGCTATAGAACTTTGAATAGAATAGCCTTTATTTGTCACATATACATTACAGCACAGTGAAATTTGTTCTTCGCATATCCCAGCTTGCTTAGAAGCTGGGGTCAGAGCGCAGGGTCGGCCATGATACGGCGCCCCTGGAGCATAGAGGGTTAAGGGCCTTGCTCAAGGACCCAAGAGTGGCAGCTTGGCGATACCGGGGCTTGAACCCCTGACCTTCCGATCAGTAACCTAGCACCTTAAAAGGCTGGAGCTACCACTCGCCCCAATAGGGTCCCTTTGGGACCCTATTGAACACCTTTAGGATAAATGTGAACGCTGACTGCACCCCAGGACACCTTATCTCACCTACATCAGTACCTGACTTTACCCTTGTGGTTAAATGAAGCTCACGCAAAACTCCAAAAAATCTAGTGGAACATCTTCCCAGAAAAGTGGAGTTTCCTATAACAGTAAATGGGGGATAAATGTGGAATGGATGGAATGCTCAAACACATGCACATACACATCTTATGGGCAGATGTACACAAACGTTTTTACACACACACACACACACACACACACAAACTGATTTATATATATGTACAGTGAGGAAAATAAGTATTTGAACACCCTGCTATTTTGCAAGTTCTCCCACTTAGAAATCATGGCGGGGTCTGAAATTGTCATCATAGGTGCATGTCCACTGTGAGAGACATAATCAAAAAAAAATAATCCAGAAATCACAATGTATGATTTTAAAACTATTTATTTGTATGATACAGCTGCAAATAGGTATTTGAACATCTGTCTATCAGCTAGAATTCTGACCCTCAAAGACCTGTTAGTCTGCCTTTAAAATGTCCACCTCCACTACATTTATTATCCTAAATTAGATGCACCTGTTTGAGGTCGTTAGCTGCATAAAGACACCTGTCCACCCCATACAATCAGTAAGAATCCAACTACTAACATGGCCAAGACCAAAGAGCTGTCCAAAGACACTAGAGACAAAATTGTACACCTCCACAAGGCTGGAAAGGGCTACGGGGAAATTGCCAAGCAGCTTGGTGAAAAAAGGTCCACTGTTGGAGCAATCATTAGAAAATGAAAGAAGCTAAACATGACTGTCAATCTCCCTCGGACTGGGGCTCCATGCAAGATCTCACCTCGTGGGGTCTCAATGATCCTAAGGAAGGATGAGAAATCAGCCGAGAACTACACGGGAGGAGCTGGTCAATGACCTGAAAAGAGCTGGGACCACCGTTTCCAAGGTTACTGTTGGTAATACACTAAGATGTCATTGTTTAAATTCATGCACGGAAGGTTCCCCTGCTTAAACCAGCACATGTCCAGGCACGTCTTAAGTTTGCCAATGACAATTTGGATGATCCAGAGGAGTCATGGGAGAAAGTCATGTGGTCAGATGAGACCAAAATAGAACTTTTGGGTCATAATTCCACTAAACGTGTTTGGAGTAAGAAGAATGATGAGTACCATCCCAAGAACACCATCCCTACTGTGAAGCATGGGGGTGGTAGCATCATGCTTTGGGGTGTTTTTCTGCACATGGGACAGGGCAACTGCACTGTATTAAGGAGAGGATGACCGGGGCCATGTATTGCGAGATTTTGGGAAACAACCTCCTTCCCTCAGTTAGAGCATTGAAGATGGGTCGAGGCTGGGTCTTCCAACATGACAATGACCCGAAGCACACAGCCAGGATAACCAAGGAGTGGCTCTGTAAGAAGCATATCAAGGTTCTGGCGTGGCCTAGCCAGTCTCCAGACCAAAACCCAATAGAGAATCTTTGGAGGGAGCTCAAACTCCGTGTTTCTCAGCGACAGGCCAGAAACCTGACTGATCTAGAGAAGATCTGTGTGGAGGAGTGGGCCAAAATCCCTCCTGCAGTGTGTGCAAACCTGGTGAAAAACTACAGGAAACGTTTGACCTCTGTAATTGCAAACAAAGGCTACTGTACCAAATATTAACATTGACTTTCTCAGGTGTTCAAATACTTATTTGCAGCTGTATCATACAAATAAATAGTTACAAAATCATACATTGTGATTTCTGGATTTTTTTTTTTTAGATTATGTCTCTCACAGTGGACATGCACCTACGATGACAATTTCAGACCCCTCCATGATTTCTAAGTGGGAGAACTTGCAAAATAGCAGGGTGTTCAAATACTTATTTTTCTCACTGTATATAACAGTGGTATTAGAGATATGAAACATTACTGCAGGAAAATGATGATAAAAGTTCTACATGAACTGTGATTTAATTGTTTTTCAATGGTTTATAATTCAACTTTGCATGACCTTCTGAAGGTCGAGGAACTATAGGAAGAGTTCATGCTAAAAGATCCGCTACTCTGACTCGCAGCTCATAAGCGTGAAGCGTAACACTCTACTGTAGCTCGGTTTTCTCTCACAGCTTTAAACGGATTATCCAGAATTAAAGTCACAGTTATTAAAGTGCGAACATGGAGTGAGAAAACAGCTGCAAATTGCATCCAGTAAACACTGTTTTGGCGTGTATGACGTGTTGTAGTGCCGTGTTGGCGTCGTGACATCGTGCTAATTAGCATAGAAACACCGCAGGATGAGAACGATGGTGAGAAGAGCTAACCGCTATTGTAGATCGGACGTACAGTATCCGAGTTTATTGCTTTGGTTTTGTTTTATGTGTTTAGTATTTGATGGAAAAGGTTTAGTGCAGTTCTTTTGTTAAAGAAAAAAAAAGGTGAACGTAGAAAAATGTTTTTGCACAAGAAAATATGTTAATGTTTTTAACTTCAGAAACGCTAGCTAGCATAACTTGCTAGTTCATAGCTACTTGCTAATTTTTACAATGCAATTCATTTCAATTCATTTTGAACTCATTGAATCTCCTGCAATAGATCTCCAATGCTTTTGAACACCTTTTGGATGAATTGAAATGCTAAATGCCAACTGGAGCTTCCTCACCTCACCTACATCAATACCTGACTAACATCTAAAACTAACAATACATACTAACATCCTTGTGGATGAATGAATCTCAAAAAAACACACTCCAAAATCTAGTGGAACATCTTACCAGAAGCAAATGGGGACTAAATGTGAAATTGAATGTTCCAAATAGCACATACCAGTCTTATGTCAGGTGTCCACAATCTTTTGTCTATATAATGTTTTGGATTTATCATTATTGTAAGATCAACTCATAGTATCTAAGCTTTGTATGGAAGTAGAGCGGATCCCGATTTATGGTTAAATCTTTTATTGATTCGGTTTGAAGATTTGTGTGAAGACTGCAAGTCACACAGCTGTTCTGATATCAAGCTGAACTTTGGTCTACCATTTGCTTTACTGGAGGCCACTTTGTGCAGCTGGGGATGGTTTCAGATCAACAGCCATGGAGCAACACGGGAGCTTCAATGGCTTAGGACCACAGTTTGCATTTAATCACCGATCACTGCACACCTCAACAACAATAAACTGTAATGAATGAACATGTGGTGTTGACGATGAGGATGAGGTTCCCTTTCGAGTCTGGTTTCTCTCAAGGTTTCCTCCTCATGCTATCTCAGGGAGTTTTTCCTTGCCACAGTCACCAATGGCTCATTTATTAGCTATCAAAAAGATTCTAGATTAATTTTGTAACACACCAACAGTCACAGGGAGCACTGAACTTCAGCATAACAAAAGACATCGTCCTGTGTACATCGGGAGCTGGTGCTATTCTGACCACATGCGTTACCACGTCTGCTCTGCTAACCACGTACACACCTCGTCACCGAGCTCTCCTCACACGGAAACAACATGGTCTCCCTTCTGCACCCACACTAATCACCAGACTTGGCTGCTTCGGACTTCACCATTTTTTACACCATTGCGGAGATCCGACGCGAGTTCGCAGAAGACACACTTCGAAAAGAAGACATCCAGGACATGTTCTAAAAGCAGCAAGAAGACAGGAAGCACTGTATTACTGTGCAAGGGAACTATTTTAAAGGTATTAGTGTGTAAATGTAGATAAATAAAATACGTCCTCGTAAACAGATCTAGACCAAAAAACGTTGTGATACCACATTCTTAGCGCTTTATCTGCGTAAAGCTGCTTTGAGACAATGTTAAAAGCTTTACACAAATAAAAATAAATTGAATTAAATCTACCACATTGATGCCAGAACAGAGAAAAGTCTTGAAGAAAGTCTTCGGTTAAGAGATCTTGAGATCATTCGAGTGGTGTGAAGTCAGATGTGCTGTAACTCAAGTGAACTGTGACTGAAGCTTCTATTTGTTGAGATGAATTACATCATTTAAACATTCATTTAACATTTTTTTGTCTTTTGTCTGAGATCATAAATCGATCACAAATCGATCCTGAATCAGACCCGTAGTAAAAAGTAGAATGTTTTTTTTTTTTCTTTTGAAATGTTGTAACTAAAAATCAGACGTATTAAAAATGAAAGAAACAGTAGCAAGGTCACTGAGTCGGTACTGTTCGCCTTCAATCTGAGCCCGAAATGCCTTTTCTCTTGTACACACCTTGTGAAAGAGTAAAAGAATCGCCTGCTGTAGTAAGAAAGTCCGAGCTGATGGAAACAGATTGGGGTAAAAGAAAAGGCCACAGCAAACGCAGGCCCCAGAAGATGCCCTCGGCTTCTAAATGGCTCAATATACCTCCACCGAGCGGCTGGAGCAAGCGCAATGCCCCACGCCGCCACTTACAGCAAAAATCAATAAGTATTTTCAGAACAAGGGACCTTATTAAAACCGGCTCTCTTTTTTTTGGTCACCTTGTATGTTTTTAGAAGAAGGGGGAAAAAAATGCTCACTCGAGAAATCATTAAAGGGCAGAACGGACCTCATGGACATCATGTTAAAATGGTTTTCATTTATTTCCTGCCCTTTTTCTGATGGGCTGATTTGGGCTTGGTGGCTTCAGGGAGATTATTACTGCAATGTTTCATTTACTGGATTCGGTTACTTGGCTTTATATTGGGTTTTCTGCAAGATTGGACAGGAGCAGAGAAACACACTCGCCTGTACTGGGTTGCTCATTTAGGTCGGTGTGGTATTTGATATTGGATAGCATTAAGATTAATGGTAACAGATGCATGTTGGGCTGCATGGACCTCATTTAAATGTTTGATGCTCTGACTGATGCTATATTTTGGAGAGGCCAATCCGCACAGACACACATACACACACTAAAGCCTGTTTAAAAAAACTATATCCCATTAAGAACCTTTCAGGTGAACCGGCTATTAGCCTCAGGATGTGCTTTTATAGGAATACAGTCAGTAATAGGTTGGGGATCAGTAACAGTTACTGTGACCACCCTGAGGTTCATTAGTTTGTAAAACTAAGTGGAAAACTTTATTCCACTTATAGCGCTGCCAACACTAGGAAAGGTTTGCTATATAAAAATAAAGTTGAATTGAATTAGATTTGAATCCATTTAAATGTGTTTTATAGCAGCTATAAAATAATAATTGATCAAATTGATAAATAAATAACAATGAAAATGTGGTATGTAAATGAATAGTTATTAATATCCCACTTCTAGTAATAGTATTAAAACAATTATTATTTTATTATCATTATTATTATTAGTAGTAGTAGTATTTATTTTCTTGTTGGTTTATTTATTTATTTATTTATTTATTTATTTTCTTGTTGCTGTAGATCAACATATCATATATGTATAATTATTATTGATTTTATTTATTATTATTATTAATAAATACAATTATAACAAAATATGTATTATTATTATTATTATTATTATTATTATTATTATTATTATTATTATTATTATTATTATTATTATTATATTGTTTAGTGTAATAGTTGTTTTAGTGTCAAATTGTGGTTTCTATTATAGTTACTTTTTACCTTTAAAACATGCAATTACATACAAAATGCAAATTATATGTTTTTGTATAAAAAGGCATAAAATAGAGGCACTCAATTGTACAGGACGTCTCTGCGTGTGGAACCAGAGACCCAAACCTGTTCCAGCATTACAATGCCGCTGTGCACAAAGCAAACTCCATGAAAATCTGCTTTACATAGGGTGGAGTGGAAGACCTGCTACTGTGTATATATATATATCTTTTTATCACGTGTTATAGCCGATATAACAGTAAATTAATTCATATAATCATTTTTTTAGCCTTTTCTCAAAACGTCTATTTGGTTCACTGTAACTGAACAGAATCTGTACAAACACTGTAAACACACTGTAAACACTGTAAACACTGAGCAATCATCTGTGCTTAATGACTTTATCTCGATATCTACCAAAAAACCTAATTGCGCCTTTCAGTGAAACATTGGATTTAACATGAACCACAACCGAGAGTGCACCGTTTGTACTCTCAGCCGGCAATGAAGCTCAGGCACGTCCGGCCCATTACGAGACGAGTTTTATTTGCCCTCCGCAGGCAGTAGAAGCATCGAGGCACGGCTTCAGAGTGAAAATGACCTTTACGCTTTTTATATCCGCCATGTTAATGGTGCACTGTAAAGTCTCAAGGCCTGCAGAGCCATGCAATAAAAAAAAGAAACGGATCGCAACGGAGCTGCCCACGCCGTTACCTCGCTGAATGGAACAGAGAGATGACTGCTATCCGTGATAACCTGGAGAATGGGAAAGTACGAGGCCATGGTGAATTCTGCAGAAGGGGTATAATAGAGGATAAATTGTTAGATAGCTGGCCTCAAAGCATGTGAGATGTTTGTGTATGTGAGCCAGAGGTCTTGCATGTCTACACTTAAATTCGGATGCTTTGGATGTGTGTTACGATACGATATGATACATTAAAGATACATATGAAGCAGCTACTGATGCGATACGATTCACCCCTATTACGATGCAGTGTGATCCGATTTCTATTCGATTCCACACAATGCGATTCGATGCAATACAATGCAATGGAAAATATATGATGCTGTGCAATTCCAGATGGTACAGATAGTACACTTTTATTTATTTGCTTTAGATAAACAACAAATTATCAATTTACTTAAGTGCCTTCTGGCTTCTAAAAAAAAA
Source organism: Silurus aristotelis (assembly GCF_946808225.1). Taxonomy (NCBI): domain Eukaryota; kingdom Metazoa; phylum Chordata; class Actinopteri; order Siluriformes; family Siluridae; genus Silurus; species Silurus aristotelis. Next base: position 3,784,246 of record NC_139581.1, read on the forward strand.
AAAAGGTCTGGAGCAATAAAAATAAATAAAACTAGACATTCTTTTCCTGTTGTGTCTGCAGGAAGTTACAGCTCTACCTCTGCCATGTTAATCTGTATTCTATGTGACTCTCAGGACACGAATCGATCTACTTATCAAATAATGGTCGCAAATTATTGGTCACTTCCTGTATAATCAAAGTATTATCTACTAATAATTATATAGAAATAACCCAAACAAATATGTTAAAAATATATTAAATATATGTTTAAAAATATGTAAAAAAAAATAATAATAATTTACATATTTACAAATATGTAAAAATCACATGCATTGTGATACAAATTCCAATTTTTTTATAATATTTTTTAAATGGTAATCTCACCATCCCTTAATGTGTTCATGCGCGAGGTCTTCTCTGTATCTGCTTTTGATCAGATGTCAGTCTTCTCAGTTCAGTCTCCTGTCGTGATGCCGAAAACAGGTCGGATAACAAGTATTACTGAGGGTTTGGTTTATTTTTTTTATTCTTAAGGGGCATTAATGATATAAATTCAGAAGAAGAAGCTCTAAATGCACACCTACAGACTGCACACTCAATACAGCACAAACTGCATGAGGTTCGCACATGGAAAAGCATACAGCATTGCAAAAACGTCCCTATTTGAATTGTAGTGTTTCAGGGCATGAGCAGCTTATATACCGTATTTTTTCGGACTATAAGCCGCTACATTTTTTCCCACGATTTGAACGCCGCGGCTTTAACAACGAAGCAGCTAATTTATGTTTAATTTATTTTTCCTAGGTTTTTCCCGGTTTCACAAACTTCAAGCCAAAAAACTGAGCGACATAACATTAGACCAATGAAATTTCCGAACAAAAACGAAAAAACGCACCTTACCTGCGTTCTGAGCTGCACGGCATCGGGTGAAAAAACTTTCACCGGTGTTGATTTTTAAATGCACAACGATGCCAAAAGATAAACTCCTGAGAGAAATAGTTGTGAAAGGAAGGAGGAAGACAGTGAACAATGACTTTCTTGGTCGTTTACTGTTTAGATACAAGCCGTTGTAGCGTGTTGAGTCTGGGTGAAGGGAGGAGCTCGCTAACTCCAGTTACAACACAAATCATATAAGCACAGACAGGTTTCCAAAACTCTTGCTTTTTTATTTTTCTTGGCAACAGCGTTACGGGTTAGTCAAACAAACTTAGAAATGAGCATCAGAAAATAATTAGGACATATTCCTCGTCTTGCACACACGCAGTAATAGCGGAAAAATGCTGTGACAGGCTATTCCCAAAATACCGCTATGCTCCTAAAGGAAGCGCAACATATTTCACCCGTTACACCGTGTGTAACGTGTCTTTCGTTAAAGCCTGTGTAAAGTACATTAGTGTAGACAGTGAAGACATTAGTATAGGCTTATAGACAGGTGCGGCTTATATAGGGGTGCGCTTAATAGTCCGGAAATTACGGTACATAAACATATAACGAGTTATTCTATAAAGTGTCAACTGTGTTTAGGACGATTTTATTTGGACCGGTCCAGTGGACACTCTACTGATAAAAGTATTGCGACACCCAGCCGTACATAGTAACCACAACATTGGAAGGGCACAATTTTCCAAGATGCCTTTGTGCCATGTCCAAACTAATAAGATTTCATTTAAAAACATATTTTCCATACACACTGAGACGCCGTTTTTAAGTCGGCGAAAACTCATCTTTTTGAAAACGCTTTCGAAAATGATGACACAATGTGAATTGTTGCCACGACATTTCAAAGCGCCAAAAAGTAAATGAGCGGCAGGCGCTTACTTTTTGCTCACGCACAAAACGGAGATCGTTTTCAGACGTTTCAGTGCGGTTGAGCAACTTTTGGAAAACGATTGAAAACGAAACTATGGCGTTTTATGCGCTTAAATTTTAATTAGTCTAGGCTTAGTCTTCACATCACTTGAACCCTCAACCTAGGAGGCTCCATGAAGATATGCTTTCCATTAACTGAAGTGGAAGGGCTCTTGCTATAGAGCTGCACAACCCTAGTGAACCCCTTTCGGGATGAATTGGAATGTTGACTGCACCCCATGCTTTTTCCCAACAACAACACAAGAGTATAACTAAAGGAAAAAAAAAGAGGTACATTCAAATCCACAGGGGTGTAAACTTTTGCACTCGTATAAACTTTATGCATTCAGTTGTCCTCCTTTCTTTCTGAAGAAGCATAGAAAATCGATAAACAACCCTAATTAATTGGGTATACTGTATAGTGCTCTGTATATTGTGGGCTTCATTTCCTCTCTCTCCGTATATCTCTCTTTCTCCATCACACTGACTCCTGATCCATATCTCTTCTTATCTGACTATCTCAGACCATCTCCACCATTGTTCATTGTTTCATCGTAACCTCGGAGGCAGCACTGGGACCAATTAAGGTGCAGTGACACCAAAGCCAAAGCTCTATTCTACAAAAATATGGAGGCAGGTCGATTCTGAGAGCAGCGAAGGCGATGAACTGGAGACGAGTTCTCCTCCTCCGTGTCAATTTGTACAGGTTTATAAGTTTTGTATAAGTTTATTTTTAAATGGGAATAAAATATTGGCAGAAATTATGCAGTGCATCTGACAGCAGCTGGCATGGGCGAGTCCTGGGTTGGGGATTCGGTGTTATTCTGAAAGCTGTTTATTAAAAGTAGGAAGTTTTATTGAGGCGCAGAGGAGGATTTTATTCAGCACAGGTGAAACAGGAGAACATTCAAGTTTTTCAACTTTTGGGTAGATTTTATTAGACTTGAAAGCAGTTCTTGAAATCTAATTCTGAATTAAAACCTAAATAAATAGGCGTGGCCTATATGATTTTTTCCCCCTTTATTGCTATATTATCTCTACTATTCTTCCGCAGAGGAGGAAATGTTCAGTCAGAATGTCATGTGTGAATTCCGGCTCTAACAAGTTCCTCAATCTCTGCTACATCACTTTAGTTTATATCTGAAAGATATAGAACTAAGAAAGAAAGAAAGAAAGAAAGAAAGAAAGAAAGAAAGAAAGAAAGAAAGAAAGAAAGAAAAGCAGCATATCTGTATCTGTACCTCTGTATTTCTCCCAATTTATAGTGTGTATCTCTCTGAATCTGTCCAAAAATTTCTGTACTTCTGTATCTCTACCTGTCTCTCTATCAGTAGCTGTATTTCTTCATCTTTGTATACATCTGGATCTCTGTGTTTCTCTGCCTTTTTCTTTATTTCCATTTATCTCTGGAACTGTATCTCTGTCTCTACTAGAACCTGAATTTGTCTGTATCTCTGTCTTTCTCTGAACCTGCATCTTCATCTATCTGTATTTCTCTCTCTTTATAAATACAATTAATAATAAATACAATTATTTCTCTCTCTCTCTCTCTCTCTCTCTCTCTTTCTCTTTCTCTCTCCGAACCTGTATATATATATTGGAATCTGTATCTCTATCTTTCTATATCATTTCTCTCTCTCTCTCAAAATGTATCTCCATTTAACCTGTATTTCTGTCTCTCTCTGAACTTGTATCTCTGTCTCTCTCTGAACCTGTATCTCTGTCTCTCTCTGAACCTGTATCTCTGTCTCTCTCTGAACCTGTATATCTGTCTTTCTCTGAACCTGTATATCTGTCTCTCTCTGAACCTGTATATCTGTCTCTCTCTGAACCTGTATCTCTGTCTCTCTCTGAACCTGTATCTCTGTCTCTCTCTGAACCTGTATCTCCTTCTATCAGTATCTTTGTCTCTCTCTGAACCTGTATCTCTGTCTCTCTCTGAACCTGTATCTCTGTCTCTCTCTGAACCTGTATCTCCTTCTATCAGTATATTTGTCTCTCTCTGAACCTGTATCTCTGTCTCTCTCTGAACCTGTATATCTGTCTTTCTCTGAACCTGTATATCTGTCTCTCTCTGAACCTGTATATTTGTCTCTCTCTGAACCTGTATCTCTGTCTCTCTCTGAACCTGTATCTCTGTCTCTCTCTGAACCTGTATATCTGTCTCTCTCTGAACCTGTATCTCTGTCTCTCTCTGAACCTGTATCTCTGTCTCTCTCTGAACCTGTATCTCCTTCTATCAGTATCTTTGTCTCTCTCTGAACCTGTATCTCTGTCTCTCTCTGAACCTGTATCTCTGTCTCTCTCTGAACCTGTATCTCTGTCTCTCTCTGAACCTGTATCTCCTTCTATCAGTATATTTGTCTCTCTCTGAACCTGTATATCTGTCTCTCTCTGAACCTGTATCTCTGTCTCTCTCTGAACCTGTATCTCTGTCTCTCTCTGAACCTGTATCTCTGTCTCTCTCTGAATCTGTATCTCTGTCTCTCTCTGAACCTGTATCTCTGTCTCTCTCTGAACCTGTATCTCTGTCTCTCTATGAACCTGTATCTCCTTCTATCAGTATCTTTGTCTCTCTCTGAACCTGTATCTCTGTCTCTCTCTGAACCTGTATCTCTGTCTCTCTCTGAACCTGTATCTCTGTCTCTCTCCGAACCTGTATCTCTGTCTCTCTCTGAACCTGTATCTCCTTCTATCAGTATATTTGTCTCTCTCTGAACCTGTATCTCTGTCTCTCTCTGAACCTGTATCTCTGTCTCTCTCTGAACCTGTATCTTTGTCTCTCTCTGAATCTGTATCTCTGTCTCTCTCTGAACCTGTATCTCTGTCTCTCTATGAACCTGTATCTCCTTCTATCGGTATCTTTGTCTCTCTCTGAACCTGTATCTCTGTCTCTCTCTGAACCTGTATCTCTGTCTCTCTCTGAACCTGTATCTCTGTCTCTCTCTGAACCTGTATATCTGTCTCTCTCTGAACCTGTATCTCCTTCTATCAGTATCTTTGTCTCTCTCTAAACCCGTATCTTCATCTATCTGTATCTCTGTCTCTCTATAAATCCAATTAAATCTCTATCTCTATTCATATCTCTATAAAAAAGCATCTACATCTCTACACATACACAGTCTACACTGCTTTTTACATATCCGTGTGTGTGTGTGTGTGTGTGTGTGTGTGAGAGAGACACACTGCCCGCTCTGTGAACATCTGTTAACGTATCGTGACTCTTTATCTCGGCTCATTTTCGCACTGTTCCATTTACAATATATCACCTAAATGACGCTCCAGTGACTGCATTTACAAACACCATTAAGTGGAATTTCTCTGCGCCGTCCCGTTCTTTACCGCTCTGAAATAAACGTCACGACTGGCATAAAGTCTTGTAAATGCAGCTTTTTTCTTTTTAACAAAGACGATATGAAATTTCATATTGGCCAGGATGGTTTACAGTGCTGCCAAAAACACACATAAACATTAACTTAGACACACACACACACACACACACACACACACACACACACACACACACACACACACATATATGTATGTACTGTAATGGCTCCTCAGAGAGCTGAGGGAAAGTGCTTCTTCAGCATGCGTTAATGGGGCAGATTGGTGCAGGCTCTGTAATGAGTGCCCCCCCCCCCCTCCAACCTGCCTCTGAGTATTGTGCTCTCTTTCACAGGTCAATGCCAGCGGGATGCAATCGCGTCGCCACCACTCTTTTTTCTGCTAAAATATTTTCAGGGCAGCCATTTTGTTTATTGTCCAGGTTTTAAAAGCCCACCCTGACCGCTACACCGCCCCCCCCAACAACCACGACCACCTGACCCGGGGCCACCCGGCATACATGGCTTTGGGATCAATACAGGAATGGCGTTAAGTAGATTTGTTGCTGTAGCTTTCAGTAAAAGGGGGAAAAGAAAAATGGGAAAATGGTTCTTTGTGTTTCGGAGATTCTGGACGCCACGCCAGAGACCGATAAGATCTAAGCATATAGATGTTTCATCTCAGGGCCGATTCCAATTCGTTTTGAAATCTCGTCTAGAAAAGTCATGTGACAATGAAATTTTTCCATTTAGGTTTTTCAACAATATTGTATTTTACACACTTTCGCTTTTCCATTTTTATTCCCAATTTTTTCATTTCTTCAGCTATAGTGGAGCTGGTAGCTCAGTGGTTAAGGTTCAGGGTTACTGATTGGAGGGTCAGGGGTTTAAGCCCTGGTTTAGCCAAGCTGCCACTCTTGGACCCTTTGTGTTTCAAGGGTGCTGTATCATGGTTGACCCCAAGCTTCATCTCTGGGATGATGATTTCACTGTGCTCTAAAGTACTAGCATTTACATTTATAGCATTTTATACAACCGAGCGAACGGGGGTTAAAGGCTGAAGTACCACATGTGACAAGTAACAAAACGCATCCTTATATAATTCATCATTATTATTTTTTTGTTGTTTTTTATTACTGTAAAAAAAATTTTTATGTCATTTTTTAAATGTATTGTCTAAGATGTTTTAAATATTTTCTTTCTTTCTATATATTTTTTTCTATTTTTTACAGATTTTTTTTATAATCATTTGAATTGTTTTTTTTATATATATATATGTATATTTTTTTATTATTTTTCTTTTTCCATGTGACACGAATTACAGATTTAAATTTTTTTTTACAGGGTTATTTTTTAATCCAATCTATTAAATTGGTGCATTAAATTTTTTCTACATTTATTAAAATAAAATTTGCCTTCTCATTTTTTTTATATTTTTTTAATAATTTCAGGGTTTTTTTTTCAGATTTTTCACATGCAAAAAAAACATTTAGAATGCATAAAATTAACAAATTAATTCTTAATTATACATTTAATAATTTTTTATACTTTAATACAATATTCATTTATTTTGTTACAATTGTTTCTTTTTCTTATAATAATCTATTTATATATTTTGGTAAGGTTTTTGGTGCTTGTTTTTTTATTTATTTATTTTTTTTGCATATTATGTATATATTTGTCTTTTTTAACACGATTAATTTATTTGTAATATATACATTATTCATACATTCTTCGCATGTGGTCATGTGTTTACTTGTGCAGTTTCAGGTTGTTTAACGTTGAATTTTTCATGCCATCACTGACCGTATTACTCACGTGAAATGTCTGTGAGTTTTCGGTTATGTTCACTGTGAGGCCATTTACTTGGACATAACTAGAGTTCATCTACTCCTGTGTCATAAAACTGAAGTGTGTGTATGTGTGTGAGACCAATGAGATCAACCCCAGGGACACACAAACACACACAGGCCAAATGTGAGTCCGCTCCTCATGACCTCCAGTTCATTACTGATCTTCGTTTTTATTGCCTTTGCCATGTATATGAGGGTGTGTGTTTGTGTGTAAGTGTTTTGTTGCAAAAATAACTTTATGAAGGACGAATACCAGGCACTCGAACATACTCGAGCTGAGTATCATAGCCCCCGGTTGTGATTAGCGCCCATCCCTGGCCTCGGTAAAGAGGAAGATTAGAGAAAGTGGATGAAAATTGGGCCGTAATCGTTCACCATCTTGGGCTTCGTCCAAATCCGCAGCGCGTGACGAGAGCGCGCTGAAGAACAACAGAGTGTAAATGAGCAAAACACTCTCATCTCACTCAGATTTAACACTCATTAAACTCACTCTCGGTCTCGCTGAGCGTGCCAAACCTTTACGGCAGGCAGACGGAGCGATGCGGCGCAGCTTTATTAACACAAACCGGTGCAAACAAACCAGAAGGACAAAATAATATCCAAACCATGAACATGAAAACAGTCAGTGCAACATTTTATAGCGTATTATTATTTCCACTGTGGCTTTACGTGGGATGATCACAATCCTGCAGCCACTCGGTTAGTGCACAAACTAGTGCACTGTTATACAGTAGGAAGTCTAATAATCATAATCTCAGGCAAGCAGCATCAAATACTATCAAATAATGAACAAGTCTGAATATTTTAAACCAGCCTGATCAACTCGGCTGTTGAAACTGACCATATAGAACCAGCCTGACCAGATACAACCTTCCAGACCATCTATAACCAGCTACAACCAACCTGACCCCACAGAATCAGCCTTTTAGGCTGAGAAACTGGAAAAAAATAGCATTAGAGTCAACATCAAGAACCTTGAACATCTAGGGTTGAAGCTACCTGCTTGAACAAGCCTGACTAACTATAATTAGAACCAATTTGAATATCTATATTCAGTCTATCTATTCTGTTGAAGCTGTCTACTTAGAACCTGATAGACTTTATAATTAGCCTGACTAGCTCAAACTAGCATGACTTTTAGAGCCACCTTGACCAGTTGGAACCAGTTTGAACATTTATATACAGTATATCTATTCTGTTAAACATACTAGTAGGACCAGAGAGACTAGTTATAATTAGCCTGACGAGCTAAAACTAGCATGATCATTCAGACCACATTGACCAGCTAGAACCAGCTTGACTAATTATAATCAGTGTGAACATCTATTTTTAGTCAATCTACAATGTTAATTCTAGCTAGTTAAAACTCGATGGGCTATTTCAAATTAGCCTGACTAGCTAAAACTAGCATGATCATTCAGACAACTTTGACAAGTTAGACTAGTTGGAACCAGTTTGACCATCAGTATTCAGTAATCTTTTCTGTTAAATCTGTTTAGTCAGAACCAAAGATTCCATTTATATCTAGACTGACTAGCTTAAACTAGCATGACCATCGGATCCATTTTGACCAGTTAGAACCACAATAACAAGTTGGAACCAGTTTGAAGACCTTTATCCTATCTATCTATTCTGTTCAACCTGACTAGTTAGAACCAGAAATACCATTTATAATTAGCTAAAATTAGCATGACGATTCAGACCATTTTGACCAGTTAGAACCACTTTGACCAGGTGTAATCAGTTTGAACATATATTCTGTCTTTTCTGTTAAACCTGACCAGCATAGAAAAACTAACTTAACCCAGATGGTTTACTTATCCTGACTAACTAGAACCAGCTTGACCATTTTAAACCAGTTTGAACACATATTTCAACTCCACCTATTCCTTTGAATATGATGATTTTAACTAGCAAGACTATCTAGAACCAGGCTAACCATCTAGAACCAATCTGACCATCTAGACTTGGAAAAAGCACCAGTCTGACCAATTAGAGCCAGTCTAAACTTCCAAAACCATCAAGTCAGAGCAATCATTCATGCTGTTAATAGATATAATTTATAACTGACTTGTTGGCTCAGGCTGCTTTTGTTCCCCAGACACATAACAGGTTCGAAGATGAACTTGTTTCCACTGAATATGTATTCATGCCATTTTCACAAATACCCACTCCATATTGCATGATCGTTCTTCATCTGTAACACCTCACATGGTGATCTGCAGCGCTATTTAATGCTATTTTTTGTAAACATGTCGAGAGCGTTTGTTTCGACCTTGGTTCTCAAGTGCAGAGAGAACGTCCCACTCACTTTCACCTTCATTGTAAACCAGGCTCTCGTTATCCTCAGACACGAGCTTCATCTCTTATTCAAATATGCAGCTCTGCTCTTCATTCAAGTAGCACACAAGTGCAACGGGTTTGGACAAATTATTCCAGTCTAGTATGGTTCAAGAGAAGAAAAGAAGAGATACAATGATGGAAAAGTTTTTACCCTGGTAGTTTTTAATGAAAGATTGTGGTGCAAGACTGTGGGAAATTGTTGGTTTTACTTTACATATTAGGGCATAATAAAAATTGTCTGGTCCTTTACACGTCTTCGAATTATGTAAATACAAGCTCAAATGCACAATATTTCACCATGTCATTATTTATTGTAAATTTGTAAAAGTAACGCAAAATGGAAAAACATTTGTAACTTCCCAGACACACTGAGTCACCAGATATTTCCAAATATCACCAATGTTCTTAAGCATACATTGAGTTCACATACTCCAACATTCGGCTAATGTCATCATAGAATTGGTGGGTATCTAGCAAAGGTTATGAGTAGTGATATTTTTTCCGAAGAAATTGTGTTGAAGTAAATGGGTTTTTATGACTTTATCAGGAATTTTTTGCCCAGTCTTCATTATGATATCGTTTCAGTTAATTGAGGTTTGCAGTGACAGCACTTCAGTCAGTTGTGCTCTGGACTTTGACTGCACAATTGCAACGCCTCGATTCTGTTCCCTTGTCAGCCATGCTGATGTAAATTTGCTGCCATGCTTAGAATGATTGATTTTCAACTGAACTCATTTTGGCCCAGCTTTAGCTGTTGGCTTTAGCAAATGGACAAATGGCCTCACATTTATTATACTGTATAGTATACAGAGGAGTCCATGGTTGTTCTGCACCTTAAACCCGGGTGTAGAAGACATTCAGCACATCTTGGAGGAAGGTGTCACGGTCACAAACAGGTGAAGTTGTCTTGTAGTTCTTGGATGCACTGCCACATGCGCTGGTTCTCTTGCTGTTCTTAAAGCTGTCTTGTCCCCTGCTCTGAAGGTGGAGTCTTGGAGCATGTAGTGATGGTCTTGGAGATGGTCACATCATGAATGCATTTGCTGATGTAGCTGGTCACTGATGATGTGTACTCCTTCAAGTTGATGGAACAAACATCTTGTGTTTTGTTCAGATGCTTTAGAACTTTAAAACCCAAGCCCTGCTGCATTGTTCTTTCTCCAGGCAAATCTTCATAATAAACTATACTTGTTCAGTCTTTATTTCGGTCATGAACGTTCACATTTAAAATGCCTGTAAAGTCTGAGATATAATTCCTGTTTTGTTTTTTGTTTTTTTACAATTTCTCAGAGCATTGGATTCTTTGAAGCGTCCACTCCTAGGACTGTCTTGAATGTCTTCCACTTTTAAACAATGTTTCTGACTTTATAATAAAGTACTTTAAAGTGCTTGGAAATGGCCTTATAACCCTACCCAGATTGCAGCAACTATTGCTTATCTAAAATAATTGCTGCTGTCTTTTTATTTGATGATTTTGATGTCCATGGCATTTTCTATAGTATGGAGTCACTTTCTGATTTAAAGATTCAGTCTGGAAAAACATGACCAGATTTGTCTTTATTTGGTTGCCCGTGGAAAAAAGAGCACCTGCTTGGTGAAAAAACTGCTATTATTCCTGCAAGTGTTGAAGAAAACACTACTGGATAAGGACACTGGGACCATTCGGAATGGCTTGTTTGACACATTTGACAGCGTCCTTTTGTATTTCCAGCATGTACGAGCTAGCAAGAATGAGCTCTGTGATATATGTTAAACATTATGATGATAAAAAAAAGGCGAAGGGAAATCCGGAATGCGGTTTCAGAGCGTGACGCTGCGACAGATTATTTTATTATTCGAACAGACCACAATGTTGACAGATGAAACCGTTGAAAGGGGAATTTTTTTATCTGATTCAGTGGGAGCTGAAGAACTGATTTATGGAGTGGTGGAGATGAGAAGAGAGAAAAGGTCTAGTGTTATGTAGTGAAGTTTGGTGTTTATAAATGGATATCAGGAAGTGAGAAAGTGTTTCTTCATCATTATTATCATAAATACTGGCTTTAATTGTATCAGTCTAAAGGATTGCATATGTTTCATGTGATCATGTGATTAATATGTGACCAGAGATGTGAAGAAACTCTGCAGGAAAAAAATATATATTTTAACAAAAATATGCTTCATAACTGCACATTATTTTATTCAAAATAATATAAGGACAAAAGTTTGTAGACATAATAAGATTTAAATGTGCTTTGTGAACATCCTATTTTACATTTAGACTTCATTTGTTATTATAATAACCTCAACTCTTCTGAGAAGATGTTCCACAAGATTTCATGGAGATTTGTGAGAGACTCATTCAGCCACGATGGTGTAAGTAAAGTCAGGTACTGATGTAGGTGAGGTGAGGAGGCCTGGGTTGAAGTCAGTGTTCACATTTATCCCAGTAGTATTCAATATGGATCAGAGCTCTATAGCAGAAGATCTTCCATTTCAATCCATGTAAAGCAGATCTTCATGAAGCTATAAAATTGTGTGCCTCCAACTTTTAGGTCCAGTTTGGGGAAAAACCACATATGGCTGGAAAAGTAAGTTGTCCCAATACCTTTGTCCATACAGTGTACATCTGGCAATAGACAGTGTAGAAGAAAAACAAAACATATAAAAAGATTTAACACTGAAAAATTAATTTACAGGTTTAAATAAATATAGAATAGTATTTTTGTATAACAAAATAATAAACAAAAATATAAGAATTGAAAATGTGACATGAAAAATTCAACGAAGAAATTATTGTTTAATTGTAGAGTGTAAAAAACTGCATGTGAAAATGAATAAAACGTATAAAAAATTGAAATAAGTATAAAAAAAATAAATAATAATAAAAATTTAAATAAGCTTGTTTTCTTAAAATACCAGTCAGTAAATGTGGGGGGAAAAATAATAATAATAATTTTTTTGCATTCGATGTACATTCCATACATTTTGTTTACTTTGAGTTACTGATACAGTTATACTCTCACTTGTTCTCTCTCTTTTTTCTCCTTCGTTTGCCCTCTTTTTTGTTCTCTTTCTTTTTTCATTTGCTTTTTATTTATTTCCTCTTCCCATTCCATGCTCTAGTTTTTACACTCTTTCCTCGTTTATCTTTTTTCTCTCTTTCTCTCTCTCGCTCTCATGCTGCTCCTCTATCTGAGCACCCAGACGCTCTGAGTGTTTGTTTGGGTTGTTCTGGCTCCTCTGTTTGGCCTCCAGTAGGGAGGACAGGAAACTGGCGTGTAATTACTGAGAGAGGGTTATTTAAAGCAGGCTCACATGCTTAAAAGGCATTTAATGATGGATGGAAGTGTGCCTGAGGCGCTCGGATAGCACGCTAAGTCCCACCTGATAAGATTCCACTCTTTTCACATAATCTCTCACTCCATTTATTCGGCTTTTTGATCTATTTTCTCTACGTCTTGTTGCAGTCTGTCGGACTCTGTTCAGCTCCCAGGGTGGGCTATGTTTAATTCTGAGGTCTGAACAAATCCGAATTTAAATGCTAATCAAGGATTTGTTTAAGTCTGTGCTTCGGGTTGGACACCATCAGCAATTAAAATCCAAACGTCTGGTTCATGCCTTTACTGTGGATTGTTTCTAATTAACAATCAGTTTATTGCTCTCTAAATTAGAATCTAAAGTATTTTGTGGAAGTGTTGATGAATTTTGTTTTTATTGGTGTTTCATCTGTGCATGATGTGACACAGTGCTGAAAATTAGAATATGTAAAAGATTAGACACCTCCAATCTTATCAAAGGATATGTAAGGATTGTCAGATCTGTTCATGATCCCAGACCCCGAGAACTGCCATGCAGCTTAATGAGGCCAGACCCCCAGAACTACCTTGCAACAAAACAATAAACCACAGATACAAAGATTATTGTTAAGCATAAGTGCATGTGATTGACAGACGGACGGACGGACGGACGGACGGACGGACGGACGGACGGACGGACGGACGGACGGACGGACAGACAGACAGACAGACAGATAGATAGATAGATAGATAGATAGATTGATCGAAAAAGGCCAGTATATAAACTCTTATTTTTCTCTGTAATCTTTGTTTTTGTGGGTGCAGCTCGGTAGACACGTTTCTCAGCCTCCTCTCTCTCTGTACATATTTTCTTTTTTATTAGAAACCCTTCTTCGATGCTCCTCAGGATGAGTCTGTGTGCTGTTCTGTGCTGTACGGGTTTGATTAATTAGGTGTTGTGTTATTGGGACCAGGCCGGGCTGGATTGGGACGGCAGGTGCAGGGCTGTTTACACGCTCAGCCGATGAAGTCGTTTTCTCCTGGGTGAGGAGCTGAAGATCTTCTCGCGTAACGAGCTGCAACTCGCTTTCCTCTGACTGCCGGAGGAGAGCACTCTTTCATCAAAGAGGCAGGAATCTCATTAGGGTAACAGAGCAGTGGAGGAACAGAGGATCGTGGATGTTTTTGTGGTTGTTTTTTTTAATGAATTGAGACCTGAAGGTGTTGTAATCTTGGTATGATGATCAGATGGTATATACACCACCAATGTGTCACTCAAATTCATATTTATTTTTATTTATGTCTGAAATGTGAAAGGGGGAAAAAGGTTTCACGTGTTTAAGTTTCCAGCACTGGTTAGATTTTCACTGTGGCTTGAGATAACCTGAGTCTTTTTATCCAGACGCTGGAGCTCACCTGTGGGAATTCCCCATGCACTCAGCTGTGAATTATGGGACAATTACCCAGCAGGCTTAGCCCCTTTTTTCCTCTGTCATTATATCGAGCAGTGGTAATAAAGCCACTCGTTCTCTGCGTTCTTGCGTTCTCTGCACCGCCGACCGCACCCCCAGCCCAAATCACAGGTGGGAAACAGCTTGCATCAATAGTGGCTTCCACTCCTATCGCCTCCATATGAGGCTTTATGGGCGTGGGGGAGGACTGTTATTTTTGGATAGGAAGTGACTAAAAAGGGGAGAACATCCAAGCTGTAAACTCGTTTCCTGAGCCAAAGCCAAGATGGTTCCACAGCTTTTTTGTCCCCAGACTGCAGGATTGTGTTTACCTTCAGGCTTAGCCTTGGTGACCATTGTGTGCTGTTCTAATGTGGTCAGAATTATCAGGTGACCACCTGATTGGTGACCAAACAATCCATGGACTGATTACCTACAAGTTTTTTTTTTCCTGGAGATTCAGTAAAGAACGTCAAACAGCTCACTGAGAAAATATTTCCATCACGTGTTTTAGTCCAAAGCTGAGCTTCCATGCTAATAGTGAGCAAGTGTACACATAGATGGCTGAAGAAAAGCTCCGGGATCCCAAATGTTGTTGGACTGTGGTGCTAATGGGAGAAGAACAAAGGGATTAGGTAGATCAAAGTCAGGAACTTGTAAAGGCTGGAGTAGAGGGAATGCAGTCTAAAATTCAAGTCTGGTCTGGCCCCTTCAGCCATTTTCTTATCAGTTTCTCCACCTCTTTCTACAACAAAGGGATGAGTAGAGCATAGAGTGCTTTCAACTAAGAACTTAAACGAAAACTAAATAAGGTTTCTTAGGAATTCTTATGATCTCTGTTTTTCTCAAAGGGTAAGATGTTGGATTTCTAGTTGGAAGGATATGAGATCAAATCCGAGCTCCATCAAGCTCCCATTGTGGGGCCCTTGAGCAAGGCCCTTAACCCTGAACTGCTGGGTCTATAAATGAGATAAATGCTATAAATGTCAATATAGTTCATTGGCCTTGAAGAAACCTGAACTCAGGGGATTCCTGCGTATCTCTGAAGGTCTAGTATTGTTCTTTCAACAAAACATTGGTTTTGTTTGAGCAAAAACGCAGATTCTGACATGAAAAGATTAGACTATCAGTTAAAAACCTAAACTGATTAACCATATAGACTGATTCAGGATCCAAAAAAAAAAAACATTTTAGACATTTATTCATCTTTTAGGTTTCAGGAACCTTGTAAACCTTGTAAAAAGCAGAACAAGGAACTAGGTGGAACCTGTCACACTGAAGGACAATAATTGCTCATCTATGCTATTTAGAAACATGTTTCTCTTTCTTGTATCTTAAAGTTACAGGAACATCAGTGAAAAGGCACATATGGTGATCCTCTCCACTGTGGCCACATGCTGGACATGAGAGCTCTTGGTCCTGTTCCAGGATAAGTGAGGAATAAAATGTCATAGAAAAAAATGATTAACAATCAGGTGAAGAAGCAGCGTATTCATCATGGTAAAAATAAGAATGACAACATTTGTATTTATTAAAGAACAACAAGCTGTACATTTGCTCCATTTAAAATTACAGGAAGAGATGCCAAAAGTACACGCATCCACAAGTAATAGTACAAATACTTTTTAAAGATCTGGTAAAAGTTGAAGCATTGACTACACTTTTTTACTCAAGTTAAAGTAAAGAATGTTGGGCTCTGACATGTACAGTAAAACCCTGTTGTACGAGCATGATTCGTTCTTGAAAATTGCTCGTAGGTCTATTTGCTCGTACGTTCGAACTGATTTTCCCCATAAGAATGAATGTAAAAGCGATTTAATCCGTTCCGAGACCTCATTCGATCGCTTATTTCTGCACTTAAAAAGTATTTGTAGCCTATTTCAACAAACAAATACACCACAAATTACCGTAATGTAAACATCATTTAACACTTACCCATGTGGTAGTAGTTGATTGCGAGTGTGAGACACACACCACGCTCGTAACCTCCTCGGTTTCCATGGTAATTCTATTTACTTTCATTTTCACAGCACCATCACTGATTATCTTGGGAGACATTTTTCAAGATTTCTAGTGAAATAAAAATATAAAACTAAAAAAAGTTAAGTTTTTGCTGCACTGAACAACGAGAGCGACCGAGCGATACGTCATCAACTAAGCGACTGATGCGACCCTCCGCCGAAAAACGGGGAACCGGCAGCATGGGTTTGCTCATGCTTTCGATATTTGCCTGTGAAATAGGGTACAATTTTGCGAGCAAGGTCGCTCATATCTCCATTTGCTCGTACTATAGGTTACTCGTACAACAGGGTTTTACTGTACTTACTACCTGTTTTAGTGTCATGGTGGTAACTGGAATTCATATAAAGGAATTCAAAACGTTGTAAACTAATGCATGTATTCAAGCTGAACATCGACCATATAGAACACAAGCAAAGAAAAGATGATAATGATCAGGTGATCAGGAATGTTTACACCACTGACTCCCTCTGTCTCATCCACATTAGCTTTACTTCTTGTTGCCTTCTGCCTGCTCATTGTTAGCTTCGTAGGCTAGTCTACGCGTGTGGTGTGATAGCCAGGAAATGATACACCAGTTGTAGGTTTAAAAAGACAAGAAACAGGTTGATGGGCTGAAAACGGCGCACAACGAGAAGGAGAAATATCAATCATGTCCCCAAATAGATTTAAACTAAAGTAACAAGGCTGCTTTGAAAATGTAAGAAGTAGAAACTACAGATATTTGTGTAAAATATGACTGGAGGCCACTCTGTGCAGCTGGGGAAGGTTTGTCATCAACGCCTTGGGTGGTTCCATGAAATTCCGGAGTAAAAACGGGAGCTTTGAGGATGGATTGGACTGTAGTTGATGTCAACAGTCTCCTACACTGACTCAGAAATACAGTTCGCTTTTGATCATCATCACTGCCCCCTGCAACATTGTATACCTGCCACAAATGGACATTCGGTGTAACCCGGATGAGGATGGGTTCCCTCTTGAGTCTGGTTCCTCTCAAGGTTTCTTCCTTATGCCGTCTCGGGGAGTTTTTCCTTGCCACAGTCGCCACCGGCTCGCTCATCAGGGACAAACTTACACTTATAGAGAACATATTCATTTTTAATCACCGCATTATCTGTGTAAAGCTGCTTTGAGACAATGTTTATTGTTAAAAGCGCTATACAAATAAAAATGAATTGAATTGAATTAAAAAAATTTAATGAGTGAAAGTAAAAAGTTGTCCAGAAAAATGGAAAAATCCACTTAAATACAGTAACATATTATTTGTACTTTATTACTTCGAATTTCTAATTACAGTTAATGTTTAATTCTTGTAGTCTCGTAGTCTATAGCAGCAACAAATTCCAAAAAAAAAAAAAAAAACATTCCCCCACCAGCATCTATTTTTACGCTTTATTAAAGCTAAACTGTGCTTGCACCGGAGACTCCTTCTCTAATTGGCAACCAAACAATATATCCAAAAGCCTTGTTCGTGACTTTTGTCATATGCAGTGATATAATACTGTATATTTCCACAAAAACCATGCTAGATATGTTTTTTCCTCTGCCTGGAGCAGTTCCTGCCTACGTTCCTGTGATTGAGTATGGCTGCTATGCAAGCAAACTTCTCATTAGCCCCGAGCCTGGGCTTGGCTTGGGATTTCCCTCCTATAACCAATAATTGGGGAAATCCATAGAACCTCCCCATTTCCTGCAAAACTCACAACCTGGCCTCTGTGCCCAGGCTCTCGCTCGCTTGGTGTTATTGTGTCGCCATGGAGATTGCATGGTAACCGACAGGCCCTGGGGCGGCGCTATCTACTCTAATGGAAAACAGTGGGAGAGGCGGAAAATATGTTTTGTAGCTAATATCATATGTCAGAATTGATTTACAACACGTTTTGGTTCCAACACAGAGGCATTTGAAGTGTACCGGATTGAAGTGAACGTATAGCAGAACTATAAGCAGATTAGAAGAAAGAAGAAAGAACCAGCCGTGATGTTGGAAGCTTCTTCTTTTTGTTCACTGTGATATTATTCTGTATCACTCCCTAATCAAAATCACTTCATCCTAAAAACCATGTTGGTGGTGTTTTCAAACCAAGCCTTCCTACACATATCCTTGACTATGATGAATCTGTAGAGCACTTCCTTTACTTCCTCCAATCTCGCATTGTTCTACCCGCTTCACACCCACTGGACACTTGATTGCCCATGGCTCTGTGCTGGTTTATCACAGGAGATAAAACCTGATCTATCAGCATTGGTGTTTTGGTGTGCAGTGTTGTTCCATGAATTGAACTGGAAATCCATCAAAGCCTTCCCTGAGTAATGTTTGGTGTTCTGTTTTGATTAAATAATCCATCTTCATATATATGCACACTATTTGGACAAACATTTGGTGACCGCCACCATAAGGTTGATACATGCTTTTTTTTAACATCCCATTCTACATAATAAGCTCTACTCTCCTGGGAAGATGTTCCACTAGATTTTGTGGAGATCCGTTCAGCCACAAGGGTGTTAGTAAAGTCAGGTACTAATGAAGGTGAGGTAAGGAGGTGTGGGATGCAGTCAGGTTGTTCAAGATCTTCTATACCTACCAATGCAAACCTGAGTTTTCATTGAGCTGGAGCTTTGTGCACAGAGGCATTGTCATGCTGGAACAGGTTTGGATCTCCTAGTTCAAGTAAAGGAAAAATGTCATGGATATTTTCTCTCCCTTGAAGCCAATAAGAAAAATAAGCATATAGTTTGTCATCTTAATAAGATTTATTTTCCTTTACCTGGTTCTTTGTAACAAACTGTCCAAGATGTCTAAGTTCAGTGGTATCAGTGGTTGTCGAAGTACACAAACCGTGTAGTTGAGGTGTTGTGGCGAGTTCGAGTCAGGAGTTCCTCTATCATATATTCGTCTCTAAATGTTCTGCTTGCTCTTAAACTGATGCTGAACTGTATGTTGGTGAAAAGTAGATGCTACCAAACTCCAATCGAGTGCGCTCAACCCCGAAAGTTAAAGTCTCCCCAAATAGAAATTACCTCAGTTAAGTACATATACGTGAAAAAAGCTACTTAAGTACAGTAACGAATTGCATTTACTTTGTTGCTGTTCACCACTGGGTCCTATTTTGTTACTATAGCAACAAGATCGAGATACTGGAATCAGTGGCTATTATGATAGCATGTGATACTGATTCTGACGCAAAAGGAAGGCGAAAAAGTGCTTAGCCGCGTTAAAGATTTCCAAGGTGAAAAAGCGCTTCTTTTTTTTTAACATTGGGTCACACATTAGTATATCCGTATCGGTATTGGTGTCGCACTTGATCTGAAAAATGTAAACTAGCAAGCATGCATTTCTATAATAAATTCAAATGCATTAGGACCAGCACATCCATATAAACCTGAGATCTATATTTTGTCATAGAAACAAAATTAATTTACAAGTAAGAATTGAAACGTAAATTCTCACAGATGATTCCCTAGGCATATTTGTAAAGTGGGTGTGTGTGTGTCGATGTGTGTGTCTTGCAAGACGTTGCTTAATACCCAATTGGTGACAGTGTGCAGCCATTAATAAAATCCTGCTCTACGCTAAGCTGACAGCAACGCTGACGGAGGTGTTCTGGGAGAAGATCATGCCTGGAATAAAGATCCGGATCCGCAGGTAGCCCCGTTCCCGCCATCCCCAGGTGTCATTACTGATGCTGTAGCTGCTGAAGGGGGTGTTACTCCTACCTCTGACACCACATTAATCACCCCACACCCCTGCCAGCAGACTAATCACCATAACGTGGGCGCCCCCCCCCCCCCCCCCCCCCAAGCTACAGAGGGGACATGAGCGTGTGAAGGATGTCCAACAAAC
Organism: Silurus aristotelis; assembly: GCF_946808225.1. Taxonomy (NCBI): domain Eukaryota; kingdom Metazoa; phylum Chordata; class Actinopteri; order Siluriformes; family Siluridae; genus Silurus; species Silurus aristotelis. Next base: position 3,804,185 of record NC_139581.1, read on the forward strand.
TGCTTCCTCTTTGCCTCCACTACATGACGATGACTGATGGAGCGCTAGGAACCTCGCTGACCCACCACCCGATTACATATCTCAGCACTCGCTCGCTCCCACAAATTAAACCCCGCCAATTTAGCCCACGTTCATTTCGTCTGTGTTTCCGTCTCGCTGTTCCGGTCCTTCTCTGTCAATACCAGCGGTTTGAGGAATGAGGAATGTTTTGGTAAGGTAGAGTGAATTAAGATGAATAATGGGATTGGGTTTTGAAGTCAGGTTTTTTAGGGTGTGTGGGCTGAGAAGAAGGGGGTTTAAGATCGACCGGTTATGAAATTAAAAGGAATAAATTCAGATCCTCATCTACAGAGCGTCTAAGCTAGCATGGGGGTAAAAATTTATTTCAGAAGGCGTGGCCATGATGGATGCACCCAATTTATAGTTAAAGACAAATTAACCTTTTGGGGGACTACACCGACTTTTGCCTATATGTGAATTACAAGAAATACAGTTTTGAAGAAATTTATTATTTAAAAAGAGAAAAGAAAATTTGAATACTTTCCTCACACTTGTTTTTTCTCTGAATTTCTGCACGTTTTTTCAACAGTTATTTTCTATTTTCTATTGATGTAATCTATTGTTATTTTCCTTTCATCATAAATCATCATCATGATCTCCTATTAAATATATATTAAATAATAGATTACATCAGCGGCCCCCAACCTTTTTTTTGCACCACGGACCGGTTTATTGTCAGACAATATTTTCACGGACCGGCCTTTAAGGTTTGGCGGATAAATACAACAAAATAAAATGATACGTCCGGCATAAAAACTGTTTTTATAAATATAATACTAACCTTCAACCTTGAATCATATTAAACCTGAATCCACTGTGTATGCAACTTTATTAGCAGCGTCCTCGTAACATCTCGCCAACATCATAATTTAGTGGTCTGTATTATGTGTTAGCGGCCGGAGCCCCTTTAAGAAGGTAGCGGATCGAGGTAAGACGTCATGACAAGAGTCAGTCATAGACAGATGTGGCGTAGAGAATCCAGTCATTTTTCAAAATAAAATATCATTCAGATTCAGATAATAAATAAAACGGAAAAATTGTAAGTTACGTATTGTTTCTGTGCGGCCCGGTACCAATTGACCCACGGACCAGTGCCGGTCCGCGGCCCGGGGGTTGGGGACCACTGGATTGCATTATTTTGGTGGCCAAGCATACAGACACAATGAGCCACACAATCAAACACATGTTATAGATGTTCAATAAAAATGTCCTAGAAACAACAGCTATAACTTATAGCAAATGGTTTCTTTCATGATATGTATGTTCTGCCCATGGGACAGCACTGAGCTCTGTGGAATGTTTGGTAGAAATTTGAAATAAGGCCAAAATAGACAACAATTTTTAATGCATCAAAATGTTTGAAATCTTAAAAATTTTATATCAAATACACATTTAAGAGGTTGTGACCGTAAACACGCTTACATTTAGGCTTAAGTTTAGACCTGGTGGTGGTACATAAGTGGGTTTATAGCTTAATAGTAGGTTTAAAGTAGAGATACAATAGGTACAATGTGACTCCAGTAAAAGTACAATTGCTGGTTGTAAACTTTCACTTGAGTAAAAGTACAAAAGTTTTTGCCTGCAAATGGACTAAAGTATCCAAAGTACTATGATTTATTATGACTATTATGTTCCTATTTTTTTTTTTATCACAAGACACTTTGTGTAATCAACTCAGTTTATGTGAAAAGACTCGAATGTGACTCTCAGCACACTGATCTATTAATAGAATGATATTAATGACTCAAACACTGATTGATTTCTATTACAATCATCATGAGCCCAAAACCACGCGTAAATGTGGTCACGTGTGTTGCGGTGAGTTCGAGTCTGAAGTTTCATCATCAATTATTCCTCTCTAAATGTTCTGCTCGATGTTGAACTGATGCTGAACTGTATGTTGGTGATCAGTAGATACACCAAGCGCCGATCAGAACCAGTTTAAAACAGAGCGTGCGCTCGACCCTCGTTGTTGACTCGCTGCGTGTTTCACCAGTTTTTATCCTTAAGAATAAAAAGGAACGACTGATTTCACAAAAGTGAAGTTGAGTAAAAAGTAAAAAATTTTACTTTGAAATGAAGTGAAGTTTAAGTAAATATCTCCCCAAATGGAAACACTTCAGTAAAGTAGAGATACACAAAAAAAGCTACTTAGGTACAGTAAAGAATTACATTTACTTCATTACTGTCCATCACTGTGTATGGATGAGATCAATGTAAGCCGATCTGGATGAGGGCGTCTGCCATAATTGCAGTGAATGTAAATGTACAAGAGTGTTTGTAGCACTAGGCCCAAATTTGGTCAGAATATTCCTTTAATGATTGTGCCATTTTATTATTTTTACCTGGTGTTTGATAGAAAAAAACAAATAATAAAAGTTAGAATAACAAACGTGTGTCTATGGGCATTTGGTGCTTGGGCCCCTGATAACATTTGATAGGAATTTATATTGGATTTTTTTGCACATGTTTTCCAATTAGTTTAGATTCAACTTTTTTTGCCATTGTGCAAATTTACATACAGAGACAATAAAATGCCGTTTCTATGAATATTTGTATGAATAATCCATATATTTTTCCTGTCCTCCTCGGGCTGGTGATTAGTAAACTTTAATTAATGAATGAACATCAAGCCAGTTTATACACCTTCCTTATTTATATCATTAAAAAAGGACTAAATGACACCCATTCATTAGCTGTATGTCATTAAACATCTTAATGGCGCATATAAATAAATTAACTAGTGCAGGCCAATGGGAGAGTAAAGTTTTGTTGCTTGACATAACAGCTGTAATATTTAGACCATATAAAAATCTAAAATTAATGATACAATTGGATTCTTTATTATTGTTATTATTATTATTTAGTAAAATCGAGGCACATTTGATTTTTTTCCACTCAAGAGGAATACCATTTACACTCAGTTTATAAAATATTTGCTGAAATATCAGAACTGAATTGTCTGAATTGACCAACATTTCACACCCTACCTGCTTTAATTTACGACCTCGAGATGTTTTTTGATTGACAGCCGCCTCCCGGCTAATTACAAACAACCGCATTAGCAGCAGAGAGGCTGATTTGCATGAGTAAACACTCGAGTCGGCTTCGTCGGTATCAGCCGTAATAACAGTATGCGCTAATCAGGGGCTAAAGTGTCACTAAGCTTACATGCAGGAAAGAAAGGCGCCGGGTTCGGTTAATGTACTGCTCCATCTACCATCACTGAAGCTCACAGGCCGCTAATGATAGTGACGCTTTAGCAACGGGAGCTTGTGATGTCATAACTTTAAAAGATAAAGTACTTTAAAAGAAAGTACTTTATCCCTTATTCTTATCATTTTTCATAGCTAAATCGAGTAGGGTGCGTGTGAAAGTAAGATCATGTGGATTGTTCTCCGACGATCATCATGCACAAGTATCCTAATGGTTACGACATTTTTGGAGGTTGAGCTCCTTGAAGGTCTTCCTGATCTCTCGTTGTTGTCCAGTGATGTTCTTTCGCTCTGAAGTGCGTGTCAAACGTCTCTGTTACAGATTTGCTCAGTTTCACACAAGATTTCATGTTTCTTCTTTGTTCTAACTATTGTCCGTGATGAAATCGCAAATGTGGTAATGCACGTGGTCAGAATAGCACCAGATAGCACCATTAATCTTTAAACCTTTTGATACCACCTCGTAGTATAAAGAGTTTCCTTCTTAGAAAAGGTTCCAGATACAAACTTAAAAGGTAAACCATCCAAATAACCTTTGAGGAACTCATTTAAAAAAAAAAATAAAAAATTATTATTCCATATGAATTTGGTACATGCTGTTATTTGGTTTGTCCGGTCTGTGGTAGTGGTTCTTTGCAGAACCCTATAGCAGGAGCTTTCCATGTTGGAAAAGGTTGCAGGTAAGACTGTTTTATAAAACAAACCTTCCCATCAAAATAACCTTGAAGGATACCTTTTTCCTTCCACAGATATCCTACTGTCTAAGCCCTAGAACAGTTTATCCCTCTGAAAACCCCCTTGACGAACTCTTTAAGAAAAAAGTGCCATTAGAAAGACTCAACCACCCGAAAAACCCTACAGAAATGATGTGTTGTGTCTCTGTTCAAATGTAGAATCTTGAATGGGGCTTTCATTTTTTCTTGAGTGTGAGAACATCTCAAGGAACATCTCTAAAACCTTATTGATGGGTGGTCCAGAAGTGTCTTTTGTGCTTTAGAATCCTTGAGGGAACATTTTCTAAACTAAGGGTAAAGCTTAGCTTTTTTTTTTATTATTTAAAAAGTTCTTTCTAGGACCCTTAAGGATTCTTGAATTTGTTGTATTGGAGAGGTTCTATGTAGTGTTCCATGAATTATTATATTACCCTGACCCTAGTGCTAGCAAGGGAGCAAAAACATTGCATCGTTCCTATAATTTTTTTTCAAGAACCCCACAGGACTATAGGAATATAGGAACCATATAGTAAGTAGTGATAGGAAGGTAATTTTAGTGACTTGTGAAAGTGAACTAACCTTTTATTTTGTCATTTAGTTCATTTCATTCCTTTGATCAGAAATAAAATAAAATGCTTCATTTTCTATAAGCTGATCCCCAACACGTCTACATACACCTACTTTGACTATAGTTCAAATATTGAAAAATGACAATGAAGCTAGGACAAATTATTATAAATACAATGAGTAGCTTCAGCTGTCATATCTTCTATATCGTTAGTTGTTTGTCACGTGACTTCAATAATTAATGTAAGAATAATGTCAAGATTCGGCCTATAAAACCTGATTTATTGCATTGTGGAGTGTCATGTGACAAAAGAACGAATGACTCGGACCAAAGGACTTATGAGGCAAACAACCTAATTCTGTTTCCTGTTTAATGTAATATATAGCGTCTATAAGAGTCATGTGATAAAAGACTCTAGAAAATTCGAGAGGTAAACAACTCAATTCCTGTGCATAACCTACAAAGATTTCACGATGCATTGTTCATGCGCGTCCGGTAGAAAATGTGCGAATCGCTCTTTTAGAGGACTCGTTTTTCTGAGTCGCATGAAAGACTTGTTCAAAATGAAATGAACAACCCCTCACAAAATAGGAACAAGAATGTAGAAACATAACCTTGGTTAACTTGCTCAGAAGATGTTTTACGTTCCATGAACCTCCTAAGAAAGCTGAAAGCTCTGAGCACTCTCTGAGGGACTGCATTATCGAGCACTTTAAGTAAAATTAAACAAAAATCCCAGATGTTACTACAATAAACAAAAGAAATTAAGGTTTTGTTTCTTGACTGGCTGTCTGTCACTGTCAGGAACACAACCATGAGTCAAGTCCACCAGGGAAGACCATTTGAACCTTGTAGTGCTGAGGTTCCTCCAGCTGAATTCCGGCTCCCCGAGCAGATGGTCAGCAGACGAACGCTCTGGCTCGAAGTCTAAGAGATGATTGGGTTTGATGTGGTTATGCACACATAATTGCTGAAATGAGCTGACAGTCATTGGGGTGTGATTTGTTTAGGTGGAACTAAAAAAACTGGGGGTGCACTTTGGTGGGGGTGGAGGGTATAAAGAGGGGGGGATGTGGCGAGGTGGCAAAAGAACAAATAATTGAACGTGTGGGTGTGTGTTTTGCTTTACTGAGGTTCAATTGATGTGTGTGTGTGTGTGTGTGTGTGTGTGTGCCCTTGTTGTGGATGTGATTTGATTCCCCCGCATGAAAACTCATTTCATGGAAATGTTTTGAATGTTTGAGAAGACAAATGTGTTGGAGACTTTCCTTTTTTGTGGCCGGCCAGCTATTTGCCCACATTCACCGAAAATGTTGCTAGTAGTTACTTGACTTCAATACCAATCAGTTAATCAGGATTTTGTTGAAGGAAAGCTAACCAAGGTCACAAACTTGCTATAAAGGTGGAAAACTTCTAGTTATGAGGGGAAAAAATAGCAGAATCATCAGCAAACTTGGGAAAATGTTATGCTACTGTGAGAAATCACTAGCTGTGAAAATCAACAAGCTAGCTAACTTAAATGATCATTTTACTAAATGATAAATGACCATTTTGTGGAAAAACACCTCACAACTATTATAACAAAAACTAGCCTAGTTATTTTTATTTTTTACATTTCTCAGGTTCCTTCCAGAATTAATACTCCGCTATTGCAATTTACCATAAATCTGATCCTTATTCGGCATGCCGTTGGCAGGCGTCCCTCCAGAGGCCGATGTCACAAACATTACAGGAGACATATAACCATCGTTTCTTGATCCTCTGCTCTTCTGCACCTTTATCGCTTCTCTTTTCTTTAAAAAAAAAAACCTTGCTTATAAGACATGTCTCCCCTTTGTGCTCTTGATTCTCATATTGAAGTGTCTCTTTCAGCCTTGGGTAAACATATAAGTCCTTTTTTAATTAAAATAAATCTGCTTCCCATCGATATTTCACAGCCATCAGGGACATACCGGCTCTACAGCTCTGGAGGAAGATACCGAGATACGGTGGCTGGATTTAGAGTGGAGAAATAAAGCAGGGGGACAGAGATGATGGGGTGATAGCACTGGGTTGGGAGGGAGACAGCGAGGGGTGTTGGTGGTCTGCAGGCTTTTTTTTTTTTTTTTTTTATGAGAGATAAAGAAACAGTGTGTTGTTTATGGATATGTAGGATTTTGTTCTCAGCAGCATGTCACCTGGGGCTTTGGCATTTTTCTGTACACGATGCTGTTTATCCCAGACATGCTCTAAGACATAAATACTGATTCTACTTGCTTTCCTCCACAGGGGCAACTGGGCAAAAGATTCAGTTACTGTAAAATATAACAGTACTTGCGATTGTTTTATTTGTAATACAGAGCTAAGGGTTAAGGGCCTTGCTTAAGGGCCCAGCTGTGGCAGATTGTTGATGCTGAAATTTAAACTCGAGAAAGAAAAGCAGTAAAGAAATAAATGAGGAGTAAAAGAAAGAAGTAAGCAGAATAAAAAGAAATTAGTGCTTATTGATGAAAGGAAGGGGTGAGAAAGAAAAGATGATAGTTGGATAGAGGAATGGAAGATAGGGAGGAAATGAATGAGTGAGCAGAAAAGCATGAAAGAGTGGAAAGTTATCAGTTTTGAAGAGAGGAATGGTGAGAAAAATAAAGGGCAGCGAGTATAGATTGATGAACATAGAACAGAAAGAATGATGTGGATGAAGAAGGATGGGCAGATGCAGAGATAGATAAAGAATGCAACATATAAAGGGAGAAATTATGGTGGATGTAGTAATGAAGGAAGGCAGGATGAAGGTAGAAACGGAAGGGGTGAAAGTAGGAAAGACAGTGTTAGAGTGATAGATAAAAGAAGGAAGATAGGAATGAAGGAGTGATGAAAGAAGGAGTAATAAAGGAAGTGGTAAGATACAAAGGAAGAGAGGGAAACAGGAAGGAGAGAGTGATGAAGAAAAGAAAAGGTAGGAAAAAAGGGCTGGACAAAAGTATAGAAGACAAAGGAAGAAGTGATAAAGAAAGAAGTTAGTAGCAAGGTAGGTAGGAATGGAGAGAAGTATGAAGGAATGTGTGTGATGAAGGAAAGGAGAATTGATGAAGAAAGGATGGTCAGGTGAATAAAGCAAGGAAGACAAGAAGGGAGAAGTGATAAAAGTAGTATTGAAGAAATGGAGAGAAGTAGGGAAGAAAAAGATTTTAAGGAAGGAAAAGGTGGGAAAGAAAGGATGGGCAGATTAAAAGCTAAACAGATTGACAAAAGAACGGGATAATTAATAAAGGAAGGACTAAGTAGGAAGTTGGAAAGAAAGGAAGTGAAAAAAAGAGAGTGGGGAAAGCAAAAAAGGTGAGTAAAAAAGGACAAACAGATAGAGAGCTGGACAGATAGAATACAAGAAGGGAGAAGTGATGAAAAAAGAAGTGAGCAGTAAGGTAAAAGGAATGGGGGGAAGTAGGAAAGAAAGAGAGAACGGAAAGAAGAGGTAAGGAAGAAAGCGCCAGCAGGTCGACAACAGGAAAGAAGGCAAGAAGGGAGACATTATTAAAAAAAAGAAGTAAGTAGAAGGGTAAAAACAAGTAAAAGAAAGTAGGCAAGAAAGAAGGCTGAAGGAAAGAAGAGCTGAGGAAGAAAGGAGTAGTAAAGAAAGAAGTGAGTTGTAAGGTGGGAAGATATAAAAGGAAGAAGAGTAAAAAAGGGAAGAAGAGGTGAGGAAGAACGGGTGGGCAGATGGACAGTTAGAGAGGGACAAAAAGAAGAAAGACAGGAAGGGAAAAGTAATGAAGGAAGAACGCCTCTAGGTTACGCATTAAACCCTGCTTTTTTCGCTGCATCAACACACTTCGTTAACATCTCTGCATGAATATGCACTGAAAGAGGTGTATAATCAGTCCAATGGAAAACCGCAACATCACTGGCGGGGTGCCGTCATGACCAGGAAGTATAAAAGCACATGCAGTGGAGACGGCGCTAGCTTTGAAAGTGAAGGAAGTGCTTGCAGGGATGCAGGAAGTGGGACAACGAGATGCAGCATCTCGTTACCTCAGGAAACCAGGTTTACATACGTAACCTAGAACTCAAGCTGCGTCAACACGCTTCGGGAACGAGTGTACAACACTGCCAGACTGACCAATCCCTGTCTAGTGTGGATGGGCACAGCTAGATCAAAGGACAGAGGGGCCAGGAATGGCACTAATGTCAAGGCTATAGGACCTGACTAAAGTCAGTGGGGTAGACCAGCCCGCAGTGTTGCAAATGTTTTGGAGCGACACTCCAGAGGAAGGCCTTAGATCTCTGACCTCAAAAACAGCAGTGAGACCAGAGGACTCATAAGAGCGGTGAATAGCATCCACAATCCACCTGTTGAGGGTCTGCTTATCCGCAGGGAGACCCTTCTTATACCGACCATAGCAGACAAACAGCTGTTCCGACTTTCTCTACACAGCAGTTCTGTCAATGCATGTGTCCAGTGCTCCCACTGGGCACAACCAGTTAAGCCTGAGTTAAGGACTGAAAGAAGGAGGATAAAGTTCCTGGAGCAAGACTAGAAGTGGTACAGCCGAGGGCACCTTGGGAACATACCCTGGGGTAAAGGAAGACTGTTCAGCAAGTGGATATTACAGTAGTGTCCAGTCTAAGAGGTGCTACGTGAGTGAAAGGGAAAAAAGGGGGGGGACAATGCAAGGTTTCTTGAGTCGCAAAAAAGTCCACTTGGGCTCTGTAAAACTTCCTTCATATCTGCTTTACCACATCCGGGTGGAACCTATACTCCCCGGGCCTCTGCCTTTGCCTCAAAAGGGCGTCTGCCCTCTGATGTATTGTAGCACCAATGTTGTCCGTATGGTTCAGCACATGGATGGTACGGATGGCCCTTTAGGTCCGAGAGGAAATGCTTCAATGCTAGAAGCATGACCAGCATCTCCAGGCAGTTGATGTGCCACGAGAGATGGGGCCTTGCCCGTAGACCTTGGGAGGAGCACCACTCTTGCACCACATTGGATGCAGTTGCCATCAAACCCAGCGGTCTTGGAACTGTTTCAAAATGAGTGACTGACCTTTTCTCACTCTCTTGACTACCAACAGAATAATATAATTCAAAAAGGAAGAAGTGATGAACAGCAGAGGAGAAGAAAGAAGTGAGTAGTAAGGTAGAATGGAATGGATTGAGGTAAGAAAAACATAATGAAGGAAAGACGAAAAAAAAATGGACATGGACAGGGATAAAAATAGTGATGGAGGATTTAATAAGTGTGGAAGAAATTACAGAAAGATGAACAAATGGATAAAAGACAAGACGGGAGACATAATAAAAGAAGTGAGTAAAAGGAAATGAAAATATAACAGAATGGAAGAAAGAGTAAGGAAGAAAAGAAAGAATGGATAGATAAACAATTGGGAGATGAACCAAAGGATAGAATACAAGAAGGTAGAGTAATAAAGTAAGGAACACTGAAGAAAAAAGTGAGTGGTAAGGTAGGATGGAATGGAGGTAAAAGAAGTAGGAAAGAAACAAAAAGGGAAAGAAAAGATGGAAAGATGAACAGCTGGACAGACAGACAAAAGAAAGGGAATATTAATGAAGCACTAAGAAGTAAGTAAGAAGCTTAAAGGAATGGAGGGAAGTATGAAAGTGTGAGAAAGAAAGGGTGGACTGGTGGACAGCAGGACAAATAGACAGAAGACAAGAAGGGAGAAGTGATGAAGTAGTAAGAAAGAAAAGAATGGAGGGAAGTAGAAGAGAAAGAGTGAGGAAGGAAAGAGAGGTGAGGAAGAAAGTGCAGGCAGATGAAGTGCTGGAGAGATGAACAACAGAAGAAAGATAAGAAGGGAGAAGTAATGAAGGAAGGAACAATGAATGAAGGAGTGACTAAGACAGTAAAAAGGAAGGGAAAGAAGAATTAATGAGTAATGAAGGGAGGATGGATAAATGGAAGGATGGCATGAACCTGCTGATAAATAAACATGAATGTAAACAGCTACAGTATACAGTGTCTAATAGATGGTATATAGTGAGAATGTAAATATCACGGATGGAATGAAAATGTCAGTGTGCTCAGATTCATGGGGACGGAGGGAAGGAAGAGAAGGAGGAAATGGAGGTAGAGATGTTCGCTGTTTGTTTTAAGCAAGTGGACGGCAAATCGAGTCTCGGGTTTGAAATTTACATCTCTCTCTCTTTCTTTCACTCTCTCCCTCTCTCCTGCCCCCACTGCTTACTACTGCACCAGACAACAAAAGAATAAATCATTTAATAAATGTGTGTTCCTCAGACATACATTTGAATATCAAGACAAATTGTGTTATTTTTCTCCTCCTGGTGACTGCAGATGCTGCTGAGACGAACGGAATGCAGCGGCAAATCATCAGGTTCACCATGAAGCCAAACTAACAATGAAACAAATGTGAAAGTGATGGAGGAAGGAGTGATAAATTGAGGAACGAATGAGTGAGGGAGAGGGAGGGAATATTTTAGAAGTAATAAGGAACGAAGGAAAAATGCAGTAATAAAGGAGGAAAGGACAGAAGGAAGAAAGAAGTGATGCATTAAAATAAAAATTTATAAACTATGTCATGAAGAAAGTTAGGATGGAAAGAAGAGAGGAAGGGCAAAGGATGGAAAGAGAGGATAAAAAGGAAGGAAGGAAGGAAGGAAGGAAGGAAGGAAGGAAGGAAGGAAGGAAGGAAGGAAGGAAGGAAGGAAGGAAGGAAGGAAGGAAGGAAGGAAGGAAAAATACAGTAATAACGGAGGAAAGGACAGAAGGAAGAAAGGAATGATGCAGTAAAAAGTATACTAAATAAACTATGGTGTGAAAGAAAGGTAGGAAGAAAAGAAGGAAGGACAAAGGATGGATAGAAGGAAAAAGAAAGAAAGAAAGAAAGAAAGAAAGAAAGAAAGAAAGAAAGAAAGAAAGAAAGAAAGAAAGAAAGAAAGAAAGAAAGAAAGAAAGAAAGAAAGAAAAAAGAAAGAAAGAAAAAAGGACAGACAGAAGGAAGGAAGGAAGGAAGGAAGGAAGGAAGGAAGGAAGAAATGAATGTGAGGAAGGTATAAGAAATGAGGACTGGTTGGAGAAAAGAAGGAAAGAAAGAAGGTACACAGGATGGATAGAAGGAAAAATAAAGAAATGAAGAAAGAAAGAAAGAAAGAAAGAAAGAAAGAAAGAAAGAAAGAAAGAAAGAAAGAAAGAAAGAAAGAAAGAAAGAAAGAAAGAAAGAAAGAAGGGACAGACAGAAGGAAGGAAGGAAGGAAGGAAGGAAGGAAGGAAGGAAGGAAGGAAGGAAGGAAGGTATAAGAAATGAGGAATGGAAGGAGAAAGGAGGTATGATGAAAGGGTGGCATAAGAATACCGGAATGATGAAAAGGAAAGAAGGAAGAAGATCATTAGTGAGGAAATAAAGTGAACGATTGTGAGATTGAGCATTCGTGAGATCAGACACTGATGTTGTGTTAAAAAAAAAGCTCCAGTTCAACTCAAAGGTGTTCAGTGAGGTAGAAGACCTCAGGCTTTTGTACAGGACACTGCAGATCTTCCACACCAAACTTCAGACACTTCCTTTTACATTCATACAACTGAGCAGGGATTTAAACTTATGACCTTCTGAAACTGGTGCCTTAACCACTAAGCTTCACCCTTCATGTCCTCCTGGAACTCGCTTTGTGCAAACGAGCATGATGGAACACTGGAATGCTGCAAGATACGGAGGCTTTCTAGACATCTGTGTGATTCCAAGTCTGTGGTAACTACAGAAGAACCACATATGGTTGTGCTGATCGGGGGGTTCACATAGATTTAGCCGCACCTGGGAAATGATGCATCGGAGTGTGTTTAGATCAGAAAACTTGGATTTGTGTGTGTGTGTGTGTGTGTGTGTGTGTGAGCGACAGGTATTCAGGCATTTGCTCTTTTAATTGCACTTCTAAGAGCTGTTTTCTGTGCATTTATTCGCCTTTGATGTTGAGCCATCACTTGAAAGAGGGATATTCCAGAAAAGCGCTCGGCTGGAGAGAACTCGATCCTGACGTGCTGCTCCGAGACGCCTGTACAGGCTCAGAGCTGACTTCTGAGCAGGCATGACTGATTTGATGGTTTTTCAGCTGTTCTTTAATCAGCTTCTCTAGCGTTCGCTTCACTCGTCTTCGAGTGTAGGTTCAAAAGCATGGCTCGAAGTCACTCGTTTCTTTTTTGTTGTTAACGTGTCGCATGAAATACGCAGCTGTTATTTAAAACGTGATGCATTTGAGCTTTTCCTGCTTTCATCTGCACAACAGAAGCACTTGAGGGTCTTATTGAGGGTCAGGGACAGATATTTGCTTTTTGTTGCTTCTTAAAGGGATTACTAAACTGATGGATGTTGTACGTTTTATCCGTTTATTGTTACATTTGTAACAAATGTCAAAATAACCTCCTGTTTTTGTTTACTTTATGGCAGCTGTAAACAGTCGTTCCATCACCAACCTGTCGTTGGTTGTTGTTGTTCTTCTTCTTCTTCTTCTAATTATTGTTATTATTTATTATTATTATTATTATTTTTTTTCAGTTTAAAATATTACAAAATATACTAATACTAATTGTAACAACAATAATAAAAATCTACTTGATTTCTTCTTATTTTAATATTATTATTATTATTATTATTATTATTATTAATATATATGAAAAAATATACTAATAATAATTATCATATTATAAATAATAATAATAATACAACTAATAATAAAATTATTAATAATAATAATAATAATAATAATAATAATAATAATAATAATACTATAATAATAATAATAATAATAATAATAATAATAGTGTAGTTGCTGTTTTTCATTTTATTATATATTATAATAATTATTAATTTGTTTGTTTTTTATTTAAATATAAATAATATACTACTACTACTACTACTACTAATAATAATAATAATAATAATAATAATAGTGTTTATCTATTCATATCTATTATTATTATTAATATATATTAAAAAATATACTACTAAAAATTATCATATTATTAATAATAATAATAATAATAATAATAATAATAATAATAGTGTAGTTGCTGTCTTTGTTTTATTATATATTATAATAATTATTAATTTGTTTGTTTTTTTATTTAAATATAAATAATATACTAATAATAATAATAATAATAATAATAATAATAATAATAATAATAATAGTGTTTATCTATTCATATCTATTATTATTATTATTATTATTATTAGAGGGCTAAGCACTGAAGCTGTATAGTTTATTAATATTGTTATATGTTTTTAAAACAGCACATAAATATTACCTTATGTTGAAAAAAGTAAAATCTAAAACTCTAAATATATTTTTCTTCCCCCTGAGGAACCGATACAGTTTTACACAGAACTCAGAGTGTATTGAAAACCCTGTAAACAGCTTATAAGCTCCAACCAGCACTAACAGTCCACTAAACCCTGTTTACTGTTCCCCCTGATAGTCTGAGTGTTTAGAAAGACTCCACCCTGAGTATAATGAAGCCCTGCTTGGATAGGTTCTCAGCGCAACCATTGGGGGGCGCTAATGTCTCACTGCAATCTCTCTCTCTCTCTCTCTCTCTCTCTCTCTCTCTCTCACTCTCTCTGTCTGCTCTTTCCATCCATCATCTTTCCCTCAGCCTCTCAGTTTACACTATGACTTCTTGTTATTCCCGATATATAGGATGCAGCCTTGGACATCACACTTTCCTGCGTCATGTAGGAGGCACTAAAAATAAATCTCCCCGGACTTTTGCTCGTCTTTTTCCCTCCCTAGCACTATGAACTACCTGTCCTGCCCTGTCCTGTCCTACCTTTTTGTCCCAGAAAATTGTCAGAGAACGAGTCTCCCCCAGTGTCTCTCTGTATGTTTTTTGTAAGTGTTTTTATGCAGTAACACCGCAGGCCGTGTCTGTTTCAGTGCACGTGAGTAATGATGGAGTCATTTCTCAGCAGCTATTCACAGTTTTAATGAAGGGAAATTACTGAGTGCACGAGGCCTGTATGGGTGTGGTGGGCTGAGGGGGTACAGGAACACTAGGGAATGAGAGAGTTTTTGTTTGTTTTTTAATGGATTTATTTATTGATTTTTTTTTTTTTAGGTGGTCCCAGAAAGAAAGGAAGGAAAGAAAGAAAGAAAGAAAGAAAGAAAGAAAGAAAGAAAGAAAGAAAGAAAGAAAGAAAGAAAGAAAGAAAGAAAGAAAGAAAGAAAGAAAGAAAAGCAAACAAAAATTATAAAAAAAACTTAAATATCAAACAAGTCTTAAAAATAAAAATATAAAAGTATAATAGATGCATAAAATAGCAATACAGTGATTATTAATATTATTATTATTATTATTATTATTATTATTATTATTATTATTATTAATGATATTATTTATTTAAAATAATTAATTATTATTATTTATGATATTATTTATTTATTTAAAATAAGTATTTATTAATAGGTATTGTTATTATTTATGATATTATTTATTTATTTAAAAGTATTGTTTTTTTATTATTATTATTTTATAAAGCTATAAGTGACCCTTAGAGAGCAGTTCTGTCCCTCACTGGATCGCATCCCAGCGCAGCGCCTCCTCAGGTGCGCAAACTTGATGCGCCACAGACCCTCAGCGTAGACAACCAAAGTGCTCCTTCATCTCCATCTGCTCCATCATCCATCAAACAGTCCTCTCTTCACTCCTTCACCTTCTCCTCCTTCGTCCATTCTCCACTCCTTTACCATCTCTTTCTCCGTCCTTCCTCCACCAGTCCTTTCTACACTCCTTCACCATTTCCTCCTCTGTCCTTCCTCCACTCCTTCACCATCTCCTCCTCCCTCCTTCCCTCCCTTCCTCCTTCCTTTTAGCTCGAGCTTACACGCCAGTTGAGTGCTGAAGTGCGCTCAGAGAGCAGTGTATGCTCTCTCTCTCTCTCTCTCTCTCTCTCTCTCTCTCTCTCTCTCTCTCTCTCTCTCTCTCTCTCTCTCTCAGCGCTCTAATACATTACTCACACATTTCCCCACACCACAGCACTGCTGCTGGACTTTGGCTTGGACTTGGACTCATCCGACACATGGACCAGATGTTGCTTCTTCTTTTCTTCTTCTTCTTTTAAAAGCTTCTACGCATTTTGGAGTTTGGGATTTTTTTTGCGCTGATTTCCGAAATCCCGGAAACGGACAGCATCACTTTTTTCGCTTCTTCACACGATTTAGTTCAGAGAACCAGGAAAGCGACCGGAGAACAAGATATTTATTTTGTACTATAATAATAAGAAAAAGATCTCCAGTTTTAGAGTTCTAGAGTCTCTGGATCTGGAGATTCTGGTCGTTTTCTGGAGCATCCCTGTTTTCTTGGAAATCTCTTGGAGAAAAATAAACAATAACACTCTATAATACATATTATAATAAATAATCATTCATTTAGGTGTCCGCGCGTGACCGCACGTGTGCCAGCGTGAGGCGCGTGCGTCCCACGTCCCGGTTCTCCGCGCCCTGATTAGGCAGTATGAACCCGGTGCGTGCGCGTGCGTCTCCACCGGCTTTCCTCAGTCCCTGAGCCGGACAGAAAGGACAGAAAGTGTGACACACACACACACACACATACACACACACACACGCACGCACACACGCACGCACACGTGCGTCCACGCGTATACACACGCGCACACACACACACACGCACGCACACGCGCGCTCAGAGACACAGAGAATTGGATGTGTACTATGCCAGAATGGGTCCTTTAGCGTGGTTCCTCCTCTGCGGATTATTTCACTCTCAGGCTGGAGGTAAGTTCATGATAGATTTTTTTCCCTGAACCTCATGCATGAGTTGGACACACGCGCACACACACACACACACACACACACACACACACACCTGGACGGGTTATTTGCTCATCAAACGTCGCAGGTGGTTATGGTGTTGGAGCTGGAGTTGGTCTTGGTCTTAGAGCTGGAGTTGGTCTTGGTCTTAGAGCTGGAGCGCAGTGATTACGCATTTACATTCAAACTTTATCCTTCTTTTTTTTTATTCCTCAAATCTCTTCCCAAACACATTGGCTGCCTGTACAGACACTAGGACAATTGGTCATTTATCGGATTGTCAGGTGCACCATAAACCTTCACAGGTTCCTACAGTGTTGCTCAATGTGCTCCTGGTTTTATTTAAAGGTATATGGATGATGTCCAGCGCGTGCGCAACACGAGTTGCCTTGTTACAGACTCAGATGTGGCTTGTGTGTGTGTGTGTGTGTGTGTGTGTGTGTGTGTGTCTGGGAGTGTTCAAGTGTGCAGCTTTCTCTTCTTGGGCTTAATATAAGTTGTGAAATTTGGGGTGGAAATGTCTGAAGACATTAAAAGGAGATGCGTATTGTAAACACAAACACCTGCTAAATCAACATTTCTAATTGATCTGAACAGGAAACGGGGTCCTGTGTAAAAGTTTATTTCTGCTATAAGTATATATAATGTGTGTGTGTGTGTGTGTGTGTGTGTGTGTGTATATATATATATATAGTGTGTGTGTGTTGTGAACCAATGAACCAATAAGTAAACATGCCCAAATCTCTCATTAAAGCCAAAAAAAAAAAGGGTGTTGCTCTGGAAACAATGAACTCCTTCCCAACATGTTGAGCGTCTCGAGCATCTCCTCCTCCTTCTGCTCATGGAATTGCCTTGTTCCCTCACTCTACTGCTTCTCTGTTTTATCCACTTTCCAATTCTATTCCTCCATACTATATGAGAAAATAAATTTATTACCAGTTTAATAGTTTATACAGTTTATACAGGGATGTAATATCAACTGTTCGGTTTCAAGGTTCAACCATCAGCCGAGACTTTATATGTCGGAATTGGAAAAATCGGAATGTTTTGACGTTTAATTGACAGATTGCTCACGTACGCATCATTGACAAGAATCGCTGTGCACTTCTTTAATTTCGAGGCGTGTATAAATAAAGCCAGATTGATTTTGCGCAGGATTTTCGTGCGTACACAGATTTGTCCTCACTTGATATGATGGATGTGAATCTTTTCCATATTCATCCATTGGTGTCGGAATATCAGGGTGGAAAACTTTTAGGGATTGCGATGTCGCTTCGCAGCTTCAGAATCCTGAGTTGATCGTGTGTGTGGAGTTTCATATGTTTTTTTTCTGCTTCGATATGGGCTTCGTCTGGCTTCTCTGGTTTCTCCAAACTTGCAAAACAAGCTATGGGCTTGATATGCTTTTAGGTGCATATACGTGAGTGCATGTGTGTGCACATGCATGTGTGTGTGTGTGTGTGTGTTTAAAGAAAAAACAGAGAACCTATATATTAAGTGTAATGGACTGATTTCCATTACACTTAACACCAGTCCATCACATCTGGGTTTTCTGGTTTCTTGCAGAACATGGTAGAACTTGCAGAACATGCAGAACTTGATATCTTAGTACTGTATTTAGGTGTATATAAATGTGTGTGTAAGTGTGTGATGGACTGGCATGCCATCCAAAATATATTCCTTTCTCACACCCAGTGTTCCCAGGATTACCATAAGACAACCATAAGAATGAGAATATACATTTTTATTCTTTACGCCTTGGACACACCCTCTCTCTCTCTCTCTCTCTCTCTCTCTCTCTCTCTCTCTCTCTCTCTCTCTTTCTCTCGCTCTCTCTCTCTCTCTCTCTCTCTCTCGCTGTCTGTCTTTTTCTCTGCAATTCCTCCCATCCACTGGTTGCTAGGTTCTCTGAAGGCATGAGTAAGCTGGTGAGTGCATGAATCACCTCACCGAATCATTGCCCTGTTTCTCTCTCTCTCTCTTTTTCTCTCTCTCTCTCTCTCTCTCTCTCTCTCTCTCTCTCTCTCTCTCTCTCTCTCTTTCTCTCTCTCTCTCTCTCTCTCTCTCTCTTTCTCTCTCTCTCTCTCTCTCTCTCTCTCTCTCTCTCTCTCTCTTTCTCCGTCTCTGTCTCTCCCTCCCCTCTCAGTCACCCCTGTGCCCAGCCAGTTCGAGGGCTAATCTCTGGGCACCAAAAGCGAGAAAAAGGCTGAGAGGAAGGAGCAGGCTCTTCTAAAAGAGCTCCTCTTCACGAAACAAAAAGGCCATGGAGATGCATTGAGAGCAGCGTGGCGTTCGGAACAAAGCCGCTCCCGGGCCTGAATGGTCGCGGCCCGTCACAGTGTTCAGGAACGGCGTGATTAATGCCGCTGGATGGAGTGGTGGAAAGTCAGTGGGGGTGGCATTAGGGGAAGAGAAGAGGAAAAATTAGAGATTCAGGGTGGAAAGCTGGTATCGGAGGGGGGAAGCGGGGAGAGACAAAAACACTTGTGTGAACCGTTTACATCGAGGAGTGAGGAGATGTGAACAATATGAAAATGAGTTCATGAAAAGATATGAGAGTCCACTTTTAGTGAGAGAATCACAAAATCACCAAACTTTTGACATCATGAGCTGTTGAATATTTATTTCTCTCGTCATAATCGTGTAGCACAAATGGACAAGTTGCTAGCAATCGGATCAATTAGATGCCAATTAGACATGAAAAAGTCTTGAATATGATCAGCCTCTTTTTATTCATTGTTGCGAGTTTTGCTTTCTAATCATCTCCTAATTAGAACTAGGACACGAATTTGCTCACATTCACAATATTTTCACAACTTTTTTTCTTCTTACGCTATTTAATGCTATTTAAAACATTTGATGCTAATACATCACTCCATCACGGCATGATTTCATAATGTAGCGTTTACACCTCCTGCGTTGATCCATTTCCGGTTGTAAAGCGACGCTTTTCCAACCGTCTCCTCTGGAGAAGATGAGCTGTAGGACGCCAGGAGATGTGAATACCCTGGTGAGATGATCTCAGAGTGGCACGCTGTTTCTCTGATGCCTGAGGCTTCAGTTCAGCTCGCTCAGGTGAAACCTGAGTAAACCCCACTGTTTTTTTTTTTTTGTGTGTGTGTGTGTGTGTGTGTGTGTGTGTGTGTGTGTGTGTGTGTATGTGTATGATGTGGCATGGTGTGTGGTTGTGTGAGTAAACAACACATCAGTAGCAGGAAAGATGAACATTATGACTCAGATTTTTTATAGCTCATCGCTGTTAAATTTTCAATTGCAATTGGTTGGAATTTTCCGGAACAGCAGCTCTGACTGTAGCACAGCTGGAAACCACATGTTCGTATTAATGCGTTATCGTTTCTATAGTAACAGCTCGTTCACACCGTTCGACGTGTGCGGTTTAAGCACGTAAAACCACTTCGAATGAACTTAGAAGAAGGAAGTAGTGGAAATCGCGTCTTTTTCGCTAGTTAACTGCTAGCACGGTTAGTTTAGCTTTGCTAATCTGCCCAAGCTGAGTAGTGCATTATGTCTACTGTCTTGTACTACTGCTTAGCTTGAGCTTAGCTTGTGTCCATGTGGTTTCTAGGTTCTCTGGCTTTTTCTATTGTTAGGGGCTTGATCCATTACACCATGAGCAAGTTGAGTAGTGCATTGTGTATTTTTTTCTGTTGAACTACTAGCTTGAAAAGTGTTAGCAATCATAATATCTCATTTGAATTCTCAACAGACCACGCCCATAGCCACACCCACAATTATAAGAACCAAACTACAAGTATGAGCGTGCTAGCTTGAGTCTAATGTACACCAAGTTCCTGTTTGTGAAAAGCAGCTGAGATCAAAATCACTGGGGGGAAAAAACACCACCCACCAAGCATTTGACATTACTGATTAAACAAACAAGCAAAGAATAATTGAGGGCAAGCCACAATTAAAGCGGTCACGGCGTAAGAGCTACACCGAGCCTACGGTCTATCCGGATCACTCAGAATCCGAATGTGGTCCGGTTTGTTGAGCTGTAATTGTCTTTTTCTTTCCTTTGGAGAGGACAGACTCGGGATAATGACAAACGCTCTCCTAAATCCTTCAGGCAACCACACTGGAGTTTAACTATAGATGTGTGTGTGTGTGTGTGTGTGTGTGTGTGTGTGTGTGTGTCAGGACTGTTTAGCAGCCTGATTAAAAGGCTAAACCATGCTCTCCAAGAGGAAAGCACAGAGAGCTGGTCGAACACAAAGAGAGAAGCGAGTTAGGTGGATAATGATGGGTAAAGTGTAAGGTCAGCGTGTGCTCCTCTCTTATTGTTCGCGGAGTCTACGAGGGAGTGAAGTCCCCAGCAGGGCCGTGCTCTTTCCGTCTCATTAAGCCCGCTTCTTCTTTCTTTTTTGCTTGCTTTCTTTTTTTATTTCTTTTTTGTTTTTGAGGGGAAGCAGCTCCAACGATCCTTAAAAATATGTCTCGTAACGGCTAATCGCTAGCGTCACGCCACAGAAATGCTTCACAAGGACGGTTAATGCCGTTTTATCACGCTTATTTCAGGAGATGACGGAGTCGCGCGCCCGACGCAGGGTTTAATGCAGCTGCTGATTTGAGTGACATTTGAAGGTAGCTATTGTTGGTTAAATTTATGGCCAAGCTCAGCAATGCCCCCAGGTGCAATCCTTTCTGCACCGGACGAAAATGTCAAACGCGGCTCCCAGAAGCAGCGATAGGCTTCTTTTGGAAAGAAAAGCCAAGACGAGAACGAGACATTTTCAACTGCTTTAGCTTTGCTTGGCTGGCACTCAGTCAAGCAAACCAGTGACATTTTCTTCACCGGAGACGCTAATGCCTCGTTACAGAAGCCTGGGCGCCAAGCGAGGGAGGACAAACTGGATCTGTAGCTGTCAGTTATTATTACAGTCATTATTTATTTAACTAATGCATTGTTCAGGAAAACTTCGCACTATTTATTGCAGTCTCATTAAGCCGCTGTGTTTCCCTGAAAGAAAAACGAACCATTGCTCAGATTTGTTGGATTGTTTTTATTGGCAAACAGCGCTCTTTTTCTACTGGATAGTTTGGCTAGACATGATATGGTCATCATGCCAAATTCAATATCAATTATCTTTATCTGGCTTCCATCCCACGCTGCTGTGAGTGTCATTGATGGTGACTAAGACTGCTAGAATGTTCTCATGTTCTCCCCATGTCCATGTGTGGTTCTTCTGGTTACTTTATAGAAACTTGCCCAGGAAATAGTTCCTTTAACTTTACTAATCTACCCAATCTATCTATCTATCTATCTATCTATCTATCTATCTATCTATCTATCTATCTATCTATCTATCTATCTATCTATCTATCTATCTATCTAATGCCACTAAGCTGCCACTTTTTGGGCCCTTAAATAAGGCCCCTAACCTTGTAGGTTCCAGGGGCGCTGTAACATGTTTGACCTACGCTGTAACCTAAGCTTCCTAACAACGCTGGCATATGCGGAAAAAGAATTTCACTGTGCTATAATGAACCTGTGACAAGTATAAAGCACCTTTTGTTCTTTCTTTCTTTTCTATCTTTAAGTCCTGGACAGGCCACACCCACTCGCAAGTTAATAAGAAAAAACTACAAGCATAAGTGTGAAGGTAGCTTGAGGCTACGTCTAGAGTAATCAGAATAAATTAGAAAACGTGACATTTTCCCAACAGTTGCTCATCCACACCGAAATGTCTGAAAACGCTCACGTCTCTGTACGCATAAGCAAAACGTAAGACGTTTCAACCCGCGTCATTTCCGTCTGCCGTTTATTTACTTTCCGGCTCTTTACAATGTCGCAGCAATAATAAAAAAAAAGGGTCCTCGCAATCGAAAGAATCGGTTTTCACAGTTCACACTGCGACACGAAAAAGGCTTTTTCATTGAGTGACAATGGCATCCCTGTGAGGACGGAAAGCCAAAACGGAGAGCAAAATATGAGAAGAAAAATTTTCAAACACAAACATATTAGTGTGGACATGGCCTGAGTTGGAATCTCCAAATTGTCCTTAGTTATAAACAAGGAACTGTTTGTGGCGTCCTGTCTTTCCCCGCCTTCGTTCCCAGTACTCCGAGAATCTGAAATGAAAGATTTACTTGGCTTAGAATCCAAAATAGCTGCTTATCTAGGAATTTTCGGCTCTTTATTAAAACAGTGAGTTTGAAGTAATGGCGACACAGAAGACGGAAAGACTGCCAGCATTCAAACAATGTTTCAAGTTTGAGTAGATGCTCAAAAAAAGAGTTCAGGAAATTTTCTCTGGAAGTCCCCAGACCAGTGAACTAATCCAGAATAATTAGTTTGCATCGAGAAACTGAATTGATTTGCTCTAAATCGACTTACTTTCAGAAAGTTCATCATTATTTTTGCTCTGATTCGTACGCTGTAAATGGGTAAACAGGTGTCGAGGTGTGTTTCTATGATGACCAGGTGTCGACCCATGTTTCATTTGAACTAGAACCTTAGAAAAGAAATGTAGATTCCAAATTATTGTTTAGGTTCGTAAATTAGAAAGCTCAGCTGTCTTTCTTTCATGTGTGTGTGTGTGTGTGTGTGTGTGTGTGTGTGTGTGCTGTTTGCTGTGTGTGAATACGTGTATAGGGGAGGAATGTAAGGCCAGCGAAGCCTCCACCTGAGAGAGAACAGATATAATAGGACACGGTGCCCTGCCCCCACTGACACTGTTAATACCCCAGTGTTCAGACCCTCAGTGACTACACACACCTGTACAAACACCTGGGAAGGGTTGAGGAGTGAGCTGTGGGTATTCATACAATATGAACCCACACCCGCACACACATACACATACACACAGACATTCATTATACCTATGCACACATGTTAAGGTTGTATTTAAATAGGCTTTAACACACGTGTTTGCTTTTAATGATTAGCTCCTCAATGACAGATATACAGTAAACATATCAGTCAGGGAACTCGGTTTACACCCAACACGAACGCTTCATTCTCTCTTATTTAACCCAAGGAAAAAAATAACCAGAATAATGAGGAAGAATCCGTGACAGGAACCAAGACTCAGGTTTTGGAGGTTTTCCATATGGAGGAGTTTAGATACAAAGAACAGGAGGATAGGAGAGATGTAAGCAAAGGATGATGGAGGATAATGATTAAAGAATTGGTGTTCGACATTTCCTAAATACATTTACATTCACAGCATTTGGAAGACACCCTTATCTAGGTAAACATTAGCATCATTTTAAAACTTTGACATTTTGGATACGATTCTAGAGTCTCCCTCCGTCTTACAGAATGTTACCAGGTAAAGAATTGGCATTAGATGTTTCCTGAAAACATTACACTTAACATAATGCCAATTTCTCAGACTTCCTTCTCCAGAGAAACTTATATATATTCCCATTTATACATCTTAACAGGCAATGTTTAAGGGCATTGTTTAAGGGCCCATCAGTGGCATCTTGGGTATTCTGGGATTAAAACTCATGACTACTCAAACAAAAGTTCTTCATCTTAACCACCAATATACCACCTTACATACTGTACGGTGAGAGAAAAATAGCATGATTTGAAAACTTTCAACATGTTCTGTACAATCCTAGTGTCGTCCTCCGTCCTGGAAAATGTTACCAGGTAAGAATTAAAGAATTGGCGTTAGACGTTTCCTCAAAACATTTACTCTAGGAGACAACTAGCCTAATTTTTAAAACTTTCAACATTTTCAATACAATCCTGGAGTGCTCCTGCATCCTACAAAATACTGCATTCAACTAAAGGTCTTTACTTGTACTTCATGAACTCTGACTGAGGAAAAAAACAAAGAAAATGCTCCCCAACCCCTAGATCCTGAGGGTCTCTTCAGCCCTAGAGTTCAGCAAGTGATGGCTGGTGGAAGCGTCACAGATTCAAAGAATACAGCACTTCCCCCATTTAAATCACATGTACTGTGCTTATATACACACATGTATTAGGTTTTAGGTCAGTCAATATGGAAACAGTGACTTGTTAAATTGAAAACGCTGACTGAATATACATCACTTATTATAGTTAGCTGACTAGTCGCTAGCAAAGACAAGCAGGGCTTCAGAGGGCTTTTACGTTGTAGCTCTAACACTGCTAGCACTTAGAGTTTGTAAATGACAGATTTCGCAAATGACTGGTGAATATTTTGCCTATAAAATGTGTTTTTCTGTCCTCGCATTGCATGTTAATGAAATTAAAGTGTTGCTAGCATCTTCATTTTCGGTTTTATGTGAAATCCTGAGGTAAATGTGTCTTGCGCTAGCAGGAGAGCTACATCATTTCGAATACACAACTCTGACGAACATTAATTTTTTCATTTTCTAGCTTCTTGTCACTCGTCATCACGTCATAACTAAGGAAAAAGACATTTTAATGGTGGTTGTTATTCGTTAGTGTGGGACTATATGGACAAAAGTATCGGGACACCTGGTTTTTCCAATCATACAAGGTTATTCTCAAAACTGTTACGATAAAATTGGAGGCACACAGTTGTATTAGATGTCTTTGGCTCCAGTAGCATGAAATTTTCCCTTCACTTAAACTAGCAAACCTGTTCCAGCATGACAATGCCCCTGTACACAACTCCAGCTTAATGAACATATGCTTTACATGGGTTGAAAGTGTGTGAAAGAACTCCTTCTATAAAGCTTTTGAACACCTTTGGGATGAATTGGAACACACCCCAGGCCTCCTCACCTCAGCTACATCAGTACCTGACTTTACTAACACACATGTGGTTTAATAAACGCAAAATCTCACATAAATCTCCACAAAATCTAGTGGAACATCTTCCCAGAAGAGTGGAGGCTATTATAACAGGAAATAAAGCTATAATGTGGAATGTGGTGTTCAAAAAGCACAATATGAATCTCTTGGATATATAGTGTATGTTTTAAAAGCTTAGGAAAATGTTTGTCTATAAGGGTTTGAGTCTTTTTTTTTTAGTTTAAACTTGTTATCCTCCAGGCGCTATGAATAAAAAATAAGGAGCTCCGAATATAAAATCTTGCCCCTGGTTCTTAAAACTACCGTATCGTTCAGTTTTTTCTAAATCCCTACTCTTGAATCATGCAAAAAAAAAAAAAAAAAATACCGATACAGCGTCCTCAGCTAAACCGAGTCAGACTCGTGGGCCGACATAACGATACAAAGGAAACCAGCGGGAGATGAACGTAAAGGCCAATTTCTCTGGGCTTAGATAGTGTTGGCGAGATAGCACACTGGCCTTATCTCCCTCTTCATGTGGCATACTACCAACTCGGGTTCACAGAGGCAGTGAATTATATACGCTTCGCCTCGCTCTGCTCCCTGCCTCAGTTTGCCCTCCGGTTGGTTCTATCTGAGCAGTCCTGAGATAGGGAGGATCTGTGTCAAGGTTGAGTGACTCACCACAACACAAACAGGATAGAGTACACACAGTGAAGGCTATCACTGGGTTCATTTGGTGTGTATGTGTGTAAGTACACAAAGCTGTCCATGGTGTATTTATTTTTATTCGGTTAACATGCACAATTAGGTCATAAACTCTCATAGAAATACTTAGACATTGGAGCTGAAATTGTTTAAGAGCCTGTATGCACAGTTTTGTAATTAATGATGATCTGGAAACCAAGTCTGTTTCCTAAGGAAATGCAAGATTCGTACCAAGCACACACACTTTCACACACTCATTTACACCCAAAGGTAATTCAGGATTTCACCTATAAGTTTGCTTTTAAGAGACGAAAAGAAACCAGAGAACACTATGGAACCCCAAGTTCAGGTTATAAGGCAGCAATGCTACATTCTAGTTAGCATGGCTTATAAGTGCACCTAGCTAAGCAAGTCAGGCTTTTATTTCATTATTTTGATCCAAATAAAACATATTGCATGATTTTTCTTTCTTCCAGGACGTCTAATAGGATTTCCAATTCAATTGTGTTTTACGGATACTATAATTTAACATTTCATGCCAATTTATGATCGACTGGCAGCCAGTACAATGTAATTGCAGCAATCAAAAAGTAATCCTGCTAATATGTTTGAAGATCAGTGCTAATACCCAATAAAATAGGACAGCAGTTTCCATTTCCAATGGGCGAAAAAACTAACTTTTCTCAGTTATTTCTTTCAAAATTTCATGACCTTCAAAAACCCCTGCACGGCGCACGTCTGGCGAGCGCAACCTGTCCTGCCTAACACTTCACTCTTTCACCTCGTGCATGATTGATGATTTCGAGCTGTAAAAGTAGTCCAGGGTTTTTAAACTAGTTTATGGCGTGAGTTAAGGCTCGAGGAATTGATTGCTTTCTCATTTCCATTCCATTAGTGCATTAAGAGTTGGGGTAGATGATAACCTACATCAATATCACACATTTCAGTATTGATTTGCTTGTATTGAATGAGAGTGGACGCACACTAGCATCAAGAACGCATGCATTAGCTTCGGGGAATTTAGCAGCTGCCGCTGTGTTAACCTAGCGATACGAGAATCGTTGCTTATTTTCACGCTCAAGTAGATGATGGACGATGTAGGTAGAAAGCCAGATACACTCAACGCAGTGACTCAGTGACTCCACTTTAGCTTGTGTTTTTCTTTAGCAAATAACACCAGAAATCATCGGGTAGTTTTTCTCAAGCCAAAGTCCATGGGTGGTTCAGCGAGTTCAAAGGCTGTGGTTCGGTAATTGACCGAACCACATTGTTTAAAGCTTTTGACATCCCTCTAGACATCATTCAGATCAAATTCTGACAAACATAATGTTGATCCGAAGCCTCGTTGGTCTGTTTTATGGCGAGACGCTACCGAGAAATCAATACGGAATTACATTCGCTGGCAAAAAAAGATTGAATGTTTCAGGAAATGAAGCAAAAATATACAATGGGAACGAACAAAAGCGGTTTGAAACAGGAAATAATGAAAGAAGTGGCAAAAATGTAACACCTTCTTTAAATAAACGGCACTTTTTTTTTTGTTTTCATTTAGCCGATCCTCGTTTATGAATACGCTAACCGGGTTTACGTTTATCCTTTCAAAGATATCGTGTCTGCTTTTAAATATATTGTTCACGCAAAGATTTTGTTTACTCTTTCAAAGATTTTGTTTACTCTTTCAAAACTATTGTTTGATCTTTCAAATTAGTTTACAAAATACAAACACAATAACCACATTAACATCTGCATCTAGAACACATTCCAGAATTCGTTGCAGTCTCTACTTTAAGGTCAGAGATCTGTACATTAAAATCTCATGAGCCAATGAGAGCAAAGCACCAGTAAACTCCGCCCCTGCAATAGTTTACGTGCCAGAACAGAAAATAAAACGAGCATAATTCGTTCTTGAAAATTGCTCGTAGGTCCATTTGCTTGTACGTTCGAACTGATTTTCCCCATAAGAATGAATGTAAAAGCGATTTAACCCGTTTTGAGATCTCATTCGATCGCTTATTTCTGCACTTAAAAAGTATTTGTAGCCTATTTTAACAAACAAATACACCTCAAATTACCGTAATGTAAACATCATTTAACACTTACCCATGTGGTAGTAGTTGATTGCGAGTGTGAGACACACACCATGCTCGTAACCTTCTTGGTTTTAATGGTAATTCTATTTACTTTCATTTTCACAGCACCATCACCGATTTTCTTGGGAGACATTTTTCAAGATTTCTAGTCTTTTTTTTAACTAAAAAAAGTTAAGTTTTTGCTGCATTGAACAATGAGAGCGACCGAGTGATACGTCATCAACTAAGCGACTGATGCGACCCTCCGCCGAAAACGGGGAACCAGCAGCATGGGTTTGCTCGTGCTTTCGATATTTGCGCGTGTAATAGGGTATAATTTGGCGAGCAAGGTCGCTCATATCTCCGTTTGGTCGTACAATAGGTTACTCGTACAACAGGGTTTTACTGTATAGACTCGTAGAGCATTTACAGAAACATTGAAGTAAATGAAGACTCAGGTTACGCATTCATAAACCATGAGGAGTGGAAATGCCAGCACCCCCAAGCTGTTGGGCTCTTGAGCAAGGCCCTTAACTTTCCATAGCTTCAGTTGTATAAATCTGATAAAAGTCACTTTAAATAAGGGTCTCCCAAATGCCATACATGACAAATGTTTTAACAAAGAAAGCTGTTTATTTGAAGCTCGCATTAAATTGTTTTCAATTTCTGAGAGTTTTGACGTTTCTCATGGTATTCTTTTATATTTCTGTTGTATTCTTCAAAAGTGATGTAGGACATTTTCGGCACAAATGTACTTCCATAAAATCCATAATAAATAAATAAAGATCACGATTAAGCTGTTTTACACAATTTTTGGGGCGATAAGGGGGGGGGGGGTGGCTAATTAAGTATACATACTAAATAGAACAATTGCAATGTAAACATTTCACTATATTACATGCAAATGTCCCGAATGTTTAGCTCTAAAAAAATTTTTTTTAAAGATTGTGTTAATGCTAAAGATTAACACAATCTTTAAAAAAAAAAATTTTTTTAGACGTTCTGCTGTTGTAGCTAATTAATCTGAAGGTTTGAGGTAAAGAGTGTGAGGAGTCTGCTTACCATGTTGGCAGCCTCGAAACAAAGCATGTTTTTTCTGAAACACTGAAACTCTTGGCCCTGGCCTGGACTAAGCCTGCTCCTGTGGCTATTTCTCAGTGAAACCACAAACCAACTTCTATATCCTGAATCCGATGTCCAACGAAATACAAACATAATAAATCTCTTCGGTCCGACGTGCGTAATGCAGCTCACGCAAGCAGAGTTTTAAAGATTTTTCGGATTAAATTGCGCTGCCACCTAGTCGTCACTGGCGTCCTGCTGACTTTGGGGTCAAATGCTCACCCAACACTCTGACATCAGCGATCAGTTCACGCAAGCTAAGTCTCCTCACAACCCCTTTAATTATCCATTCATCATTCAACGCTGGCTAACATGGCCACCTAAATGACTCCCTTTTCTCTTTCCTACTATAACCCCAGTCTCATCCACAACCCCATCCACCTTCCACCCCCCCCCCCTGCCCTCCTCTCATTTTCAGTGCAATAAAGGCCGTATTTATTTTTCTCTCTATTCAATTTGCCTGGCTCCAGGGCCATGTGGGTAAAGACTAAAGAGATTACAATACAGGAGGGGAATCAATCGCTGCTTTTCATTTTGCTCAGCCAAGCCCAGCCTGGTGGGACTGTTTAGAGTTGGCCCATCGCATGTAGAGAACGCTTCGGCTGAATCGGTTACGAGGGGCCCAAGCACCTGCTTTTGTGGAATAATCAGAGCTTTGGGCATGTCTGCACACACGCACACACACACGCACACACACATACTGTATATATATATATATATATATATATATATATATATATATATATATATATATATATATATATATATATATATATATATATACATACACACACAACAAATCCGCTTAGACAAGGTGGAAATCCACATTCACACACAGTAGGGAAAATATTGCTCAAGATCATGAGTTGAAATCCCAGCCACACCAAGCTGCCACTCCTGTGCCCTTGAGCAAGGCCCTTAACTCCAGAGTTGCTCAGTTGTATGAATGAGATAATTGTAAGTCGCTCTGGATAATGCCGTAGATGTAAATGCAAATATACAGTATATGCTTACATACTTGAATTCAGCCAGTTTTGCAATGATTATTCAATGCGTTTAACCTTTTTTTTTTTTTTTTATGGAAGGTTGCGAATGATGTGTATGGTGTGTGGGTGGAGCATTGTAATGGGAGGGCGGAGCCATTGGGGTGGGGGGGGCTAACAATAAGTCCTAGCGTTTCAGGCCTAGGTTGCCAGATTGGCTAGAAACAGCCATGTAATGATGTTTTGCTGTTTGGGTTTGCAGTTTGTATACTGAAACCTGGCAACCTGAGTGATTCATTCTGTGATATCTGAAGATGCATTGAGTAAGAGACTAGATGTGTAATCACGTGATGTCATGAGTATGGGTTTGTTTTTGAGTCCAGTTCCTTTTAAGGTTTCTTCCTCATGAAGTCTCAGGGAGTTTCGCCACTGGCTCGCTCATTAGGTATAATTATAGGGAACAACCTTACAGGAACTACACTTATACATTCTTTTTAATAACCACTGTTATTTATCTCTGCAAAGCCGCTTTATGACAATGTCCATTGTTAAAAGTGCTATACAAATAAAAATAAATCAATTTGAACTGAATTAATAAATGACTAGATAATGTGATAAAGACACTGTTACCCCCAACATAAAGCTTAATAGTAAATCAGCATGCAGAGGTTTCTGTTATTTCATCATGTGAAGTGTTAGAACTAGTTATTATAGACCTACTTTAGCTGTGTAATACCTGAAACACACACACACACACACACACACACACACACACACACACACACACACACACATACATAATGTCTATCAACCAATCAGACTCGATTATAAATGTGGTATAACTAGTTTAAAAACTGACCACTGTTGTCATTTGAGCTAAACTGGCTCTTAATTAATATCTAAACATTCTTAAATCAGTGTATATTTTAAGGAAAAAAAGTGAAATACTATATAGACAAAGAAATGTAGACACCTGATTTTTTTTTTACAGCCAAAACCGGAGACTCCTTTCAGAAAACTGCACTATTATCAATGTGTGAAAGTTCTGTTTTTCTTTTCCTTGCGTTAACCTCGGACAGATTGCGGGCCAACTGTTGTGATTTTTCAGCCTTATGCGGTTTATCCCCAAACTGCTACCACAAAGTTGGTGGAACACGATTGTATAGGATGTGTTTGGATAAGATAGCATGCCATTTTCCCTTCACTTGAATTAGGAGACGCAAACCTGTTCCAACATGGCTTTGCACAGTGACTTTGTCATGTTGGAACGGGTCAATGCAGATGTGCTTATCATGAGTTCAAGTGGAAGATCGCCTGCTATAAAGCTCGTAAATCTTATTAAAAATCAGTGGGATACGTATGAACTGCAACCCAGGGTCTCCTCACACTTGGGGCTGAATGAACCTCCACAAAAATCTAGTGGAACAGAAGAGTGGAGCATATTATATCAGGAAATGCGGACAAGATGTGGAATGGGATGCTCAAAATACACATCCCAGTCTTATGGCTGGGTGTCCACAAACTTTTGGGCCTAACGTGTACATGAGCGAGGAAAATGGTCTTTTGGAGATGCATATGAACTGGCTGGAGCTGGACAAGTGGGTAGAGGGTGGAGAGAGCAGTGGAGTGAGCAGTGGAGTATGCACTCCGGAGTGCAGTGGTCCGTTGGAAATCACTTGATCCGCATCACACAGCTTGATGTGCCTGCCAGCCGCTCTGACAGCAGCCCAGCGTGAAAGCGCACTCGGATTCCTCACGCTCACCCGCTCTGACGCCGCGGCAGCAAAACAGCAGGACAACTGACTCGCTTGCCATCCTTTCTTCTCCAAACTTCTTATTGGAGTTCAAACTTCGGACAGATGATTTCAGATTGGAGATGGAAGTAACGGGGACACACACATGACACACACTCTTGTACTCTCCATTATGATTGGTCAGTTTGGTCAGAAGGTGTTGATCACCTGCTCCTATTTCTGTTTCTATAGTAACGGTGCATTCACAAATGTTGTGATTGATTGTGAGATGTTTATTTTTTGAACATGTATGGAAGGAGTCTCCAGTTTCACTTTCGAAAGTTTTTACCCTGATGGCACTTTATGGTTACCATTAAAGAACTTTACAATTTAATTTGTTTTTCTGACTTACATTATAGCAGCAATAAATTATCTGTCCTTTATTTTTTTTCCTCACTTTCTAATCAGAGAAACCAGAAGTTTCAGAAGAAAAAAAACGAAAGACTTCTAAAATAAAACTGCACTTATGTAAACTTTCAAATATTTTTATTTTTTCCAAAGGATTGGTAACGATAGTGTGGACGCGATGCGTTTTTAAGCGAAAATCCAGATTTATGCGGATTACTGTAGATAGATTGTGGGCCATCTGTCATTACTTTAGAACATCCTTCAACCAATTAGAGTTCAGTATTAATTAGCACTGTGTTTTTGAAGCCTACAAAGTATCCAAACATTCTGTATCTGTGATTGTACAATGTTCACTGTATGAGCGAAAAAATTGGGACACTTCTAGCCGTATGTGGTTCAAGGTTAGAGGCGTACAATTGTATAGGACGGCTCTGGATGCATGAGCATGACATTTTCTCTTTACTTATAAACAAGGAGACCCAAACCTAGGAGACAATGCTATTGCACACAAAGCCAGCTCCATGAACGTCTGCTTTATGTGGGATGGAGTGGAAGATCTTGAGCAGCCTGCTATCCTGCTTGACTTTGCTAATGGCTGAATGAATCTTGAACGGATCTCCACATAATCTAGTGGAACATCTAAAACTTCCAAAAGCATATACCGATGTTATGGTTTGGTCTTTTTAACTTTAAGACTTTTATAGATTGTGGGGCATCCATAAAGCAAGGATTTATGAGTGATTTTATTAATATAAACGTTTGATTTGTCTTTTTTTCTTTTCAAAATAACAAATTTTAATCACCCTCCAACCTAACAAAACCAAAAACTTATATTAAGCTGAAGTGTTTGCTGAGATTTCTCCAATCTAATCTTTATTTCTCTGTCCATTTTTTCCCGCCTTTCTCTACGATGGCGAAGCAAATGAGCTCAGCGCTTTTCCCTGTTGTTTCTGCGCATAATAGCCATCGCTTATTCTCTCATTAATATGCGGCGAAAACACAAGCGGCCTCTGATTTAACCAGCGTCTGCATTTATAAAAAGACAGGTTGTTAACAGAGCATGGCTAATTTCTGAAACGTATTTTGGTTTCACGTTACACCGTGCCACTCTGATTGGAATCCCTTCGGACCCCGTTTGGAGAGTTGCCAGGAGTTACCTGATTGGCTTCACACACCCACACACACACACACACATACGTTGACACAAACTCAGACACAGAGACACACATCTGCTTGGCAGAATAAGTGATTTGTCTTTGGGGAGCTCTATTGCCCTGCTGGTGGGATGAGAAGCGGTGCCTGGTATTGATTTGGTTGGTGGGCTGAGAGATATCTCGAGGGAGCCAATAAAAATAATTACAAAAAAGATCATCAAAGCTCAGCAACCTTCTGCCCTGCACATGAATAAATATGTGCTAAAATGAATCGGAAGGGAGCGAGGCTGCTTGTGTGGTCAACGGAGACACACTTTTTGACTGTAGAGAAGGTGGGATGTACTCCTTGTTTCAGATGCTAAAAGTTTTGCCCATTAATTCGAATAGAAACAAGCAGGAACCTGGTCTTAGCATTTGGCGTCCTCTGTGGGACGTCATGTTAACTCAGTAGCTCAGTAGTTAAGATGTTGGACATCTGAACAGAAGGTTGTGAGATCAAATCCCACCAAAACCACTAAGATGCCACAGCGGGGGCCTCGAGCAAGACCCTTAAAACCTGCACAGTTGTATAAATGAGATAATTGTCGCTCTAGATAAAGGCATCTGCCAAATACTTGTGTACTGACTGGGCGTGTATTTACTACTTGTAGGAAGTGGTTATGATGATAGACTTCTGCTTGGAAGGATGTAAGTTTAAATCTCAGCACTAACAGGCTGCCACTGCTCAAAAACTTGAAATTAGATAATTGTTAGTTTTTATTGATAAGGGTGTTGGTCAAATGCTCCAAATGTCTTGAGGCTACGTCTTCACTAATCCGGATAAATTTGTCGACGGCATTTTCCTCTTAAACCGCATCCACAATTTTGTTTTCGTTTCCCAAAAATAGCTCGTCCGCACTGAAACGTCTGAAAAAAAGCTTACGTCCCTGTACTTCACGTGAGCAAATTGTAAGACGCTTTGACGCCGCTGCTTTTTCCGCCTGCCGTTTACTTACTTTCCAGCTCTTTGAAACGTTGCTCCAACGATTAAATTGTGCCATTGTGTTCAAAAGCCTTTGTTTTTGTTTCTGTGCCGTTTTAAAATTTATTGTTGGCAAAAATAAAGTTTTCTTTTCATATCTCAATGCACAATCTTTGACAGGAAGCAAAATCTACTTTTCAAGCCTAAGCATTGGCACAACAAATAAAGCCAAACTGTTAAAGTTGAACAGGATTAGTTGTTTTTTTTAGCCTAGATCTGGATGATTGGTACTCTTGCTCCAGATTGGACTCTATTTTGTCCTGGCATCGATCCATTTGAAGTCTCTAGGATGCACACTAGCAGGCTGCACATTTACATTTATTGTTAAATGCCCTTATCCTTAACGACCAATTATCTCATTTATACAACTAAGCAGTTGCGGGTTAAGGGCCTTACTCAAGCACCTTCGCAACCTTATGATCTGAGGTCCAGTGCCTTAATGACTGAGCTACCACTTCCCACACCTCTCCAACATTAAGTACAGTTTGGCGCTGTTTTTTGCTAGTCTCATCATACAACTAGCATAAACTAGCTTCTGATGAGACATTTGTCCTTTCATGAGGAAGTCATAAGCTGAAATCCCAATGATGCCATGAACCATCTGTGTCCAGGAGCCTGATTGTTCTCTCGAATGGAAGAATGACCTTGTCAAGTCAAATGGTTTTTATTGGGATTCCTCTATGCAGCGCAGCATAATAAATACACACAAATACAGTGCATGCTAACTAGAAATGACGACTGAGGTATGTTGTAAACCGGTGCAAACGATTGTCTTAAAACTGCATATTTTATATCCCAACATTTACTTTTTTTCACGAATGACCTCTTGTAAAGGGCTAAAATTTCTTACTACCCTGTAGGGCACTGAATCCTACACACTGTAAGTAGCTGTGTGGGTTAGTTGTACTGCAGTTTTGAAATATTTATCTCTCACATGAGTGTGTGCTGCTACAAGCAGGCTAATAACGGCTGGTATAAATCTCTGGTGACCTCCTCCACCTGCACCTTACAGTGTCATGCTGTTTGGTTTGAAAGGTGTTAAAGCATTTTAAACAGCATTCTAGACTAGAAAGCATTTTGATTAGTCCTGGTTTGTGTTCTGCTTTCTTTATGTTCACTGGGAAAATAGACATTTGGCTGTTTATGTAATCCAACGGGCTGATTTTACCTTAATGGATAGTGGGCTGCGAAAAGTACAAAGGGACCTATAGGTTTATGCAAATCTACCAGCATAGGTCACTTTAATTGGACAAACTGAGGCTCTTGATTTAAACTTCTACTGTAGGTCATGTTTGGCTAACGGCCATTTGGTATGTATCTATGAAAAATCCCAATGAACCCACACATTTATGTATCACATGGAGAGAAAGTAACACAAACAAAGCACGATTTGCCCTGTTTTAAGAAGCCTGTTCTTTTGTACACCTCCAACAATGTATTCTCGGCGGTCTCCTTCTCCAACCTCATTCATCATCCTTTTTCTAAATGCAAGCAGGACAACCTGATGTACGGCAGATAAAATTAGCCCCCCCACATGCGGCAAAGCAAGAAGTAGCATTGGGACGACATCAGTGTCCTTGACCAGCATGTAAACAATGCCTCATATTACAGCATCCCCCCTGAGGACTCTGTGCATCCATAGTAACCATGTCCTCCTCGAGTCATTCGTCTCGAGTTGGACTTGGAAGAAATGAAAGTACTGGACTACATTCTTTGATTTCGAAATAAAATTTCGTCCATTTTTAAAGCGGTGTCGAAGAGATTGTGCACTATATCATCACAAGATTGGGCTAGGTATCTTCAGGATTGCCAATCCTTGTCCACTCATTGAAAAGAGGATAATTGGTCCCGCTTTTTTTGAGTGATCAGTGGACTTCCTGATCCCTTTGTCACTATCAAGTGATGCTAGCTCTTATCTAGAGAACTGGGCAATTTATTTTGAACAAGTCTAGGCCTAAGATGTGATCAAAAATGTGAGGTAGTCACAAATTTGACAAATCTTGCAGAGAGTACTTGATAGACTGCTTCCATGAACATTGGTATTTCCCCTGGTGGTTGTGTGGTACATATGTGGAGTATGTTTCTGAGCCTAACATGAGTAATAATGTAGGTGTACAATAACAATTGTAATTACAATGTAATTAAATGTAATTCTGTAGTTCAGTGTTTTTGCGTATCTGTACTTTACTGAATTATTTTATTTTCAGATCATTTAGAGAGAAATAAACAATGAAGAAACTCCTGACTCGAACTCGATGCAACACCTGTGGCCTGATTTGGGTGGTTTTTTTAAGTAGTTAAAAAGATAAATAAATATCATTCTATCAATAGATCAGTGTGCTGAGAGTCTTTTTACAGCTGTCTTGCACTGTTTGCACCAGGTTACACCTGATGCACTTTATGTGGCGAAGACACTTGTTTTTGTGGCGCAAATTTTTATTATTTTTTTTATTATGTAGCTTTATGTTTTTAATGTAGCACCAGGGTTCTGGAGGAACGCTGTCTCATTTTGCTGTGTACTGCGTCAGCTGTATATGGTTGAAATGATGATAAAAGCTTCTTGATTTGACTTGATGTAAACTGAGATGATTAAGCAAAGAGTCTTGTGACAAAAATGATAATAGGTTCATTTTAGCCGTAATAAATCATAGTACTTTGGATAGTTTGAGGTTTCAAGTTTTATTTGTCATATGTACAGATGTCAGTGACAGTTTGTACAATGAAATTCTTATGTGAGGCTCCGGGGCAAACATCAGTAATATTAAATATTAAACGTTAAACAGAAAGAAAGAACAAAAAAAAACAAAAAACTTGAATACATTTAAATGCAAATACTCAAGTAAAAGTTTAAAGGAACCCTTTTACTTTCACTGGAGTCGTATTTTACAGAGTGTATCTCTATCTCTAACTCAACTGCATGGTTTGTGAACTTCGTCCACTAGTGTTAGCAGAAAAAAAATGTCAAAAAGATCAATGACCTTTGGTTTCTATCAAGATACCCATGTTGTAGGTTCATCCAGCTTGCAGATAGGTTAAGGGGTGTTTTAACTACCATTAAGGGTTAGGGAGTGTCAACTAGCAGTGTTAGCAAGCGTTTAAAGTTAGGATGTGTTAGCAAGTAGTCGGGGTAAGGGAGGTGTTAGCTAGCGATTTGATTTGTCTGATAAGTAAAAGATTCTAAGCTGCATGAGTCGCTGTACAGTAATGCAGTAACATCTCTTTTTTAATTTCTAAAATGATCAATGTTTTGACCTCACACTTTGCAGACACTCAGAACGTCCCGTTCGTCCTCTCTCGTGATATGCGCTGGGTAGTGGGTGCTTTAACAGAGGTCTAAAGGGGAGTAATGACTCTTTGATTGGAGCAGGCCTGGACTGGAGTGAAGTGCACTCATCTGAGCTGCAGAGAGCCCTTGATTGCCCAACAACCTATGATCATATTAAGAGAGGCCACTGGTGAGAGGGTTTAACATAAAACAGAACGAGACCAGGGGACAGAAAAGTGCTTTTACGGAATAAAGCAAATTGATTTAGCCACTGGCATGCTGAGGAAATATACATTAGCCATTCGATTTGATATGCTACATCCTCATATCTCGGAGGAGAAACAGTTTTGGCGCTGAAGGTATACGGGTATATATTCATCTTTTATATGCAATGCCAGTGAGGTCAGAGCAATCACGCTGAAACAGAGTTCTTTCCATTCTCTTGATTGTTTACTGATAAGTGGGAAGCATTAATTACAGCCTGTGATTGGCTAATTTGAGTGGCTAATTTTAGATTGAACTGCCCTCGTGGGTCGTATCTAAAGGTGCCTGATATAAAAGATAAGGCAACAACATATGTGTGCAGGCATGCCAAGAAAATACACAAATCTGTTGGTGACAGATTCGCCTGGTGAGAAGTACGCTTGGCACAGCAACATCGATTCCTTACACGCTTGCCTTTACCCGTTTTATTTATTTATTTATTTATTTATTTATTTATTTTTTCACGCTGACATCTGCTGAGTACATTTTTTTTTCTCCTGTTGTAGAAAAGCAGCGGGCAGATGGTGGCTCAAGGTTTAAGTGATTAGAGGATGTAGATCGGAATACAAATTGGATTAAACGAAATTAAACTGAGCGAAATTGAATTGCATGGCCAGTGCTGATGTCTTTGCCTCATCTCTGTGAAAACCTCTGCCAGTAACTCAGTGCTGTAGAAGGGAAACAGATGCTCCAATCAGGTAGCCCTGTGTATGTGTGTGTGTGTGTGTGTGTGTGTGTGTGTGTGTGTGTGTGTGTGTGTTTGTTTGTTTGTTTGTGCACAACACTTTGTTCATTAAAGCATTTTTCCTGTACTGGATTCTTCATTTTGACAAAGTTCCTTACATGCTCCTTACAATCTTTCTGCTGAAGAAATAGAGGTATCTGAAGAAATCTCAGTGGCATTTAGTGAGAGCAAAAAAGCAATAAAACAAAGGCAGAAACAAAAACAATTTCTGTCATCTGAAAGGAACAGATCTTATTTAGCTATTACAGTTGATCAAGCCTTACCGAGTGAGGTTGTGAGGAAGACCAGGACCTGGAGGTCATGATACAACATGTGAGCAGTCTCTGGGTTAAAGAATAAACACAGTCAATGGACACAAATCATCTTACTTCACTTTGTGTACAATTTACCAGCTTACTTATCTTGAAATGAGTTTTTACTTTGGCATCGAGTTTAAGGCCTCAGTACACCCAGGGATCTAACAAGACTCTATCTTTTTCAGCTAGCTTTGCTGTGTTCTCTAATGTACCTGCTTAGCCGTAGTCTGTAGAACAGAAAAAGTACAGACGAACAAAGTAGAATATGCTAGATATATTACATTTATGTTTACATACAGCTTTTAAAGAAGCTCTAGCCTTTAGCGGATTAGATACCAATCCATTAGTCACTGTCGCAGTTGTTGAGCCTCACGGTTGCCTGTTTCCTGTCAGTTACCCCACTTAGATAACAGACAGCAGCTCTGATCATTAATCAATGAGAGGGAAATGGCAGGGATTAGCCAAAATTAGCTGGAGTGTGGAGAAGTCACCTCCTCCAAACCAGGGGTCAATACAACGCAGTGAGAGACAATTGACCTTATGGAGTCTTAAAATAAAAAGGGAGGGGACGGAAGCCCATCACGTTCTTTCTCGTTTACTCTACAAGGTACACGTTTTCATTTTGGCTGAAGCATGTATCTATCTTGTCCTGCCTCTTGTTATCAGATCCCCCAGTTAACCAGGATTATGCACAACCAGCATTCTGGCTCTTATCTGCCTGCTAAACAAAAAGTCTCCTGTTTGTAGTTTGCTTTTTCCACAAAGCTCAACCCTCAGTTGCTACGTCAGCAGAACACCTGGTTTCCCAAGGGAGCTTCTCGTCCCTGTTTCGTTTGCACAACTTGCCCCAAGCAAGCTCCTGAACTGCATAATAAATAACACGGATAGCAGGAAATATCTATCCCTTGTAGCATACCTAGCAGAATTCAACTGTATATACTTAATACAGCCAGCATCTTTTATAACAGCTAGCATTAGCTGGACACTAGAGCTTTTTTAGCACAGCTAGCATGATTACACTGTATTTTTATAACACAGATAGCATCATGTATGCTGCACACCTAACATAAATTATACTGAATATACGTATATACCTAGCATATATTATACTGTATATACTTAATAACACACCTAGCATGGATTAAACTGTATATCCGTAATACACCTAGCATTAATTATACTGTATATACTTGATAACACACCTAGCATGGATTAAACTGCATATACGTAATACACCTAGCATTAATTATACTGTATATACTTAATAACACACCTAGCATGGATTAAACTGCATATACGTAATACACCTAGCATTAATTATACTGTATATACTTAATAACACACCTAGCATGGATTAAACTGCATATACGTAATACATCTAGCATGAGTTAGACTGTATATACTTAATAACACAGTTAGCATGGACTACACTGTATTTACATAATACACCTAGCATGAATTTTACTGTAAATACTCAATAACACAACTAGCATGAATTAAACTCTTTATGCTTAGATGCCTAGCGTTAATGATTCTGTATTTACCCAGATACCTAGCATGAAGTATAATGTATATACTTAATAACACACCTAGCCTGAATTATACTGTTTATACTTTACACCTAGCATTTATTATACTGTGTATACTTAGAAGCCTAGCACGAAAAATACTGTATATATTTAAAATCCACACTTCCTCATCTCTCGATCCCTGTTTGCACATCCAGCAAGATTTCTACTGCATATGCTTTACAACATATTTTATAAGAGCTACGTATTGTGTTACACAACATGTAGTATGAACTCTGTATGCAGTGTTCAAAAAACAGCTAAGATGAAGTGCATTTTGTTGCATTAGAGGAGAATATTGCATTTTATATTGACTCACACCCATGAATACACACACACACACACACACACACACACACACACACACACACACACACACACTCATGCATTGGGAACAATGGCCCTCTCCCATATGCTTTTCTAAACTCCTTCTCAGAGTTAAAGTATTCAAATATGGAAAACAAGTGGAAAAGGAGCAACAGAGTGACTGCCCCAACCATCCACATCTTACTGAAGCGTGTAAAGCTAGCATGGCAGCATTAGCCCATCAAGCTAAGCCCCTGTCTTTGGCTGGGGATTTTTACGGGGATCAGGGCCTGCTTTTGTCTCCGGCTCGTCCGAAGTTTCAGTAATGTAAATCCAGGGTGGCCCTTGCCTCCTTATCTCCGGGATTAAGACTCGCGCCACACACTCTCCCACACGCTATTATCATAAGGGCCAGACTCGTAGCACAGCCTGCCAGCATCAACCATACACGAAGCAGAACCATGCAGGGGAAGGCTCAGGGGATTAGCATTTTAACACAGTGTGAGTCTAACCCCTCGGAAGCCCTCTGTCATATGGGTCAGGTCCCAAATGGCCTGCTGGGACACCAGGAATGAGTGTTTTGGGTAAAAAAAAGCTGGAATTGTGGATGACGTAGGAAGAGAATAATACTTAGGATTGACAGGTCAAAGACAGTTGGTGGGAATAGAAGCAGTAGGATTAAAGTGGGGGAAAAAATACGATTTTTAACTAATACGCTATTTATTTATCTTTGTTAGTTAAAAAATATACATTTATTTATTTATTTTAGGAATGTGAATCCGGCCGGACCAATTTGATTTCCAGACAAATTGAAATAATAATTTATATGCGAAAATAAATCTGTTAGTTTTTAGGATGGAAGAAATGAGTAAAACATTTTTACATGATGCCATTTGACAGACGACCTTATCCAGGGCCACTTACAATTAAATCATTTTATACAACTGTGCAGTTGATAGTTAAGGGCCTTGCTCAAAGGCCCACCATGGTGGTGCTGGGATTTGAAATCACAACCTTCTGATAAAAAGTCAATTTCTTTCTTTCTTTCTTTCTTTCTTTCTTTCTTTCTTTCTTTCTTTCTTTCTTTCTTTCTTTCTTTCTTTCTTTCTTTCTTTCTTTCTTTCTTGACTTGATGTTAAGTTATTATGTATTATGGTTGAAACCACATTGTCAAACATTTGCACAGCCCTTAAAGAGCATCAATAATCCTGGGAGGAATATTCAGGGATTTCCACCAGGACTGTAAATATTAATCATCATTAAGGTGAAGACAGTGTACTGTGTATTACGGGTTTTAATCTAAACCACTTAACTGTTGTTGGATAAACTGATGAACAGGGATGTAACA
>NC_139581.1:3848722-3851222 GCF_946808225.1 Silurus aristotelis
TTGTCATCATCTTGAAGCAAGGTGATTACATTTATATTTTATGAATTGGGAGACCAGCCCTGAGGTGGCAGTGCTTTTTCTTAGTTGCCACCCCGTGCCACCCCGG
Source organism: Silurus aristotelis (assembly GCF_946808225.1). NCBI lineage: Eukaryota > Metazoa > Chordata > Actinopteri > Siluriformes > Siluridae > Silurus > Silurus aristotelis. The sequence continues at coordinate 3,848,829 of NC_139581.1, forward strand.
TAGATCTGTCGCTGGATCAGTCAGATGAAGCCCCGCCCCTGGGTCATGATGATGTCATGGCTGTGAAAATTAGTTTTTATGTTTAAGTTTTTTTAAGTGAAATAGTTTTATTAGGTTTAAACGCCATTTTTATTGACTGACTTCAGTCCATTTACATGTTCATCAGCCATAATTGAAGATGCTGCAGGAAATGCAAGTCAAAACGAAGTGTGTGTGTATACGTTTTAGGAAGTGTATGTTTTGCGTGAAGGGTGTGTGTGTTGGCTCGGCAAGCCGCCTCTGATCTTTTCGCAGCTCTTCCGTGACCATGGCAGCAGCCCCCAGGTGCTAACTGCGTGACAGCCGCTTGATCTATCGATCGCTTTAAGAGGGGGGTCTTCTCGCCCAAATGAAAATTCATGAAAAATTTATGAAGTCTCTCGATTATTCCTTTATTTTCCAGCTTTGCTCTGCTCTTCTTTCTCTCTTTCTCTATCTCTGGACACAAGACCTTAAATGGAGTGTTGAACACTGTATAGCCTCAAGGGGTGATGGGTTAAAGGTCAGAAGTGTCAAAAAGATGAAGAGATACAGGAAATACAACCAAAGACTTCAATAAGCTGATAGCTAATGGAAACTAAAACGAAAGAAAGGAGAACGGAGAACAAAATATAATTGATAACGTAGTGTTGGAATTCTAAATTCTGATTGGCTGATTCATTTTCTATTAGCGTAGCACCGACAGTACGGTGTACAGGCTAATCACAGGCTCCTTATCGCTACGTTATAAGAGGAATAAAACACTCCGGGACGCCACGTCATACTTCTTTTTTTTGTCGATGTGCCCAGAGACATTCATTGACTTTAATGATATCTGTAGTTAATCCTTTTAGAGGATATCAAGCACTTATGCTAATGTGCGCCTGTACTTAGCAAGGCTTAGGAAAACACTCCCGCTTGTTCCGTTTGTCTTCTCTTCCCCAAAGAGCGTCAACACGAGTCTTTGTTATGACGGCTGTGATGTGTGTTCTTCAGTTTCGACGCGTATGATCCCGGAGCCCCAGCTCGGGCTGCGCTGTGTCGTACAGGACCCCCGTGAGTTCCCTGAATGGCCACGTGGAAACAGATTGAAGGCAGGCGTCTCGCGCTCGGGTCAGCGGGAGCCCGGTGTGGGCGAGAGAGCAGCGAGAGAAGAGTGCTGCATTATTAATACAAAAGCAGAATGGAGGGAGGCGCGGCCTGATTAGCGACTAGACGAGCGTGTCGCTTCAAGTATCGACCAGCACCAACGTGGCAAAGAGAGCGTTTTGGAAATGGATTATTGTTAAATCGGGTGGGGAAAAAAAATTGTCTAAGTACCCCAGAGAAGGACGAAGGGTTGTCTGGTGTCCCTCGTTTTTTTTAGCTACTTCTTCAATTTGTATTTATTTTTTTAATTGCAGTCCGACAGAAAATTTAACGTTTCTGAAATCACGTTTATCATTCATTCATACCGCAAGTAACTCACTCTGCTTTATATATCAGCATCAGCTAAAGTGGCGTCATAATGTTTTGGCACCCTTGTTTAATGTTCCTGTTGCTGTTAGTAATAAGAAGGTCTCATTAATTTAATCTTTTTTTTTTTTTTTGGAAAAAAATTTATAAATACATTACCCGGCTAATATTTTTCCTTCATTGTTTATAAAAAAAAAAAAAAAAAAGAACTGAACTTAAAGTTTTCACGACCCTGCCAAATGAATACCAACCCAACTAGGATTCTTAGAATTCTTCTTTGTGGTATTTTGTTTCATTTATTTTGAGACATTTATGTAACACCTATGGAAGAAGTCTTCAGTGCCCGAAAGAAAAAATCTGTTTAATTAAGTGATAACAGAAACTCGTTTCAGAGATGTTCCATGACTTTGAATGTAATAACACATGCAGTGCATTGTATATCTAGATCTTCAGTAGTGTTCTAACTGAATCAATTTACCTTTTAAAATCATTATGATGCCACGGCTCCAGAAACCATCGATATTAAAGAGAAACGCAGTAGAACAGAGCGCTGCATCACAGACAGGAATCTCATACAGTGAGAATGAATGTCATTACTACAGCAAGAACACTAATAAACACAACAAAAAGTCTCCTTTCACTGTAGCCACAACTACACCGCTCGCATACATCACCTCTAGCAGAAGAATTGATATAAACCTCATAAAATGACCCTGGATTTTTTCTGCATTTGTTCCATGCATTACGGTTTTCCTGAGGATTTAAAATGAAGTTGAATTGTTTGTTTCTTAGCGCAAAGTCGAAGGGAAAGAAAACGCAAAAGTGGAAACGGTTCGTGAAAACTCGTAACAACGGTTCGGAACTGTTACCGCCGACCTTTTCCACAAGATGTCCATTTTTACCAGTTCTTGTAAATGTATT
>NC_139581.1:3856222-3878722 GCF_946808225.1 Silurus aristotelis
GCGATTTCCGAAGCCCAGGCTTTGCTCATGGAGACGACGTGGAGGAAATATCAGGGGCGGTGGATACGTCTGCTAACATCTCCTGAGTGCTCCGAACGTCTCCCGCAGGCGCTAAAGCCTTGATATCGTACAGCCTCATAAAGTTAGAGCAATGAGCGAGATGAGTTATGGCCTTCATATAGCCGGAGGAGCGTGTGCTTCCACTTTTACTTCTGAGATTAACACTAATGTGTGATCTTTTGTGGACAAAAGGTAAACACACACACACACACACACACACACACACACACACACACACACACACACACACACACACACACACACACACACAGGGCGTATTGTAAGTAATCGCTTTGCCCTCGGTGATGTAAAGCAGGACAGAGCAGTGAAGAGTATTCTGTAGATAACATTGTGTTTTGCATGTGAATGGAGCAGTTCTGATTACAATACGTGCACGGAATTCTGTGTGTGTGTGTGTGTGTGTGTGTGTGTGTGTGTGTGTGTGTGTGTGTGTGTGTGTGTGTGTGTGTGTGTGTGTGAGTGTGTGATATTGTCACTACAGTTCCAGGTATCACATTATCATCCTTATTTTCAGAAACATTATATATCACCTGAAAACAGCACATTTGATCCTGATGTTTCGATTTCAATTCAAAGCCCTCAAATTGAACAATTATGTTTTTTTTATGCAGGTATATATCATGATGTATATTGTAAATTACTGAATTATATATATATATATATATATATATATATATATATATATATATATATATATATATATATATATATATATATATATATATTTTTTTTTTTTGTTTTGTTTTTTTTGTTTTTTTTGTTTAATGACCCGACTATCAGGTTTTACAATTTTTTTAATTGATCAATTAATTAATAATTTAGTATTTTAGTATTAATTATTATTATTATTATTATTATTATTATTATTATTATTATTATTATTATTATTATTTATTTATTTATTTATTTTTTTTTTATTCCAGTGGTGTATAAAGTTTTATGCAGTAAATCTGACTATATTTTTCCTTAAATTAACAGTTTGGTCTTTTTTTTCCTATAATAAATAAATAAATAATAATAATAATAATAATCTAAATCTAAAAAGTCAACTATATATTTATTTTGCTATAATGTCTTAATAATGTCTTATCAAATTTCTGGAGGATCCATGACCCCAACCACCCCCCAAGTATTGGGCCACCTGCCATTTCCAGCCATATGTGGTTCTTCCCCAAACAGGAAAGTTCAGAAAATAGCACATTCCGATATTATAATAAAACCCATGGCTTGTTTACTCCTTATAGTGTGTATTAGTGACTTTTCACGATTCCCTCTTATATTAAATTACCTCAGGTCTAACTTCAGACAGTGATAGTCCTTGGATTCTGGTTTAATCCATTAAAGCTGTGATCAGTCTGTATTGTGAGAGTGATGTACATTTCATGATTCGCTTATATCCCTGGATCATTCCTGAACCTGCTCTAGACGTAATTCTGTGGTATTTTATAGTGTCTGATAGAGAGGTGATAGCTCGGGCTGTGACATGTGTGTAGAGATAAGAGGAGGAACTCTGGAGGAACCCTGATCCTCCCCTGAGATATGACCTCTGTATGACCATTGATTGACCCTGTACTGAACCTGCACTAATGCATTGCCCAGGCTTGTCTTAAACTAGGTGCTGTCACTGGGAATCTAAATATATTTGTGTCATCAGATATGCCCTGGTGGATCATTACGGCCGATGAGCTGGTGTTCGAGCTGTTGCTCAGCTGCTACATGTTCTGTGTAGGTTTCTACGCCTCCATCAGCCATTATACATCGTTACAATTATCAATTAGAATAATTAGGTAGACATACACAGTAGGGACAAATAAATCAATATGACCATAAAATGTCCCATTCCACATTTAATCACCAATTGCTGTTCTAATATTCTCCACTTCTATGGGAAGATGTTCCATTAAATTCATTCATTCATTCATTCATTCATTCATTCACTCATTCATTCATTCATTCAGCCACAATCATTTTAGATACTGATGCAGGTGAGGTGAGGAGGTCTGGGTTGCAGTTCAACGTTCATTCAGCCAAAGGTGTTCAATAGGGTTTGGGATCTATAGAAAAAGATCTTCCACTCCAACCCACAGGAGTCTCCGTGGACTTGCAGATGATATTGTGATTTGTGGTAAAAGTAGTGAGCAGGTGGAGAAGAACCTGGAGAGATGGAGGTACGTGCTGGAGAGAAGGGGAATGAAAGTCAGTAGGAGTAAGACAGAGTACATGTGTGTGAATTAGAGGGAGGGTAGTGGTAGTGGAGTGAGTGTGCGGTTGCAGGGAGAAGAGGTGGAGAAGGTGGAGGAGCTCAGGTACCTGGGGTCAACAGTGTAAAGTAATGGAGAAAGTGTTAGAGAAGTAAAGAAAAGAGTGCAGGCAGGGTGGAGTGGGTGGAGAAGAGTGATAGCAGGAGTGATTTGTGATAGAAGAGTATCTGTGAGTGTGAAAGGGAAAGTTTATAGGACTGTGGTGAGACCTGAGATGTTGTATAGTTTAGGGACAGTGGCATTGAGTAAAAGACAGGAGGTGGAGCTGGAGGTAGCAGAGCTGAAGATGTTGAGATGTTCGTTGGGAGTGACGACGGTGAACAGGATTAGAAAAGAGTTTATTAGAGGGACAGTCAAGTCAAGTCAAGTTTATTTCTATAGCGCTTTTCACAACAGACATTGTCTCAAAGCAGCTTTACAGAAATCAACAGTCAAGGTGAATGGTGTGCATTTATCCCTGATGAGCAGCCGTGGCAACTGTGGCAAGGAAAAACTCCCTTAGATGTAATGAGGAAGAAACCTTGAGAGGAACCAGACTCAAAAGGGGAACCCATCCTCATTTGGGTGACATCAAAAGTTTGATCATAAATCTTTCAACAATACAGAACACTGGAGATTAAGAACTAACATGAGTACTGGAGTATAAGATTATAAGTAAATGTTCTTTCTACAGTCTTTGGTATAAAAGTAGGAGCTACTGAGCTTAACATTTGTGATCATCACAGATCCAGCATCAGCTTCTCCATGCCAGAGCCTTTAAACACTTCAGGAAGTCCAATGTCAAACTCCACACATGCAGTGGGTTCCAATTGGCACTGGTACGTCTCTAGATGGTTCAGGATGTTTGCGAGTTTGGCATCTACTTCTTTAAAGTCCATAATCTTCATGAGGAGGGACGTGACTGGAGCTGGCCAAACCTCAGGAAGCCTCGGGATGGGGAGAGAAAGAGAAGCAGTGGAGAGGAATTAGCGTAGCTGCTGTTCATGATATTAACAGCACAAGTTGATAATGTGCATGTGATCAGATGTTCTGGAGCACAAGGTTATGATGCGATGTGTGTAATCTGTAGGCTTTGCTAAAAAGATATGTTTTTAATCTACACTTAAACTGGGCGAGTGTGTCTGAGCCCCGAACACTGTCAGGAAGACTATTCCAGAGTTTAGGAGCTAAATGTGAAAATGCTCTACCACCTTTAGTGGACTTTGCTATTCTAGGAACTACTAGATGCCCAGAGTTTTGAGATCTCAGGGAGTGTGACGGATTGTAGCGTGTTAGAAGACTGGAGAGACAGTGCATGTAGGACGTTTTGGAGACAAGGTAAGGGAGGTGAGATTGAGATTGTTTCGACATGCGCGGAGGAGGGACATGGGGTATATTAGTAGGAGAATGCTGAGGATGGAGCAACCAGGAAAGAAAGGAATTTGCTGTGGTGACCCCTAATAAGAGAAACCGAAAGAAGAAGAAGTTGTTTTTGGTAATAAGCGAGGTTGTGCACAATATTGCATCTTAATGAACCTGTTGTTACATGAATATAACATAGGATTTTGATTATAACGTGTTTTAAGAGGTTAAGCAACAGTTTTAATTTATCCATGTCTCATTTATTTCATTCTGTTTCGCCTTTTCTAATCTTTTCATCATTCATCCTTTGATTGCCTAGCCATAACTGTCTGCGGATGATAACTGACACCCATGCCCTCAGCTCCTCCCCCTGCAGCCATGCGCGAATCAGATTGCGGGGGGTCTGTGTAATGAAATTAGCTGCTCGTTCGCCACGCGCTTTAATAAGTCGCTCGATTCGATTAGCGGCATTTTAAAGCGAGCTAAGTATGTGGGAACGGACGGAAGGAGATGCATCAATTCATCGAAAAAAATCACTCAGCGATGCCAACCAGGGTGTTGATTGCAATAAATATTCCTCGTCTATTTGCACATGAGCTCACACACCCACACACGCGCATGTCGTTTCGATGCCTCGGGGGCAAAATCCATAATCCCCATGCTCATCCTGATCACCCAGTCACCTCCGCCCCTTTTTTCATTTTCTGTTTCCTTCCCCTCCCCAGATCTCAGTCTAGTCGCTGTGCATTTGCCAAGCGTCAGACATTTGGGCTGGGCTGTGTGCGTGGAATGAAAAAAAAAAGAGTTGTATGGAAGTGCATGCCAGCAATGTGGTGCTATTATCTTCCTTTGAGTGGCAGCTGTCAGGCTGGCCGAGCTCCACCCTCATGCTGTGCAGCACTCAGCCACTCTCCATCATTTCACTTCCCTGTCGCCTCCTCCAGCAACTAAAAAATGGCACCCAGCCTTCAGGTCTCAGCTGCGAGGAGAATCTCGACTCGCGATACCCCGCTGTTCAGGGCAGCTCCTCTTTGGATCAGTGAGGAGTTATCCAGGCATGGGCCAAATCCATAAACAATCGCAGATCCCTTCCCATAGGCCCCTTCCTGAAGGGCGGAAAAAGTACAGGCTAAGAAGAGGTAATCTTTTCGGCTTAGAACCGAACACAGAACTCCGCTCCAGATCGGCCACCAGGCTCGAGAATAAAAAGATATCGGATACAATGTGATCTGGCTTTTCCTGGTTGTATCATAAAGAAATTTCATTTGCACATTTTTCTCGTCAAATCCATACGCTGTTGCGATTTGGTTGTACACCCGTAGCTACTGTACACACACAGAACAATATATTTTCAGAGACGATATAAAAAATTTTCTTTTTTTTCTATTTCTATATATTTTTTGTGTTATCAAAAAGAATCGTGTGTGTGTGTGTGTGTGTGTGTGTGTGTGTGTGTTTGTTTTCGGGGCGATATGCGAAAATGTGTTCTTTTTATAAACATTTTTTTTGTGTGTTACAACAAACGAATGGAGGTTGTGTGTTTATTTTTGGTGTGATATTAAAGAAAGAGAGAATTTAGGGTTTTTTATGTGTATTTTCGGTGTAATATTCACATTATTATTTTTTTGGGTTTTTTTGTCCATTTGCGAATTATTTTTGTGTGTGTACAGTAGCTACGGGTGTATGTAGTGAAGTCCAAATAAAATTATTCTTAAACAAAAACAGACTTTTACTTTAACTTCTACATTTCAAAATCAAATATCTTTTTTCTCAACTGCATTTTGTGAAATCAGTCGTTCTTTTTTTAATTTAAGAGAATAAAAACGTAACTGGTGAAACACGCAGCGAGTCACCAATCAGGATCGAGCGCATGCTCTGTTTTACACGTGTTCTGATTGGTGCTTGGTGCAGCTACTGATCATCAAGCTTTTAAGGTTCCTCCTTAAACTGTTACCACAAATGAAAAATCTTCAGACTCGAACTCGAAACAACACACGTGACCTTATTTTACACGTTTTTAAATTTTTTTTATGGTTTTGGGCTCATGATCATTGTAATATAAATTAATCAGTGTTTAAGTCATTAATATCATTCTATTAATAGACCAGTGTGATGAGAGTCACATTCGAGTCTTTTCACATTTAACATGAAAGCCGTAATAAATGTATAATATTAACTTCGGATACTTAAGAACATTTTAATGGAAATAGTTCTGTACTTTAAGTCAAGTGAAAGTTTGAAGGGACACTTGTGTATCTCTACTTTAACTCAGATACATGGTTTTGTGTACTTTGTCCACCACTGGTAGCATCATTGATGCATTGCATATATTTAAAAATGGCAGATTGGTGAAAATTAGGGTGGAGTAATAATAAAGTAATGCTAAGAGGCACATGAGCAATTCCAGGTTCAGAGTCTTTCAGGATGAGGTGAAGGAAACCCTGAGGAGACAAATGCTGAGCGAAGTTGCTGTTTCCAGGTTGATGATCTCTGCTTCTGACTGAAGGCCACAGAGGAGAAATCATTCCAGTTTGCTTTTCATATCTCCCTCTGGCTGGGTTCATGAAAAAAGGGGGCTGGGAGAAGGGGGTATCCCTTCTGTCTGAAAGGGAAATGAAGGGGGGAGATCGATGATATGGTCTTGTTGCCACTAACACTAGCCAGGTCCCTCCTTGTTGCCCCCATGGCTTTATGCTCGGCCTCGTTAATCACGGGGCATGAGCCTCGTATCCTGACAGCTGGCAACCTGGTGCTTGCCATCACACCACTATTATTTTTCCACACCCCTCCATTCTCACGTAAATCCCAGTTAAGTCGAGAGGACGACTTAAAATGAACTTGATATCAGATACCCAGTTGTTTGCCCCACTTGAAGATTGAGCACCACACAGGGGGTCCGAAGAGAAGGGTTTGAAAACCCTGACAGGCCAAAATGTCAACGTTGGCCAGGCATGATGTGGCTGTTAAAAAAGAACAAAACAGAAAGACAAATAAAAATGGCTTCTGGTTATTGCCAGAAGATCTGGCAAATAAGTGAGGGAGTGAACGAGAGAGCAAGCGAGGGCAAAAATGGAGGGGTACAAGGGTCCTGGGGCTGTTAGCATCCAGCGTGGTCCAGTTGTGTCAAGAGCACACTGGCAGCCTGTCACCTTTTTCTCTAATTGGCGAGAGTCAAACCCCCTGAGGTCCTGCAAGGTCACTGCTGGACCCTCATCTGGACCTTCCCTTTTTCCCTCCCCCTTTATTTCCTTATCTTTTCATCTTTGCTTTGTTTTAGACCCCAGTCTTTACATATCCGTCTGGACATTAGTGTAGCTTTGCATGAACTCTTACATAGGCATAAACCCTTGTTGCTTGTCTTAACATCTCTCAACCGTTCATAAGCATGACCAGGAAAAAGAAAATAAACCAGGAAGATAAAAAAAAGAGGAAAAGGGAATAAATAAAAAAAGGAAATGAACCAAGAAAAAGGAAATAAATCGGGAATTATTAAAGGAAAAATGAAATAAATCAGGAAAACGGAAATAAAGCCGGCTAAAGAAAATGAATCAGAAAAATGGAAATAAATCAGGAAATATGGAAATAATTCAAGAAAAAAATAAATAAATCAGGACAAATTAAATAAATCAGAAAGAATTTAAAAGGTGCAGAAAAAGGAAAATAAGGGAAAAGGGCTTAAATCAGGAAAACAGGAAATAATTGAGGAAAAAATAAGTTCGAACCAACACTTATGGATACTCTAAAACATAAGCATGAGGAAAAACTACTCAAGCGTCTACAATGTAAATTTGACGATGAACTGCAACCTCTAAATGTTTAAAGTGGACTTACTTCCTGAAGGTTGATCAAGTTACTGTGGAAAAGATCCTGAAGTCTTTTATTTGTCTTCCACTACAGCAGTTTTCCAACTGGGAGAATATTTATTTATTTATTTATTTATTTATTTATTTAGGACGACACATCATGGCTTTTTTCACTGGTAATATTGAGAGATAACAAAATAATTTGCGTGTGTGTGTGTGTGTGTGTGTGTGTGTGTGTGTGTGTGGTATTTGACACCTCCAATGTAGTGCGGTTTTCATTTGTGTACAATTTTATCATTTTTTCTCAATTTCACTCGCTTCTGCCCCTCAGTCCGTAGTTTCACGTTTAATTTTATTCTGTGCACTTCAGTGTGTTAACATGTGTTTCCACATTGCATCCTCTATTAAGATCCATTTATATGCTTGTCCAGGTAGTGTGTGTGTGTGTGTGTGTGTGTGTGTGTGTGTGTGTGTGCCTGTGTGACTGTATCTATAACTCTGAATCTCTGTATTCTATCTAAATAGGTTTATTTATGTTTTTGGTTTTCCACCCAAAAACAGTTAGAAGCGTATTTCTGCTAATAATTACTTCATGTATACAGTTGGTTTTGAGGTGTGTGTGTGTGTGTGTGTGTGTGTATGTGTGTGTGTGTGTGTGTCTGGGAAAGCCTGCGCATTTGCATTTTTATGCCATCATTTGTCTCTATGACCTCAAACTTTCTAATGCTCACTTGACATTTTTGTATCTATTAAAGCATTGCCAACACACACACACACACACACACACACACACACACACACACACACACACACACACACACACACACACACACACACACACACACACACACACAGAGTACATGCTAAATGAAACTCTGTGGAGAGCGTTATTGCCTGTGTAACTAAGGGACTGAGGGAAGGCTTTGTCTCTGGTTTGAACAGGTGTTTTTAATGGACTTGTCTCGGCTGGACTTGTTATGGTGGACCTGAATTACTTGGTTTTGTGTGTGTGTGTGTGTGTGTGTGTGTGTGTGTGTGTGTGTGTGTGTGTGTGTGTGTGTGTGTGTGTGTGTGTGTCTATTTTTCTTTTTTTTTACCTGTTATTTAATTACAATACCATTGTGTGACCATTGGTTTATTTATTTACCAATTTATCTTTTTGTAATTGCATTTTTCTAAAATAAAACCCGAATTCCTGAATAGGTGGGAAAGAATGAGTGAGTGAATGAGTGAATGTCATTGCTGCTATTTGTTCTACTATTGCATGTCAGAATGACTGCTGTTAAAAAGGTCCATTACTCCGTGTCTGTGCAGGACATGCCTGAGCATCACATCACATGCTTGAGCATCACATACTCATGTTGTAGGAGTTGAATTCCTTGCCAGCTTGCTGATAAGAGCAACCTTTAGACACATCGTTCTTTTTAAAAAATAGTTTTAGAATCTGACAGACATAAAATCATACTTCTGTTTCAGCAAGGCCAATTACAAATCTGGTGGGGGTCAAAGACTTTTGCACAGTACTGTATCATACTGTATTATGTGTGCTGGCCCAAATATTTATTACGCTTTTTTCTAATAGTCTTTATAGCGTTTCTCTGTGGTGTTTGTATATGCTGGCATGTGTATATGTTTGGCCACTGTTTAAACACGCACTAGTCAGAACTCTCAACCCGCATCTGCAGCAAACTGCACAAGCTCATATATATCCGTGTATATTTAAGACCTGTTTTTTTTTTTTTTCGTTCCACAACGGCTTACAGAAGAAGAAATTAATTTGGTCGCAGATACACTTACAAGGAAATTTACAAGACCGACATTTAAAAAAAACGGCAAGTCCAAAAAGGAAAAAGTCGGGCAAAAATCAAAGCATTTGTTAAGCTTTTTCATTCTCGAAAACGCACAGATTTGCACAAAAACACACATTTCGCTTTCGAACCCCAAGAAAAATGCAATGCATGAAAAAAAAAAAACCTCTGGGTCGTTATTTGAGGTTAATATCGACGTGTCTGCTAGAGATGATGCATGCGACCGGTGCGGTTGTGGCTACAGTGAAAGGAGACTTGTTGAATTGCGTTCATCTCTTCTCACTGAATACGATTCCTGGTGCTCTTCTCTATAGTAGTGATGGTTTCTAGAGCTGTGATGTCATAATGTTGGTAATTGGAGGTGGGTTGATTCAGCTAGGACACCACTGAAATCCTGGGTTTAGTATTTTTGCTTGTCTGTAAATGGCACTGTAGAAGAAGTAGTATTATTAGTAGTTGTATTTCTTTCTTTCTTTCTATTTTTTTTGTACCTGACGCATGCGGGATGCCAGGAGCCCCGCTGAGTGCATCAGGTTCGAAGCGGGTGTTTGTGCTCTGTGTGTATCCTTTCATCTCCACTCTAACCGCTGGTGTTTTCCCCCCTGCTCAAGTGATTGGATTGCAATCATTAGGACTACAAAGGGATTAAAAACCAGGAATAACAAACATTAGAGGAGTGTTAGCGAGCGAATGGAAGCGGAGGAATCCCACAGGACTACAAATCCCTTTTCTTTCCAAATCCCATTGTTAGGAAAAAGCATGAAACCGGATTCCTGTAACAAGCCCTGTGATCTGACGAAGCACGGCCCAAAGGACTCAATTAAAGCCCGCCCGGCCCTTGCTCGTCCAGGCCTTTTGCTCATTCTCTCCCTCTCTTCCCTCTTTCCTTTCCTTCTTTCGCCGCTGTCTCGTTTCGCCCCGCTGTGCTTTTTTTTCCCAGCAGCTGAGACCGCGGGTGACGAGCGTGGCTGTGCACACACGCGATCCAATATTGACCAGACTGGCCAGTTAACCTTTTCTACAGAGGGAGGCCAGGATGGGACGCTTCCTTCACTACACGAGCGTCCATGTGTGTACGGGCAGAAATAATCCTAATCAACCGCACCGCTCTGAAATGTAATCACCGCCGTTTAACTCAATCAGTCGTTCACATGCACATCTGAGCTAGGCTAATGTGGACCTGAATACACCCCCCCCCCCACTCGCCCCTGTCTCCCCCGCGTTGTCTAGCAGCCTGCAGAATCTGATTTGCATTGGCAGAGCTGTCTTCTGCGTCCAGATTTATGATGTCAGATACCAGATTTATGATGTCCCCCATTTCAGATGCAAATGTCCCCGCTAACAGCTCACTAGCGCTGATCATTTCGAGAGATTTGCAACTGGTTGTGGAGATTGATATGTTTATGGATGTTCTAGACAGAGAATAATGGAGCAATTTGGACGTCTTGCGTCTCGAAGTCAGTTACGAGATAGAGTTAAAAAAGACCCGCGCTTCAGACTGAGCTATTTTCACCTTGTTAGTTCGTCTCTTTCAGAAAATTCTGAATTGATTTTTACTAATTCCCGACTTTCCTGTAAAAGAAAATTCTTCTTTCTCTGAAGTGCGGAGACTTTTCCAACCTCTAAACAATCTGATTAATAATCAATTTCATGGCATATTTCACATCCTGTATACCCCCCTCCCTCCCTCCCCCTCCTCAGCAGCCAATTCTTGAAATCTAATTCAAATTCACCTCCCCTTCCATGACATCCAATCGTATTTGACTTTCTATTTCCCTATATTCAATCACATTTGACAACTGCTTTTCTTATATCCAATCCCACTTTACCTCCCATTTATGCATATAATCACATTCTACCCCACTGACCCCACATACAATTACACCTCAACTGCCCCCCCACATCCAATCATATTACACCTTCCTTTCCCTATATCCAATCTTGATTCGCCATTACTTTTCTCATATCCAATCACATTTGCCTCCCCTTTCCTACATCCAATCACATTTTACCCCACATTGTTTCCACATACAATACATTTTTACCCCCATCCAGTCACACTTTACCTCCCCATGCCCACATCCAATCACACTATACCTCCCCATGCCCACATCCAATCACACTATACCTCCCCATGCCCACATCCAATCACACTATACCTCCCCATGCCCACATCCAATCACACTATACCTCCCTATGCCCACATCCAATTACACTTTACCTCCCCTTCTTCTATCTATCTATCTATCTATCTATCTATCTATCTATCTATCTATCTATCTATCTATCTATCTATCTATCTATCTATCTATCTATCTATCTATCTATCTATCTATCGATCTATCTATCTATCTATCTATCTAGCTAGCTAGCTATCTAGCTAGCTATCTAGCTAGCTAGCATTTGGACCCCTCTGACCCCATGCTTGTTTAGGAATGCCTGCATTTTTTATTTCAGGCAACATGTTACTTGAGGAAAACATTTGCACTTCCATTAGCCTTTGAGAGCATTTTATCAGGCGATGCTCATCTCGCCGCTTAGCGCTAACCTTTGTGTGAAACTCTCAGGCCTGGTGTCTGTGCGCGGCTCTCGTTAATAAAGTCCCGGATCCACTTTAATAAAAGTCAATTAGGGCTTCATTAAAGTATAAAATTGGTTGTTCCAGATTGAAACTGGAGAGGTGTTGCTTAGCGATAGCGCCTTAGCAACGGGGAGAGCCCTCCTCACTTCCGCTGGGAAATGAGCTGGGTTTTTCTAGCAGGCCAGCTGTTAATGGCTTCTGTTTAGTCCTGATAATATCTGCTAATTACTTAATCAAAGACAATGGCTCCCTCCGTGTGGGTTCGCTCTCCCTGCGTCAGCGGCTTTACCGAGAAATAGGTCGACGAGAGAAACTGGGTGACGTGCCGCAGTCTGCTTTCTTTACTGTCTTTTGACCTTTTTAAAAAAAATGTATACAACATAAAAAAAATGCTAATCGCCTGACGAGGGTTCCCTCTCAGGACAGTTAGCAGTCTAAAGCACCACAGAAGGTTCTTCATTTGTTCTGTTATATGAACATTGACGTTGTGTCCTTTTATCCCTTCAAGCTGCCATCGTTCTCTGAGTTATGTCCTGTTTTCACGCTAATCAATTAGTGAGCGTTCGTTAACGAGCACGTTTATTAACGAATGGCAGCAAGACGACAGAGCTCACATACCGACAACCTACAGAGTCACGACACCAGGACTGAGCCTATAGAATATGAAATCTGCCATTTCTTGAGTCCTTCACCCACAACTTTAGTATGCTGTATCTTAGTATTGTATTATTGGGTAGTATCCCAAAAGTATTGGGACACTTGACTTTTCCAGCCATATGTGGTTCTTCTTCAAACTGTTCCCACCAGGTCGGAGCTACACGATTGTATATTGTCTTTGGATGCTGTAGCATGAAACTTTCCCTTCACTTGAAAAAGAAAACCAAACCTGTTCCAGCATGAGAATACCCCAATTCACACAAATCCACTCCTTAGGGATCTGCTTTCAAGGAGCTGGAAGAATGTGGAAGATCTCCTGCTTTAGAGCTCAAACCCTATTCAACACCTTTGGGATGAACGTGAACGCCGACTGCACCCCAGGCCTCCTCACCTCACCTACATTAGTATTTTACTTACACCCTTGTGGTTGAATGAATTTCACACAAATCTCCACAAAAATCTAGTGGAGCATCTTCCCAGAACAGAGGTTCCTATAACGGCAAATGGTGACTAAATGTGGAATGAGATGTTCAAAAAGAAGCAATCTCATAGTCCAAATAAAACCATGGGGAAAATCATACCAGATTTATGTTTGTGCATGGGGTTTATTTTTCTCAAGGTAATGTGCTACTGTTAGCATGTTGCATTCCACATGCCACGGTTCCTCACGCGTACGCCACGTTATGATTGGAGGCCTGGCGAAGATTTAAGCCAGCAAGATTCATTCATTTCATCCAATCCCCCGCCTTCGACTGCTGCCCAATCCTCACAGCACCGTCCCTTACGGTCCCTCCTGCAGGTGGTGAGCCCACGGGAAGGCGGCCCCACGTCACGGACCTTGATATTTCCCTCGTAAGGGACCCCCGGAGCATAGAAGGTTAAGGGCCTTGCTCAAGGGCCCAAGAGTGGCAGCTTGGCGATACCGGGGCTTGAACCCTAGACCTTTCCGATCGGCAACCCAGCGCCTTAACCGCTGGAGCCACCACTCCCCCTAGCCAGCAAGATATTGAATAAATATGTGATGGATGGGGGGCTGTTCAGCGATCAATTCATTGTTACGAAATGAATCTTTCTAGTCACACGCTCATTAGAGACGTGCTGATGGAATGGATGCCGAAGCAATTTCCCTCAATCACTTTTGTCTAGATTCCTGTCAGTTTGGCGTTCGAAGAAGGATAAATATGACGGAAATCCATAACGACACCAAACGTGCAGGCTTGTTAGCCATAAATGCCATAAATACCATAAATGTAACATTCTCTTCTGGATTAAGGTTAAGATTAAGTTGTTAAGACTCTGAGTTACTGATGGGAAGGTCATGGGTTCAAGCCCTGGTGTGGCTAAGGTCCTAAGGTGCTATTCTTGTGGCCCTTGAGCAAGGCCCTTTATTTTCTGTGCTTCAGAGGCGCTGCTCAATGACTGACCCTGCGTTCTGACCCCAGATTTCTAACATTGCTGGGATATGCGAAGAAAGAAACCTTTCTTTCTTTACCTTTCTGAGATTTAAACTCATGACCTTCAGATCCAAAATCCAGTGCTTTAAATGCTAAGCTACATAACCGTGCACAGCCATGACAGCGCGGTGAGTCAGGTAGCAACAGGACGTCCCAGGACGCGTCACTTTGGTCTCCCATCACTCCATCGTCTGTCCCTTTGTCTTGTTTTTGTAGTAGCAGCTCATTCGCAGTGATCGAATAATCTCATTAAATCAGTGGTGTATTTGAACAGTTCTGGAAGGAGTCTCCAGATCAGTCTGTTGTAGAAGTCAGAGATGTAGGTATTTGTACATCCAAAAGAGAAAGAGAGGAAAGACTGCTATGACAGGAGAGAGAAACAGGAAGTGATTTGTTTTTCACGTAACACCGAATGGATTGACAGAACTTTGTGGAGGAATCAAACACTTGAGGGCGTTTTCAGTCCTAACAGAATTATCAGTCGTATCAGCACCACTGTGTCATTTCTCAGGATCGAACTGCAGAATTTTGGAACGGCTTTTTTTTGCCAGAATGTTTTTGTCGTCGCTTCTCCCTTTCGGCGTGCGTCTCACATCCCCCCCATCGCATTCGCGGTGACATTTCGGAATATCTCCACAAATCTTCAGGCATGTTGGGGAGCACTGCCAGATGTGCGCACATCTGCGTAAACACAGCGTGTCGGACTCGGTCTCCGTGGGCAGTTTGCTTTGTCTGTTCTGTTTCCGTCTCAGGTAGTACGTGTGTGTGTGTGTGTGTGTGTGTGTGTGTGTGTATGTGTGTGTGTGTGTGATGGATTCTAATATAGCGACAAGCTCCGGTTCCAGCTTTCAATTAGCTCACAGCTCCACCTATTAACTCCTACATATTCATAAATTAGCGTGCGCATATTAAACGCATCTTGCACGCTTTGCGTTAGCAGCAGAAGGGCTGCCTGAGGAGCGGGACGACGTGGGAGACGGGCACGTGCCAGTCTGGGTGAGACAGGGTGGGGGGTGGGGGGTTGTGGGGATCTGCTGAGTTGGCAGACATGTGTGTGTGTGTGTGTGTGTGTGTGTGTGTGTGTGTGTGAGAGTGTGTTGGGGGTGCTGGAACGCAGATGGGTGGAGCAGAAGGACAGTCAGGATTGTGGTCCAAGCCCAAGTAGCACCACTGCTGAATGCAGATGCTGCTGCTGCTGTGACAACCGGATAGGTGGAGGGATATGGATAGGATATTATGGGATGTTGGACGTTACAGTATTTATGGGGGGAGGGGGGGGGGGGGGAGGGGGTATTATGGGATGTTGGATGTTACAGTATTTAAGGGGTGGGGGGGGTATTATGGGATGTTGGATGTTATTTATGGAGGGATATTATGGGATGTTGGATGTTATTGATGGAGGGATATTATAGGATATTGGATGTTACAGTATTTATGGGGGAATATTATGGGATGTTGGACATTACATTATTTTTGGGGAGTTTTATGGGATGTTGGACTTTTCGTTATTTATGGAGGAATATTATGGGATGTTGGATGTTATTTATGGAGGGATATTATGGGATGCTGGATGTTAATTATAAAGAGATATTATGGGATGTTGGATGAATTTATATAGGGATATTATGGAATGTTGAATGTAAATTTTTTATTTTTTTGGGGGGGGGGGGGGGTTAATGGGATCGATGTTACGTTATTTATAGAGGGATATTATGGGATGTTAAAAGTTACGTTATTTATAGAGGGATATTATGGGATGTTGGACATTGTTATTTATGGGGGGGTATTTTGGCATATAAGACGTTACTTATTTATGGAGAGATATTATGGGATGTTAAACGTTATGATATTTATGGAGGAATATTGTTTGTTGTTGGACTTATGGGATATATTATGCGATATCATTTTATTACCATCGTTCATCGCCATCGTTCTTGAGGTGTACTGTTCAGTAATAGACGATTAAATGTATATCTGTTAATACAAACTGTGGTCCTAAGCCATTGTAGCAGACTGTTTATATTTATTTCAGTCCAAATTCATTCTCAAAGTTCATGAGTTGATCAGTAACCTGTTGGAACTTTCTGCTGATCATGTGGATCCATCCTCAGATGCTCAGAGTGGTCTGCAATGAAAAAAAAAGTCCATCAAGAGGTTAATAATAAAACATTGCGAAACCTGTTGACGCAGCTTTAAACGAAACGTTAAAAGGAGAGCAAAAAAAGGTGAACGGAATCAAATTTGAACTAAAAAGCAAAAGAAGAAAATTACGAGAAAAGACTCAGAGATTATATTTAAGCTAATATTATATTAAATTAAGATTATATTAAAGCTTTAATTTAATTTAAAGTAAAAAAAAAAAAAAACAGAAAACAGTCCCATGATACTTTGTGTAGTAATTTTACATAAAACAATTATTTTATAAATAGAAAGTTAAAAACACATGTTAAACTTTAATTAAATATCAAACAGAAAAAGAAAAGGACAGTACATGTTTTAAAATTTTTTATTTTATATAATTTTTTTTTAAATGTGCAAAAACGTGTATTGTGATTATTTTTCCCTGCTCCACACGTCTTTTCTTGATGGACTGAAAGTGTGTATGGTATGATGGTGGCTGTCCCACCTGACACTTTGTGTGTTTGTGTGTGTGTGTGTGTGTGTGTGTGTGTGTGTGTGTGTGTGTGTGTGTGTGTCTCCTATTCATTCTGTGCTCTGAAGCACACAGGCAACAGATTGCAGTCTCCATTAAAGCTGATCGCTGTCACATTCTCTGACAGCTCTTCCACTGGGCATTTGCTCACAGAACATGGCAACAAAATACGCATTGGTTGAACCTCAGTGTTTGTAATATTAGTCTCTCTTCAAGTGTCTCTGTCTTCTGTGGCCTCCATCCAAACTCTCACGGATCTGTCTGTCTGTCTGTCTGTCTGTCTGTCTGTCTGTCTGTCTGTCTGTCTGTCTGTCTGTCTGTCTGTCTGTCTGTCCGTCTGTCCAAAAACCATGACGTGCAAATATTAGAAAAATAATAATAAAAAAACACGAGATAAAATAATACACCAAATGCATGAAAGGAAAAAAACTAAAACAAAACATCCAAACAACTAAAAATGGCACAAAATAAGTAATTCGATAAGATAAAATCAATCAAATTTGAAATTATTTTTTAAAAAAGGAAGAATTTGGATGAAACAGTAAAAATACTATACTTCTGAAAGCTTCACTCTGTTATCTTATTGCTGATAAATGTGTGATGTCTGGGCTCAGCCTGTCCTGCTCAGCATGTCCATTTCTGCCTGTCCCCCTCTGCCTGTCCCCCTCCACCTGTCCCCCTCAGCCTGTCCCCCTCAGCCTGCCCTCTCCAGCGTTCTTCTTTTAATTATTCAGCTGGGTTCATTATTCCACTGTATTATAAATGATATTGATTTCTTTAACGCTGCCCATCGACTCTCTGCTCCTGATCTTGACTTGGTTCCTCAGGCCACACTCCAGGCACCTGGAAGCAAATAATGTCACGTCTCACGTGGGGTATTCAACACAACCGGTCTGTAGCTTTATTTAAGAAAGCCGAATCCGTGTTTCTATAAAGAAATCTTTTCTGAAATCTTCACAGTATTGAGGACTGGATCAGGACTGGAATCCTGTGGGCGGGGAAAAAAAGTTTTGAAGGACAAAAAAATTGCACAAAAAAAAAAGAAGTTTTTTTCAAAATTCTACCTACACACCCATCGGCTTTTATTCTCCTCTTCCTCCTCCTCAATCCTACATCTCTCTAACATTCACTTCTTTCTCTCTGCTCTAATTAGCTTTTTTTTTTTTTTTTTTTTTTTTATGAAGTGCCTGAGGTCGTAGCAGCAGGTGAGGCCTCATTTCTTTATTACATCCACGAACAAGACAACAGAGAAGTAGAGAATGGAGAGAAAGAAGAGACTTTTTTTCTTCTCGTCACACTCAAGCGTGTCCTTATTAAATTGTAAATACGTAGCAGTTATTTCAGCACGTGTAGCACGCCTTGGTGAGTCCGCAAAAACGGCTGAAGGCAGGTTAATCACCCCCAAAGCAACCATGCTATCGTTCACTCCTTTTTCTTCTCCTCCCTTTTTTGTTTTGTGTACGAGCAGAAAGGTGAGTATTAATACAGTCATCGGGCAAAACACTAGAATTTAGATCATAAAAAAAAAGAAAAAAGAAAAGGAACATGAGGAAGAGATGTGCTTCACTTCCTGCAAAACCCTCGGCTTTGAAATCCCCTCCTCCCCTCATCTCTCATCCCTCATCCTCTCATCCCTCGCTACTTCCTGACCAAAGGAACACACTCTTTCCTCATTAAATAACCAACAGCATTAATTTTAGATGAGAAGCATGGAGTGAAGGAAGAAATATATAGAGCGAGAGGAAGCTAGGATGGGTGTGTACCAGTGTGGGAACAAGTGTGTGTGTGGGTGGGTGGGTGGGGGTGGGGGGGGGGGGGGTTATGAATGTGCACCCAGATATAAGTGCAGGAGTGTCCGCGAAGTGTGTGTGTGTGTGTGTGTGTGTGTGTGTGTGTGTGTGTGTGTGTGTGTGTGTGTGTGTGTGTGTGTGTGTGTTAAAGTGTATATGTATAGGAGTGTGTGTCTGTACAAGTGTATGTATGAGTGTGTGTGTGTGTCTGTATGAGTTTGTGTGTATGAGTGTGAGCAAGGGTCTAAGAGTAAATGTTTGTGTCTGTGTGTGTGTGTGTGTGTGTGTGTGTGTGTGTGTGTGTGTGTGTGTGTGTGTGTGTGTGTGTGTGTGTGTGTGTGCGTGCATGTGTGTATGTGTGTGTGTAAATGTATGAGCGTTTCTCTGTACAAGTGTGTAAATGTGTGTGTGTGTGTGTGTGTGTGTGTGTGTGTGTGTGTGTGTACAAGTGCACAACAGTGTCTGTTTAAGAGTGAGTGTTAGTGTGTGTGTCTTTATGTGTGTGAATGTGTGTGTATGAGTGTGCGTGTCTGTGTAAGAGTGTGTGTAAATGTATGAGTATGTGTCTACAAGTGTGTAAATGAATGGTGTGCACAATAGTGTGTGTAAATGTGTAAAAGTGAGTGTGTGTGTGTGTGTGTGTGTGTGTGTGTGTGTGTGTGTGTGTGTGTGTGTGGGCATGTGAATATATATGTATCTGTACAAGTGTGTGTGCAAAATTGTGTTTTTGTGTGTATATATGAGTATGCACAAGTGTGTGTAAGAAAGTGTGTATGTGTTCGAGTATGCGTAAGAGTGTGTGTGTCCAAGAGTGTGTACAGTAGTGTGTGTGTGTGTGTGTGTGTGTGTGTGTGTGTGTGTGTGTGTGTGTGTGTGAATGTATGAGTGTGTGTCTGTACAAGTGCATAATAATGTGTGTAAGTGTGTGTGACTGTATGAGTGTATTGTTTAAAGTGTGTGTACGAGTGTTTGTGTGTGAGTGTAAGTGAGTTAGTGTATGTGTTCGAGTGTGAAAGAGTGTGTGTGTGTGTCTAAGAGCAAGTGTATGAGTGTGTGTAAATGCGTGTGTTTACAAATGTGTGTGCGAGTGTATGGAAGAGTCTGAGTGTGTGGGCAAGTCTGTGCAAGTGTGTGTGTGTGTGTGTGTGTGTGTGTGTGTGTGTGTGTGTGTGTATACAAGTGTTTGTATGAATGTAAGTAGGCATGTGTTTGAGTGTTTGTACGACTTGGTATATGAGCAGATGTATATGATTGTGTTTAATAATGTGTAATTGTGAATGTGTAAGTGTGTGTATAAATGTGTAAGTGTGTGTGT
Organism: Silurus aristotelis; assembly: GCF_946808225.1. NCBI lineage: Eukaryota > Metazoa > Chordata > Actinopteri > Siluriformes > Siluridae > Silurus > Silurus aristotelis. Next base: position 3,875,967 of record NC_139581.1, read on the forward strand.
GTCTGTGTGTGTGTGCTATTGTTCTCTGTTTCATACGTCCAGTGCAGTAGTGATTGCTCAGGGTAAAGGTGAAACTCATGAATGTTATTTGAAAAAATAATTCACTCTAATTGTCGTTGCTCATTTCCCTCTGGCCCACGGTGGCTCTTGAGGGACAATCAGCTCAATTCCAATTCCAACATCCCAAACTCTATCGACAAATTCGTTCAGGGAATCAATGGCATCAATGCTGAACTGCTCCCGGATTTGGACACAGCAGTCTATAAGGATCACCACCATGCTGACTTAACAAGACCCACACTTTACTCCACCGCTGGAATGCCCCAGTGTGCAGAACCAATCAAATCATTCTGTTATTCAAATCACCACATTCTATTTCCATCTTTGCATAGAAAATATTTTTTAATAATCTTTTACCATCACCACCTTTATAACAACAACATTATTCCTTCATCATCATCATCATCATCATCATCATCATCATCATCATCATCATCATCACCTTTATAACAACACTTGTGTTGCTACAACATCATTATCATCATCATCATCATCATCACTGCCACTAATATAACTACTATCATCATCATCATTATCATCATTATCATTAACATCATCATCATCATCATCATCATCATCATCATCACTGCCACTAATATAACTACTATCATCATCATCATCATCATCATCATCACCATCATCATCATCGTCATCATCATCATCACTGCCACTAATAAAACTACTATCATCATCATCATCATCATCATCATCATCATCACTGCCACTAATATAACTACTATCATCATCATCATCATCATCATCATCATCATCATCATCATCATCATTATCACTGCCACTAATATAACTACTATCATCATCATCATCATCATCATCATCATCATCGTCATCATCATCATCACTGCCACTAATATAACTACTACTATCATCATCATCATCATCATCATCATCATCATCATCATCATCATCATCATCACTGCCTCTAATATAACTACTATCATCATCATCATCATCATCATCATCATCATCATCATCACTGCCACTAATATAACTACTATCATCATCATCATCATCATCATCATCATCATCATCATCACCACCTTTATAACAACACTATTGTTGCTACATCATCATCATCATCATCATCATCATCATCACCACCTTTATAACAACACTATTGTTGCTACATCATCATCATCATCATCATCATCATCATCATCACTGCCACTAATATAACTACTATCATCATCATCATCATCATCATCATCATCATCATCATCACTGCCACTAATATAAATACTATCATCATCACCACCAATATAACCATCATCATTGTCATCACCATCACTGCCACTAATATAACCACTGTCATCATCATTATCATCATCATCACCAGCAATATAACCACTATCATCATCATCATCATCATCATCATCATCGTCATCATCATCATCATCATCACCACCAATATAACCACTATCATCATAATCATCATCATCACCACCAATATAACCACTATCATCATCATCATCATCATCATCGTCATCATCATCATTACCACCAATATAACCACTATCATCATAATCATCATCATCATCATCATCATCACCACCAATATAACCATCATCATTGTCATCACCATCACTGCCACTAATATAACCACTGTCATCATCATTATCATCATCATCACCACCAATATAACCACTATCATCATCATCATCATCATCATCATCATCATCATCATCATCATCATCATCATCATCACCACCAATATAACCACTATCATCATAATCATCATCATCATCATCATCACCACCAATATAACCACTATCATCATCATCATTATCACCAATATAACCACTATCCTCATCAGCAGCAGCAGCATCATCGTCATCATCATCATCAGCAGCAGCATCATCGTCATCATCAGCAGCAGCAGCATCATCGTCATCATCATCAGCAGCAGCATCATCGTCATCATCACCACCTTTATAACAACACTATTATTGCTACAACATCATCGTCATCATTGTCATCATCACCACACTCTGTATGGAACTGTACCTGTGTGTTACTATGGTTACAGCTAAATAAACAGCAGCGCATTACACTTACCTGCCAATCAGAATGCAGTATTCACACTGATCAGGGTCTGTATATCTATAACATGTGTTGTGTTGCAGTGTGGAATGTTTTGCTTCAGATCCTGAACGAACAGTTCAGAGATGTTTGAGAAGAAACGATATTTGATGTGGAAAGGAGAGACGGAGTCGGAAGGATGTGTGAAGGGAAAGAAAAGGAAAGGATACAACAAAAAAAGAACATTCCAGAAAGGTTCAGGTCATCTTCACAAAAACAAAAGGGATTGAGGTCTGATTATTTGCAGTGTTGTAACTGTTAAATTCTTTCTTTATTGCGTGTGTGTGTGTGCGTGTGTGCGTGTGTGTGTGTGTGTGTGTGTGTGTGTGTGTGTGTGTGTGTGAAAAAGGGGGTGGGGGTTTGGGGTTCTGTAGCCGTTTTGACCGAAACAGGTATTGACAGCAGCAGAGAGCTGATAAGGGAGACTTATCCTCTAATTACTGCACTGTCTGCTCAAGTCGATGAAGACGTCCCTCTGTCTCTTCTCCGTGGTTTTAGGGAATAGTAGATTAGCCAGTTCTCTCTCTCTCTCTCTCTCTCTCTCTCTCTCTCTCTCTCTCTCTCTCTCTCTCTCTCTCTCTCTCTCTCTCTCTCTCTCT
>NC_139581.1:3883722-3891222 GCF_946808225.1 Silurus aristotelis
GCAGTAGGATATAAATGGACAAGTGCCTGTTTTTTCTTTAAAAATAGAAAGTCGAAATATGATTTCTGTGCAAGTGAACATTTGCCAGTGCTAGAGAAGTTTTGGTAAGGAGGTTATTTTTTTTTTATAGGGTATTTTTTTTTGCCAGGGAATATGGTACATATCTGTGACTTGACAGGATTTTGGAAAACTGTGAGCTAGATAGATTTGCTTTTTTATAAGTGTGTAACATTCGTTGGTTTCCTTCAGGTCCCCTGGTTTTCTTCCAGTTTTCAAAACTATTACATTAAAATGGCATTTGGCAGACGCCTTTATCCAGAGCAACTTATATTTATCTCCTTCATACAACTGAGCAGCTACTGGGTTAAGGGCCTTATTTAGGGGCCCAAGAGTGGCACCTTGGTGCAGCTGGGATTTAAAATGAGTTATTTAGGGGGACCAAGCAGGTGGGATGTTTCGGAGGCAAGGTGAGAGAAGCCAGAGGAGGACAGAGGAGGAAAAGAGGAGAGACATGGGGTATATCAGTGGAAGAATGCTGAGAATGGAGCCTCCAGGCAGGAGAAAAAGATGAAAGCCAAGGAGAAGGTTTATGGATGTGGTGAAAGAAGATATGCAGGTGGTTAGTTTGAAGGCAGATGTAGAGGGTGGTAGGGAGACGGATGGTCTGCTGTGGTGACCCCTAACTAAAGCAGCCCAAAGGAAGAAGAAAAAGCAGATTTGTGGGGCAAATTGGGACTTTAGGTTTTTACCCAGTTGCAGCCTTAGTTATCTTCTATTCAGAGAAAAAATGGACACAGAACCTTGAAACTTCTCCCCGTCCTATAAATCACAACTCAGTTATCTCAGGCAACACTTTGCTGATATTGTCCTCATTCCACTTGCTGCGTTCTCAGCCTGAAATATCCCTCATACCCATGGCAGACTCTTTCTGATCACGTTCCTTATTTAGTTTTCCATATCTTCTGGGAGTGGAAAGCCCTGTACATTCTCTCTCTCGTTCTTTCTCGCTTACTCCCTCACCACACTTATAAATGCTATCAAATAAAGCAGAGGAAAGTATGTCAGCTGTAAAATCACTGTTCATCAGGGCCTTTATTTCTCCACCCACTGAGAAAAGTGATGGATTCCAGAGAGAGCAAAGGATGAAAGAACGGGGGGTGGGATGGAGAAGGTGGGGGAAGAGATTTAATTCCTCCATGTATATGTGTGCAGCCTGCTGATCCCAGTCAATCATGTCCTCTTCTGTGGGACAGGTCCTGCTCCAGTGCTGCGGGATGTGATTAGTGTGGGTGAAGGATTTTCTGAGCACTGCAGGAGAGAGTGGCGTGAGCGATGCTGAGTCAGCGCAGTGTGTGAACAGGATAACAGGTTCTCTAGACCCGTGGAAAACTTCATTAACATAAAGGAAAATATCGAACATGGACAATATTTAATTTACAATCACATGTATGTGGTTTAAACTTCTAAAGATGATGTTCTTTCTGTGCTACATTACCCACAATGCCATAGCTTACTGTCAATGATGTCATTGTGATTCAGCACTGCCTTTATCTCTACTTAATAAAAAGGGTGATGCAGCGGAGCTTAAGTAGTTTACTCTTTTCATGTGGAGATTTAGCTGAAACAAACCAGCTTCTTTCTTTCTTTCTTTCTTTCTTTCTTTCTTTCTTTCTTTCTTTCTTTCTTTCTTTCTTTCTTTCTTTCTTTGTTTTTTCTTTCTTTCTTTCTTTCTTTCTTTCTTTCTTTCTTTGTTTGTTTGTTTTTCTTTCTTTCTTTCTTTCTTTCTTTCTTTCTTTCTTTCTTTCTTTCTTTCTTTCTTTCTTTCTTTCTTTCTTTCTTTCTTTCTTTCTTTCTTTCTTTCTTTCTTTCTTTCTTTCTTTCTTCCTTCCTTCCTTCCTTCCTTCCTTCCTTCCTTCTATTCTATTCTATTTTCTTTACTTTTCTTTTCTTCATTCCTTTCTTAATTTTTTCCTCCTTTCCTTTCCTTTCCTTTCCTTTCCTTTCCTTTCCTTTCCTTTCCTTTCCTTTCCTTTCCTTTCCTCTTCTTTCCTTTCCTTTCCTTTCCTTTCCTTCCTTCTTTCTTTTCTTCTGTCATTCCTTTTCTTTTTATTAGGAAGGAAGGAAGGAGAGAGAGAAGAGAAGATAAGAAAAGGGAATTCCTTCCTTCCGTCCTTCTATTCCATTTTCTTTTCTTCTCTTTTCTTTTCTTTTCTTTTCTTTTCTTTTCTTTTCTTTTCTTTTCTTTTCTTTTCTTTTCTTTTCTTTATTTCATCCTAAATCCCTTGCACCCTTTCCTTCCTTTTTTTCCTCTTTCCTTTCCTTTCCTTTCCTTTCCTTTCCTTTCCTTTCCTTTCCTTTCCTTTCCTTTCCTTTCCTTTCCTTTTTTTCTCTGAAACAGTAAACCACATAGTAACAGTGCTCTCGTATACTAGTGTTCTCCTACACACACACACACACACACACACACACACACACACACACACACACACACACACACACACACCCCGACTCCCTTCTGACAGAAAAACCCAAACGCAGCAGCGACCGACACGAACATCGCTAACAATCTATTTAATGTGTTTAGGGTGAAATCAAGCGTAGAAGAGAAACATTTTCCAGACTTTTGTCTTCCTGGAGACACTTTATGAAGCAGCCTCTCGAGTCTTTCCAGCTGTTTTTGGAACACGATTATTTGTGCATTGTGTGTGTGTGTGTGTGTGTGTGTGTGTGTGTTTGTTGGTCAGCTGGACACCTAGATAATTACCCAGATCAGTAAGCGTGAAGGTGGTCGCATGCTCTGCTGTCAGAGGTGGGTCATGGCTAGCAGCTGGTGATCTAATATCCATCAGCAACAGCTGCACAATCACAAAGTCACGCTCCAGCCAACGCTGTGATAATCCACATGTACATACTCCAACTCCCAGAATCCTCTGCTGCAGCTATCTCCATGTGCTCCTTTTAGACCCCGGGGTTAAAGCTATAATAATCTCGAGCTGTCCCCGTAAAAAGGACAGCTGTTGGTCAAACATTTCTCCAGGTGCTCAGGATGCTTAGGATCTCCAGACCATCTGGATGAAGATGTTCAGATGAAGGTTTTTTTTCAGACAGAACGTGATGCTTTTGGTGCAGAAGGACGAGATGAGAGACACATGCTCACCCAGCCTTGCACGCTTTCCCAGACTGGGAGGGGGAATTAAGACGTTAATGGGGTGGTGGGACTGTCTTCACGTTATTACTCCGCCGTGTCCCTAATGAAAAAAAAAAAAGAATTAAATTATCAGCTAATTTGTGCAGATGTCTCTGGTGGCACGGATTTACCCCGTGTGTCACTTTCTATTAGATGGAGCACCTTCACCATGTACACCACAGCGAGGGTGGTTTTAATCTCTCATTCCTGCCTGATTCTGTTTCTTCTACACACATTCCACATCCCCGTTTACTCTTACAATAATCTCCACTCTTCTGGGAAGATGTTCTACTAGATTTTGGAGGTTTGTGTGAGTTTCTGATGAGGTGAGGAGGTTTAGGGTGCAGTCAATGTTCACGTTCAGTAGGGTGTAGAGCTCTATAGCAGGAGATCTTTCACACATGTTTAACTCATAGAGATCTTCATGGAGAAGGTTTTCTGTTCAGGGTTACTGTCATGCTGAAGTTGGTTTGGATCTTCTAGTTCAAGTGAAGGGAAAATTTCATGGTGTATCCAAAGACATCTGATACAATCATGGCCTCTTTCTTTGTGTTCTTTCTCTTTAGTGCATCCTTCCTTCCTTCCTTCCTTCCTTCCTTCCTTCCTTCCTTCCTTCCTTCCTTCCTTCCTTCCTTCCTTCCTTCCTATTCTCCTGCATTTTCATTTCTTTTCTTTTCTTTTTTCCATAACCCTTTCTTTTTCCTTCCTTCCTTCCTTCCTTCCTTCCTTCCTTCCTTCCTTCCTTCCTTCCTTCCTTCCTTCCTATTCTCCTGCATTTTCATTTCTTTTCTTTTCTTTTTTCCATAACCCTTTCTTTTTCCTTCCTTCCTTCCTTCCTTCCTTCCTTCCTTCCTTCCTTCCTTCCTTCCTTCCTTCCTTCCTTCCTACCTATTCTCCCACATTTTCTTTTCTTTTCTTTTTTTTCCATAACCCTTTCTTTTTCCTTCCTTCCTTCCTTCCTTCCTTCCTTCCTTCCTTCCTTCCTTTTTCCTTTTTTCTTTTTTTAATTTTTTTTCTTTTCTTTTCTTTTTTTTCTTTTCTTTTATTTTTTCTTTACTTTTTCCTTTAACCCTACTTCTTTCCTTCCTTCTCTCCTTCCTATTTGCCTGCATTTTCTTTTCTTTTCTTTTCTTTTTCTTTTCTTTTCTTTTATTCTTTTCATTTGTTTTCTTTTCTTTTCTTTTTTCTTTTTTTTCTTTTTTTTTCTTTTCTTTTCTTTTCTTTTTTCCATAACCCTTTCTTTTCATTCTTTCCTTGTTTCCCTTCCTTCTTTTATTAATTATTTGCTTTTCTTTTCTTTTTTCTTTTCTTTTTACTTTAACCCTCCTTCCTTCCTTCCTTCCTTCCTTCCTTCCTTCCTTCCTTCCTTCCTTCCTTCCTTCCAATTATCCTGCATTCTTTTCTTTTCTTTTCTTTTCTTTTCTTTTCTTTTTTCTTTAATCCTTTTATTTCCTTTCTTCCTTTCTTCCTTCCTTCATTTCTATTCTCGCTCTTTTTCTTTCCTTTCCTTTTTTTTTTCTTTTCTTTCTTTTTTTTCTTTTTCCTCATTTCCTTCCTTTCTTCCTCCTATATTCTTTTTTTTTTTTCTCCCTTTTTTTTCCTGTGGCTCTGGCTTGGAAGGTCACGTGGACTGAGTGTATTATGTAGTAGTTTTATATAAAGTTTTATTTGCTGCTCCTGGAATTGTGTGATTCCATGATGAAGATTCTTTGATCGTAAGACCTTTTAAAAACAGATGGAGATCTTCAGGCTTCATGATTCCCAAAAAATCCTACATGACTGTACTTAATAAAAAAAAAGGTTATTTGGGTGAAACTAATGAAGGTTCCTGGACCTTTGTATCTATTAGTACATTAGTCTGAATTGATTTCTTCTCTTGAAAATTGGTTTTTCTTTGCTGTTTGATTGGGAGTGTTTTTATCTATTTATTCAATCAGCCTCACCTTGAAAATCTTTATTTTCATTTACATTCATTAGTTTGAAATGGAAAAAATTAAGCAGATGACATAGATAAGATGTTGAAATTCTGATCGGAAGGTCATGAGTTCAAATCCCAGCACCACCAAGCTGCCTGGGCCCTTGAGTGAGGCCCTTAACCCTTAACTGCCATTTCTTCTTTCTGAAGCTGCTTGGTTTATCCTGAAGCCAAGCTGCTGCTCCTGGGGCCCTTGAGCAGGGCCCTTAACCCAGTGGCTGATCATGGTCGACCCTTTGCTCTGACCCCAGCTTCTTATCACTGGGATATTTGAAGGAAGAATTTAACTGTGCTTCTTCTCTTCAAGCTGCTGATCCTGGGGCCCTTGAGCAAGGCCCTTAAACCCAGTGTGCTCCAGGGGCACTGCATTACATTATTACTGGGAATTTTCCACACCACCACTGGCTCGTTGATTAGAGATAATCTTATATGGACAGATTTATGACTCTCGGATGAATAGTTACATTCTGTTTGTTTCTTTAATCAAATCAGGTTGAACTGAACCACTGTGTGTTATATGTACAGTGAGGAAAATAAGTATTTGAACACCCTGCTATTTTGCAAGTTCTCCCACTTAGAAATTATGGAGGGGTCTGAAATTGTAATCGTAGGTGCATGTCCACTGTGAGAGACATAATCTAAACAAAAAAATCCAGAAATCACAATATATGATTTTTAAACTATTTATTTGTATGATACAGCTGCAAATAAGTATTTAAACACCTGTCTATCAGCTAGAATTCTGACCCTCAAAGACCTGTTAGTCTGCCTTTAAAATGTCCACCTCCACTACATTTATTATCCTAAATTAGATGCACCTGTTTAAGGTCGTTAGCTGCATAAAGACACCTGTCCACCCCGTACAATCAGTAAGAATCCAACTACTAACATGGCCAAGACCAAAGAGCTGTCCAAAGACACTAGAGACAAAATTGTACACCTCCACAAGGCTGGCAAGGGGAAATTGCCAAGCAGCTTGGTGAAAAAAGGTCCACTGTTGGAGCAATCATTAGAAAATGGAAGAAGCTAAACATGACTGTCAATCTCCCTCGGACTGGGGCTCCATGCAAGATCTCACCTCGTGGGGTCTCAATGATCCTAAGGAAGGTGAGAAATCAGCTCAGAACTACACGGCAGGAACTGGTCAATGACCTGAAAAGAGCTTGGACCACCGTTTCCAAGGTTACTGTTGGTAATACACTAAGACGTCATGGTTTGAAATCATGACGTCTTAGTGTATTACCAACAGTAAGACACTAAGACGTCATGATTTCAAACCATGACGTCTTAGTGTATTACCAACAGTAACCTTGGAAACGGTGGTAATACACTAAGACGTCATGGTTTGAAATCATGCATGGCACGGAAGGTTCCCCTGCTTAAACCAGCACATGTCAAGGCACGTCTTAAGTTTGCCAATGACCATTTGGATGATCCAGAGGAGTCATGGGAGAAAGTCATGTGGTCAGATGAGACCAAAATAGAACTTTTGGGTCATAATTCCACTAAACGTGTTTGGAGGAAGAAGAATAATGAGTACCATCCCAAGAACACCATCCCTACTGTGAAGCATGGGGGTGGTAGCATCATGCTTTGGGGGTGTTTTTCTGCACATGGGACAGGGCGACTGCACTGTATTAAGGAGAGGATGACCGGGGCCATGTATTGCGAGATTTTGGGGAACAACCTCCTTCCCTCAGTTAGAGCATTGAAGATGGGTCGAGGCTGGGTCTTCCAACATGACAATGACCCGAAGCACACAGCCAGGATAACCAAGGAGTGGCTCTGTAAGAAGCATATCAAGGTTCTGGCGTAGCCTAGCCAGTCTCCAGACCTAAACCCAATAGAGAATCTTTGGAGGGAGCTCAAACTCTGTGTTTCTTAGCGACAGGTCAGAAACCTGACTGATCTAGAGAAGATCTGTGTGGAGGAGTGGGCCAAAATCCCTCCTGCAGTGTGTGCAAACCTGGTGAAAAACTACAGGAAACGTTTGACCTCTGTAATTGCAAACAAAGGCTCCTGTACCAAATATTAACATTGACTTTCTCAGGTGTTCAAATACTTATTTGCAGCTGTATCATACAAATAAATAGTTAAAAAATCATACATTGTGATTTCTGGATTTTTTTTTTAGATTATGTCTCTCACAGTGGACATGCACCTACGATGACAATTTCAGACCCCTCCATGATTTCTAAGTGGGAGAACTTGCAAAATAGCAGGGTGTTCAAATACTTATTTTCCTCACTGTACATCCAGAAGCCGGCTCTTGAATTCAGGGAAGCTAAAAATAAACCCCATGCTACACTCCCAAATCCATTTTGTCTCCCCGACCCCA
>NC_139581.1:3896222-3897448 GCF_946808225.1 Silurus aristotelis
AAACAGAATAAGACGTGACACAGCTTTCTTTTCTTTTTGTTTTCCCATTTTTTTTGGAATCTTTTCTCGACGTTGGGAATTGTGCCGGCGTTTGTTTTTTCCACACAGCCTTTCTGCAGATATTTCAGTTTTGTGAGTGTGTGTATGAGTGTATAAGTGTGTGTGTGTTTGTGTGTGTGTGTGTGTGTGTGTGTGTGTGTGTGTGTGTGTGTGTGTGTGTGTGTGTGTGTGTGTGTGTGTGAGATTAAAACAACTTGTGCGAAATAACAAGCTGCTGTAATCAACTTGATCCAAAATTGCACAAGACCTAAAACCTGAAATGCAGAGTCTGCAGAAAATTAGCTGCAGTGTTAACTGTGTAAGATTGGACACACACACACACACACACACACACACACACACACACACACACACACACACACACACACCACACACACACACACACATGCTCAGTGAACAACTTACATCCCAAGATTAGGATAAGAGCTTTCAGAGGCTTAAAACAGATTAATGGAGATAATACGAGTAAAAGGCAGAACACTCGTGATTATTTTAAACCCGTCCCATATGTTGTCCAAACTGTCTGCATCTTTTTCTTTCTATCTGTCTTTCACCCTACACCTCCTTTCTCTCTCTCTCTCTCTCTCTCTCTCTCTCTCTCTCTCTCTCTCGTCTCTCTCTCTCGTTCCTCTTTACTCTCCACTCAGAGGACTTTTGAGAGCAGGAACATGATGACTTTTTCCTGTTCATCCTTCACATTCGTCTGTCCGCCTGTGTCTCTTCACTTTGTCTTTTTTTTCATCCCTTCATCCCGGCAAAGTGGGTCAGTGAGGAAATTGTGGGGGGGGGGCACAGAAGCTACAACTACACAAGTGTGCGATGGACATTTATCTGCTCTGAGTGGACTGTCAATATTGAGGAGCAGAAGAAAGAGGAGAGAGAGAGAGAGAGAGAGAGAAAGGGGGATAGACAGACATTATTGGAATAAAAATGAGAGAGAGAATGTTTGAGAGACAGATAGTCCGTGTGGATTGTAAGAGGACCTCGGGATAATATGCACATAATATGCAGATAATATCATTAGTGGCGTTCTGCTCGGAGCAAAGTCATCGAGTATCTGTCTCCATGTGTTAGTGCGAGACGCCGGTGCTGACAGCTTCTGTCCCATACTGTACCAACTTTGGGGGTGAGACACTGAGTGTGTGGTGTGTGTGTGTGGGTGTGTG
>NC_139581.1:3897648-3937648 GCF_946808225.1 Silurus aristotelis
AAACAAATATGATGAATGTATATATATATATATATATATATATATATACAGTATATATATACAATACGTTGTGTATCTACACTGGAAATAAACAGAGACACAAATCAGAGAAATGCAGGAGGGCCCTGACCTTCTTTCTGTTCCTGTGACGTTTCACAATTGCATGTTATATAAACGTTACGTTATAAGCACATTATAAACACTGTAGCTATAAAAGACTGTGATTTTGTTGACATCGCAGTTTTAATGCACAACGATGTTCTGTGTGTTTGCATTTTCTAACGTGTTTCTTTCTTTCTCTTTCACGCTGCACTTCACCTGACGCACAAATCGCCATGTATAGGTGAGTAATGATTATCAGGTTTTCTGATATTCTGCATTAGTGATCTCTCTCTCTCTCTCTCTCTCTCTCTCTCTCTCTCTCTCTCTCTCCCCATCATTATTACTCTCTTTCATCCAACACACATGCAAATATTAAACATATCCACGAACGCATAAATACAAAAAACGATGGCTGTGAAATACCTCAACATTATTATTAATGCCTTTTCCCAACACTCCCACACACACACACACACACACACACACACACACACACCTGACAGGGACATTTCCATGCTCTAATGATGAGAGATCGGGGTGAGGTCGGAATCCTGATGGTGCTGTTTGCACAAGCGCGAGTGTGTTTAGCCCTGGGCCATGGGGGTAGTACGCTTCACACACATATTCACACATATTCACACACACACACACACACACACACACACACACACACACACACACACACACACACACACACACACACACACACACACGACTCTCCACCCGTAGATTCCTGCATCCACTTAATGATTTGTCTCCTCCAGTGTGTGTAAACGTATTCAAACGAATACCTGCACACGGCTCAATTATAGCAGGTGGGGTGCCAAAATTTATGCTTGAGCTGCAGCACTTGTAGAAGAAGCATTTGGACTTACAGGAAGAATTTTTTATTTTATTTCATAATGTAAAGAGACTTCGTTATTTTGATCCTATTTGAGCGCTTTGGCTTGGTTTCTTTCTTTATTTTTTTATATCTATTTAAATAAAGACTTTAAGACAACACAGGAGGGGTTTAGGGACACTTCCAGCCTGAGCCCTGACTTGAACCCTATTGAACATCTCTGGAGAGACCTGAAAGTGTCCGCTGATTAGGTATAATTTATATATATATATATATATATATATATATATATATATATATATATATATATATATATATATATATATATATATATATATATATATTATATATATATAAATTATACCTAATCATAGTATTCACGTTTTTATTACATGGTGAGTGTGGTCCTAAACGTGTCGTTTTCTGATCCTTTGAAGTGTGAGGTCTCCCAATACTTTTGTCCCTATACTGTATATACAGAACAATGCTAATTCTTTCGCTATCATAGCATTTAATATGAGACAGTAATTGCTGTATAGCTAGTGCACGGCTCTGAAGCAGCCAGATGCTTTTGTGTGTGTGTGTGTGTGTGTGTGTGTGTGTGTGTGTGTGTGTGTGTGTGTTGTGCTTCATCATTGATCACCGTTCAGTCCCTCTGAGTCTGGCGCTGGCCAGAGAGTGGGTCTGGGAGGTTAACGTGGGTCAGTCATTAGCTGCTGTATTAGTATCTTGTAAAGAATCCACACTGCTGCATGTCAGGGCTCCGATCCCCCAGTGACCCCAGCATTGCTCCGGGGCTGTATCGGCGAGGTCGAAGGTCAATGCTCAAGGCTGCCTTAATGCACTTCCTATCATAATCTGCATCAACAGGGTCATTACTGAAGCCCCACTCCGTCCCTCTGGCAATTAAAGTGTGCATGCGTGTATATGTTTGTGTGTGTGTATGCACAAAAGCTAAAAATATTGCATCTATCACATTTATTACATATCTACCTCGACTAATTTTCATTAGCGGTGTTGCCATGCTCATGTCGTCTGTAAAGCGGCGGTCAGTGATTTCTGCAGTCACTTTTCACTCTTCAATTAAATACAACGTATTATATATATACAGTATAATTATGAATCAGATTTAATTTACAGACCCACCATCTACTTATCTACTTACTCTATCCAGTAATCTAGTCTTTTACACAGAATTACTATCCCACGTATCTGCCCAAATAATTACTTATCAAGTCAAGTCAAGTCAAGTTTATTTGTATAGCGCTTTTCACAACAGACATTGTCTCAAAGCAGCTTTACAGAAAACAACAGTGAAGGTGAATGGTGTGCGTTTGTCCCTGATGAGCAAGCCGTGGCAACAGAGGCAAGGAAAAACTCCCTTAGATGATATGAGGAAGAAACCTTGAGAGGAACCAGACTCAAAGGGGAACCCATCCTCATATGGGTGACATCAAGAGTTTGGTCATAAATCTTTCAACAATACAGAACAATTTGTGATCATCATAGATCCAGCATCAGCTTCTCCATGCCAGGGCCTTTAAACATTTGGCATCTACTTCTCCATGATCATCCATAGGTCCATAATCTTCACGAGGTGGGACGTGACTGGAGCTGGCCAAACCTCAGGATGCCTCAGGATGGGGAGAGAAAGAGAAGCAGTGGAGAGGAATTAGCGTAGCTGCTGTTCATGATATTAACAGCACAAGTTGATAATGTGCATGTAATCATATATTCTGGAGCGTGTTATGTGTAGGCTTTGCTAAAAAGATATGTTTTTAATCTACACTTAAACTGGGAGAGTGTATCTGAACCCCGAACACTGTCAGGAAGACTATTCCAGAGTTTAGGAGCTAAATGTGAAAATGCTCTACCACCACCTATTCTAGGAACTACTAGAAGCCCAGAGTTTTGAGATCTCAGGGAGCGTGACGGATTGTAGCGTGTTAAGAGACTGGATAGATACATGGGAGCCAAACCATTTAGTGCTTTATAAGTGAGTAGCAGTAGTTTGTAGTCTATTCGAAACTTAATAGGAAGCCAATGTAGGGACGATAAGATTGGGGTTATATGATCGTATTTTCTTGACCTAGTAAGAACTCTTGCTGCGGCATTCTGAACTAACTGAAGCTTGTTTATTAATGATGCAGGACATCCACCTAGTAATGCATTACAGTAGTCTATTCTAGAGGTCATAAACTCATGGACGAGCTTCTCTGCATCAGATATAGATAACATATTTCTTAGCTTAGAAATATTTCTAAGGTGAAAGAAGGCTGTTTTTGTAACTTGATTGATGTGATTTTTGAAAGATAAGTTGCTGTCTAAAATAACTCCCAGGTCTTTTACCGTTGAACTAGTAGTTACAGAACAACCGTCTAAATGCAGGCTGAGATGCTGGAGCTTCTGTGTACTATTTTTTGGGCCGATGAGCAAAATCTCCGTTTTATCAGAATTTAATAGCAGAAAGTTATGGGTCATTCAATCTCTTATTTCTTCAACACACTCAGTTATGCGAGCTAATTGAGCTGTATCGCCTGGTTTGGATGAAATATATAGCTGGGTATCATCAGCATAACAATGGAAGCTAATTCCATGCCTTCTAATAATATTTCCTAATGGAAGCATGTATATTGTGAAAAGCAGGGGTCCTAGAACTGACCCTTGTGGCACGCCATAATTTACTAGCATTATTCTGGATAGCTCTCCATTTAAATTTACGAAATGGTAACGATTGGACAGGTAGGATTTAAACCAGCTTAATGCCTGTCCCTGAATACCGATGTAATTCTGTAAGCGATCGAGGAGAAGATCATGATCTATAGTGTCGAACGCAGCACTAAGATCTAGTAAAACTAATAGGGAGATGTAGCCTTGGTCTGAAGCTAAAAACAGGTCATTAGTGATTTTAACTAGAGCAGTTTTTGTGCTATGATGGGGCCTAAAACCTGACTGAAACTCTTCAAAGATATTGTTCTCCTGCAAGTGGTTACATAACTGGGCAGCGACAATCTTTTCTAAAATCTTAGACATAAATGGGAGATTTGAAATTGGTCTGTAATTCGATAGCGTGTTTGGATTCAGATTAGGTTTTTTAATGAGGGGCTTAATAACTGCTAACTTGAGGGATTTAGGGACATGACCTAACGATAGTGAGGAGTTAATAATATTGAGAAGAGGCTCACCAGCTGTATATAACACTTCCTTCAATATATATAACACTTATCCACTTACATAATTACACACTTACTTACCTAATGACCTGCCCACTTACTTACCCACTAATCTACCTATTTACATATCCACTTTCCTACCCACTTACTGCCCACTTAAATACTTACCCACTAGCATACTTACTCACCTGATTACTTGCTTACTCATATACTTACTTAACTACTTAATTTTATTATTAATTATCTCACAGACATGCATACTTCCCACTGACCCACCTAATTACCTTCCCACTAACCTATCCATTTACTCACCCACTTAACTACCCACAAAACTATCCATTTACCCAACCGCTCACTTAGTTACTTTCCCACTTGCTTATCCACTTACTTATCTACTTACCCACCCACTTACTTGTTTACCCCATGTCCCTCCTCTGCACGTCCAAATTATCTCAATCTCGCCTCCCTCACCTTGTCTCCAAAACGTCCTACATGTAATAGGACTAATAAACCCTCTAATAAACTAATTTCTAATCCTGTCCATCGTCATCACTCCCAATACAAACCTCAACATCTTCAGCTCTGCTACCTCCAGCTCCACCTCCTGTCTTTTACTCAGTGCCACTGTCTCTAATCCATACAACATCTCAGGTCTCACCACAGTCCTATAAACTTTCCCTTTCACTCTCACAGATACTCTTCTATCACAAATCACTCCTGCTATCACTCTTCTCCACCCACTCCACCCTGCCTGCACTCTTTTATTTACTTCTCTAACACTTTCTCCATTACTTTACACTGTTGACCCCAGGTACCTGAACTCCTCCACCTTCTCCACCTCTTCTCCCTGCAACCGCACCACTCCACTGCCCTCTCTCTCATTCACACACATGTACTCTGTCTTACTCCTACTGACTTTCATTCTCCTTCTCTCCAATGTGTACCTCCACCTTTCCAGGCTCTTCTCCACCTGCTCCCTACTCTCACCACAAATCACAATATCATCCACAAACATCATAGTTCACAAAGACTCCTGTCTGACCTCGTCAGTGAACCTGTCCATCACCACTGTAAACAGGAAAGGGCTTAGAGCCTATCCTTGATGCAGTCCAACCTCCACCTTGCACCAGTCTGTCGTTTCTACTGCACACTTTACTGCTGTCACACTGTCCTCATACATGTCCTGCACCACCCTCACATACTTCTCTGACACACCTAACTTTCTTATATATTTTTTCTTTAGCTGCTTCTCGAATGTTCTTGAGAAAGTTGGATTTGTCCAACGTTTGGTTTTGTGAAGACACCAATATTTTTGCACCTATGTATCTGGATGTGCATTTGGTCACCGACTGTGTGTTTTCTCTCTCTCTCTCTCTCTCTCTCTCTCTCTCTCTCTCTCTCTCTCTCTCTCTCTCTCTCTCTCTCTCTCTCCCTTTCTCTCTCTCTCTCTCTCTCTCTCTCTCTCTCTGTATTTCTCTCTTTTTATCTATCTCTCTATTTTTCTCTTTGTATCTATCTCTCTGTTTCTTTCTCTCTCACATGTGCTCTTCCTCACTTTAAACCCATGCCAACTCACCCTATAGAGAACCCCCACACACACACACATACACATTGTATATACATACACACATCTTTTCTGTAGCCGCAGTCACTCTATAGCAGCTGTGGTCTTCTTCTGCGTCTCCACCACATCAGTCGAGCTGAGTTCTACCAAACTGCTCCCTTTTTTGCCTCTGTGTCTGCCTCTGCCTCTGCTTCTGCCTCTAACTGGGCTTCCACTGCCCTAATTACACCAGTCGCTCTGCCAGGCTGCCATTTATAAAAACCTCAGCACACTGTAATTAACTGTGCATTATAGCTGCTCATAAATAATATCAGGACATCTATAGAGCTGCCATTTTCCGAGCTGAGCACATTTTCCTGACAGGCCTGCACTGAAATGTAGTGTATTATGTATGTGTGTGTGTGTGTGTGTGTGTGTGTGTGTGTGTGTGTGTGTGTGTGTGTGTGTGTGTGTGTGTGTGTGTGTGTGTGTGTGTGTGTGTGTGTGTCTCGCAGACTGAGAGCGCGCCGAACTCCGTTTCGACTTTGATGTCACGCTTGTCATTGATGTAACGCTGGGACCGGGCGCAGAGCCTCTGTCGTGAAGCAATGTTTCCAAGTGCGGCGAACATGCCCTCAGACTGATCCTAATACACTCGTTTGTTGAGCAGTGATGTAATTAATGAGTGGAGCAGTGAGAGAGCCACAATTGGCGAGGAAAAATGGAACCATATGGCTGAAATGCTCACATATTCATAGCCTCTTACAAGTCCAAACTTTTGGTCTGTACTGTATATATATATATATATATATATATATATATATATATATATATATATATATATATATATATATATATATACAGTACAGACCAAAAGTTTGGACACACCTTCTCATTCAAAGAGTTTTCTTTATTTTCATGACTATGAAAATTGTAGAGTCACACTGAAGGCATCAAGGGCTATTTGACCAAGAAGGAGAGTGATGGGTTGCTGCGCCAGATGACCTGGCCTCCACAGTCACCGGACCTGAACCCAATCGAGATGGTTTAGGGGTGAGCTGGACCGCAGAGTGAAGGCAAAAGGGCCAACAAGTGCCAAGCATCTCTCGGGGAACTCCTTCAAGACTGTTGGAAGACCATTTCAGGTGACTACCTCTTGAAGCTCATCAAGAGAATGCCAAGAGTGTGCAAAGCAGTAATCAAAGCAAAAGGTGGCTACTTTAAAGAACCTACAATATGACATATTTCAGTTGTTTCACACTTTTTTGTTATGTTGATACAGTGAGGAAAATAAGTATTTGAACACCCTGCTATTTTGCAAGTTCTCCCACTTAGAAATCATGGAGGGGTCTGAAATTGTCATCGTAGGTGCATGTCCACTGTGAGAGACATAATCTAAAAAAAAAAATCCAGAAATCACAATGTATGATTTTTTTTAACTATTTTTTTGTATGATACAGTTGCAAATAAGTATTTGAACACCTGAGAAAGTCAATGTTAATATTTGGTACAGTAGCCTTTGTTTGCAATTACAGAGGTCAAACGTTTCCTGTAGTTTTTCACCAGGTTTGCACACACTGCAGGAGGGATTTTGGCCCACTCCTCCACACAGATCTTCTCTAGATCAGTCAGGTTTCTGGCCTGTCGCTGAGAAACACGGAGTTTGAGCTCCTTCCAAAAATTCTCTATTGGGTTTAGGTCTGGAGACTGGCTAGGCTACGCCAGAACCTTGATATGCTTCTTACAGAGCCACTCCTTGGTTATCCTGGCTGTGTGCTTCGGGTCATTGTCATGTTGGAAGACCCAGCCTCAACCCATCTTTAATGCTCTAACTAAGGGAAGGAGGTTGTTCCCCAAAATCTCGCAATACATGGCCCCGGTCAAGTCGCCCTGTCCCATGTGCAGAAAAACACCCCCAAAGCATGATGCTACCACCCCCATGCTTCACAGTAGGGATGGTGTTCTTTGGATGGTACTCATCATTCTTCTTCCTCCAAACACGTTTAGTGGAATTATGACCCAAAAGTTCTATTTTGGTCTCATCTGACCACATGACTTTCTCCCATGACTCCTCTGGATCATCCAAATGGTCACTGGCAAACTCAAGACATGTGCTGGTTTAAGCAGGGGAACCTTCCGTGCCATGCATAATTTTAAACCATGACGTCTTAGTGTATTACCAACAGTAACCTTGGAAACGGTGGTCCCAGCTCTTTTCAGGTCATTGACCAGCTCCTCCCGTGTAGTTCTGGGCTGATTTCTCACCTTCCTTAGGATCATTGAGACCCCACGAGGTGAGATCTTGCATGAAGCCCCAGTCCGAGGGAGATTGACAGTCATGTTTAGCTTCTTCCATTTTCTAATGATTGCTCCAACAGTGGACCTTTTTTCACCAAGCTGCTTGGCAACTTCTCCGTAGCCCTTTCCAGCCTTGTGGAGGTGTACAATTTTGTCTCTAGTGTCTTTGGACAGCTCTTTGGTCTTGGCCATGTTAGCAGTTGGATTCTTACTGATTGTATGGGGTGGACAGGTGTCTTTATGCAGCTAACGACCTCAAACAGGTGCATCTAATTTAGGATAATAAATGTAGTGGAGGTGGACATTTTAAAGGCAGACTAACAGGTCTTTGAGGGTCAGAATTCTAGCTGATAGACAGGTGTTCAAATACTTATTTGCAGCTGTATCATACAAATAAATAGTTTAAAAATCATATATTGTGATTTCTGGATTTTTTTTTTAGATTATGTCTCTCACAGTGGACATGCACCTACGATGACAATTTCAGACCCCTCCATGATTTCTAAGTGGGGGAACTTGCAAAATAGCAGGGTGTTCAAATACTTATTTTCCTCACTGTAATTCCATATATAATTCCACATGTGTTAATTCATAGTTTTGATGCCTTCAGTGTGAATCTACAATTTTCATAGTCATAAAAATAAAGAAAACTCTTTGAATGAGAAGGTGTGTCCAAACTTTTGGTCTGTACTGTATATATTTCCTGCTTTTAAAAATTTCTGTTTGACCATTTTCATAAAAAATATAAATAGTTAAAAATATGAGCACAGAGAAGACCGAGGAAGACGTTCGAATCGGAGAGAAGACTCCGGAATTCATCCTCTCTTTAATCACTCCCTTTGTCTGCTGCTTGTTTTGACGGCCCGGTCTTTGGTCCTCTCGATCTCTTGTTCGTCCATGCCTCCGGGATGCATGTCTAGAAAATCCTGGCAAAGAAATAAATAAATTTCGTCTTCTCTCTCTCTCTTAGTGAAAAGGTAGCAAAGACAGGAGAATGGAGGAGCAAGGAGGAGCACAAACGCTGTCCTTTTAGAGGAACCCTCATACACAATGGTCCATCTGCTTGACACACAAACAGACAAATACTAAATGTGCTCTCTTCTTACCCCTTTTACCCCCACCACCACTCCCGAGACCACCCAGAGTCTCCTTCAGCCCCATTTCCTCCAAATGGGTCCATAACTGCCTCCCACAGCACATTATGTAGGTACGTGTGTGTTTGCGTGTGTACGTATGTGTGTGTGTGTGTGTGTGTGTGTGTGTGTGTGTGTGTATGAGAAAAATAGATTAGATCTTACCTTCTCTTGCCACCATGCTTCTGATTTTTACAGAGATCATCTCAGACGATAGTTTGTTACAAGAAGTTACAGTTTTTTTGTGGTGGTATTATGCAGGCAACTCTTAAAAAAAAAAAAATCCCATCATGATATGTTTATTTTAAATGTGTCACGTGGAAGAAAATGCATGTCAAATCACGTGGACGTAAATGGGGAGAATTCAGCAGGTTAAAATCGGTGTGAATCATCACATCAAATCCAATTTATTGCTCACATGCACATTTGCACAGACTACGAGATGTAGTGAAATGCTTTGTGACGACTGTCCGATTCTGAAGAATGTACATTTAAATAAAAATTAAATATAAAAAACAAATACGAATATAAAAGTAAAAAAAAAAAGTATAAACTATAATATCTAAAATATAAGTATGAACAAAAGTCACACGAAAAGGAAAGTAGAATATTGAATAGATATGTAACTAGTGTAAATAAAAAATTAAAAAAATAAATAACAGAATCAGGTGTCAATTCCATCGCATGGCAATAAAATAAAATTTTATGTTCCGTTCGAATAAAACAATCATAAAAATAAATTCTACATAATTAAAATTAATCATGTGATTTATTATTATTATTATTTATTCGCTTACATTCAGACTAACATTTGGAATTTGTGTGTGTGTGTGTGTGTGTGTGTGTGTGTGTGTGTGTGTGTGTGTGTGTGTGTGTGTGTGGTTGATATATGTCCCTCCAGAGGTCTGCAGCAGGCCCACTTGAGATGCAGCACAGGGGCATTAGAGCTTCCCTCAATGTGCTGCTCGCTTTAATCACAATATGCTCACTACCAGCATCACCACCACTTTACACCATGGGGAGGTGTGTGTGTGTGTGTGTGTGTGTGTGTGTGTGTGTGTGTGTGTGTGTGTGTGTGTGTGTGTGTGTGTGTGTGTGTGTGTGTGTGTGTGGCTTGTTGCTCAGTTAGTGGTTTTATGTACGGATGCCTGTCCCCAGGGCTGCAGTGTGAGATGTTTACTAGATTTACACACTGAGTTTAAAGCCAGGACTCGCTCAGTTCACACCACTGAGGCATAAATAGTTAGTTATTGATAATGAGAGAAGGGTTTATGATTAATGGGTGATGTTTAATTCTAAATTCTGGAGAGATGGATGGATGGATGGATGGATGGATGGATGGATGGATAAATATTTGGTTTACTGTATCATTAAAAATAAACAGATAAATCAATAAATAGACTCTACTAACAGAAAACTAAGGATGGATTGATTGACAGACTATTATTTTTTTTACTAGATCACTTAAGGAAAGACAGATGGATAGATGGATACATTGGATGGATGGATGGATGGATGGATAGATAGATGGATGGATGGATGGATGGATGGATGGATGGATGGATGGATGGACATTTGTCTAACTTGGTTAACTGGACTTAAGAAAGCTAGATAAATGGATACAAAGACTAGATTGATGGATGGATGGATGGATGGATGGATGGATGGATGGATGGATGGATGGATGGATGGATGGATGGCCTGATATTTGGTTTACTAGATCATTTAAAACCGATAAATTAATAGATACATAGATTCCAAAACCAAAAATGGATCGATAAACAAATGGATGGACAGATAGAGAAGATACATCTGAAAGAGAAGGCTGGAGGATTGATATTAGATTAACTAACACGTTGGTTTATAGATAGATGTTAGGATAAATGGATAGACGGCTGAAGAGAGAGAGATAGGCGGATTAAGATAGATCTGGGTGGATGAATGGCTGGATGGAATGATATTAGGTATAACAAGTTAGTTTGATTGATGGATGAATGGATGGACAGCTGATGGACTGGTGGACAGATGATGATAAAGGTATAGTTAAGCTAAAAATGTGCACTCAGGCACACAGCAGCAGTGCTGATGAGATTCGTCTCACTGAACGCTGCATATGCAGCCAGAAGCCTCATAGGGATTATCAGGATGTCTGCCATGTGGGTAACAGCCCTTTAGTGACTTTCAGAAGATGAACTCTGTCTTATGGAGGACAGACGCACACACACACACACACACACACACACACACACACACACACACACACACACATCATAAAATTCTGTCTTCTGTGATGTGCGATGGCGGAGGATATGGACATCCTCTTCATTGCGAGGGGCCAAAGATTGAGTGTATTTGTTTGTTTCTTTCTGCTCCTGGACAATCCTGTAGTCTAAATACAATCATACTCAAGTTCTAGTTTTATGTATTTAGATAATAAGTGAATGGATAAATTAATTAATAAATAACCATCGAATCTAATCACTATTCTTTAATAACCTGGCTATATTATATACTTTTTTCCCGTTTGAATAGCTGTTGCTATTATGCTAATGAGCTTACACGGCTTTCGCGACAAGCCCTGCATGCTTTACTCCGGGAAAATCTGTTGATGTATTTTAGTAATTGCACTCTAAGCTGTTCGACTAGTTTTAAATCCGCTCAATAGGAGAGGGCATAATTAATTGGAGAACCAAATCTGTTGTATATCAACAGATGGAAAGAGCTCAGGATCATCTTCTTATTCATATAGAGTTGTCATATTAGCTCCACATACTCAGTCAACGCTGGTTCCTAGAGGGCCAATTAATCTGGTCTCCAAAGCCTGATACCTTTGTACCAGCCACAAGAGAGCCAGAGATGAGAAGATTATTTAGATAACACCGACTCCTGTCATATGTGTGTCACATTGAGTCAGCAGTCTTCTTTTTTTAGTAT
Source organism: Silurus aristotelis (assembly GCF_946808225.1). Classification (NCBI taxonomy): domain Eukaryota; kingdom Metazoa; phylum Chordata; class Actinopteri; order Siluriformes; family Siluridae; genus Silurus; species Silurus aristotelis. The sequence goes on from NC_139581.1 coordinate 3,909,673, forward strand.
TCCCTTAACTGGCTTACATACACTCCATAATGAATGTTGCTGAAGCAGAGTCCCGAAAAATAACCGTCCCTCTAACCGTATGGTCAGAGCTGTTCTCAGGTAATTAGTGCTCATTTTGATACAGAGTTTGCAGCCCTAATGAAGGAGGTCTGTTATTGGGCCCCCCAGTCTTTTACCCCTTTACCTCAAGGGACTCACTCACCATTCATTTCTTTTTTTGAGTTCTTCCCAGGTGAGGTGCCACAGGCTGGCTTATTTATTTATTTATTTATTTATTTATTTATTTATTTATTTATTTATTTATTTATTTATTCTTACGACTGTCCAACATGTAAATAAAAATTGCATATATAAATAAAATATATGTAAAGTATAAAATGTATAATAAATGTTTAAACTATAAACCTGGAACTATAAGTGTTAAAAATAGGAATAAAAATGATTATGTATAAAATTGAGTTTAATCGCAAATTAATTTTTACCTGACCTCAATTTACCTTAAATTAATACTTTTCAAGTTTTTAATACTCTAATCAACATGCGCATGGACAATTATTGATGTTTATGCAAATGGATGCTTATTATTAGTGAAACTAAACTCAACATGAAAAACATGAAAACAAAATATTCTTGTGAATGTTTTAATAATTATGGTGTTTTAAATGAAGTAAATCATCAGGACACAAAACGGAGGCCGGATGTCAATATCAATGTTAAAAATCAATCGGTCAGTGTGAGACCTGATGAAAATAATTTCTAATCTGGAAAGAAATAAAAAAAGACACTGAGAAAGATGATATGTTTTGAGGCAACTGATTTATATAACAAGAAAAATGTCTTTGGAATGTTAGTGTTCTTGTACATCCAAGCTTCCAGAGACATGCGTCATCCATTGCATGCAACCTTCTACATTACATTAATAACAATTTGCACTGAAGATTCCTTGAAATGCTGCCATTTTCTGAATACACTCCAATCCTCCAGGTCAATCTTGCCCAATTCCATTGATACACTTTGTTAATCATTCCCACTCTCAAACAAACTTGTCCAATCCCATTTGTTCCAGAAAACATTCTTAATAAATCTCTAATTCTCTTGGGTACACTCTCATGTTTTTCTCCCTTGTAAAAAATATTTGTGAATACATTCTTGACCAATTCTACCACATCCCAAAGACACTCTTGACTGACCCCACCTACTTCCAAATACACTTTCGACCAATCCTACCCTTTTCCAAACACACTCTTGACCAATCCTACCCTTTCCCAAACACACACTTGATCAATCCTTCCCACTCTAAAAAGACACTCTTGACCAATCCCACTCACTCTCAAAGACACTCTTGACCAATCACACCCACTCTCAAAGACACTCTTGACCAATCCCACCCACTCTCAAGACACTTTTGACCAATCCCACCCACTCTCAAAGACACTTCTGACCAATCCCACCCACTCTCAGACTCTTTTGACCTATCCCACCTACTCTCAATGCCACTTGACCAATTCCACCCACTCTCCAAGAAACGTTTGACCAATCCCACCCACTCTCAAAGACACTTTTGACCAATCCCCCCCACTCTCTGACAATCTTGACCAATCAGGCTCATTCTTAAAGCCATAATTGACCAATTCCACCAACTGTTTTTAAGAACACAAGCTTGAATATTCCTACCAAGAAGGTTGTAGCTTAGTGGCTCAGGCACTGGACTCTGGATCAGAAGGTCGCAAGATCAAATCCCAGCACTACCAAGCTGCCACTGCTGGGCCTTTGAGCAGGTCCTTTAACCCTGAAATGCTTAATTGTAAGTCGCTCTGTATAAGGGCGTCTTTCAAATGCTTTTAATGTAAATGGCAGGAAGATGAAATGTTCAATTCTTAGCAAACATTTAACCAATCACATCTTTTTATTTAATTGCACACACCCCTGGTGTTTTCAATTTAGCAAATTATGTTCTATTGACCGAAATAAAAACAGTTGTAATTAACATTATTAATTAAACCACTGTGACCTTGACCAGGCTAAAGCAAATCTGTTTTTCTTTCTGAGTTCCTTGAATACCACCTGCCTAAGCACCATTTTCAACAACATGCTTATGTCTCCAGTCTGGCCTGTGTGCTCCCCCAGCATCTACCACCAGTACAGGCCTAGCAGGTGGAATCTTCTGCATTAGAGACTCTCAACACTCTCTTCTGTGTTTATTCAGCACAAAGGCCTGCATTTTTTTCTTCATAAAGCCGTTGTGTATTTAACCATGTGGTACCAGAAGGCATTCTAGTACTATCTCCTTGCCAGCGGCCTGCCTTCAGAAGTAGGTTCTCATTAGCAACCAGTGTCAGAGAGGAATGGTTACTGAGAACAGGGGGGCTGGGTTGGTGCGCTAGCAGGGACGCTCTAGGGGATTAAGGCCAGCACAGAGGTGGGCTTTATGGGGTTTCCTTGTAGGGAAGGAGGCAGGCAAGAGTGAGAGGATTGTCAAACAAAAGCAATGAGATTAGAGGCAGAAAAAAGCCTTCAATATCAGTTCTCCAATATTGCCCAGGACTGCCACTATGGCTAACTTAAAAATGTCAAACATGATTTAAAAGGTTATTACACAGTCTTTAGGGGGAGGGGGTAGATTTGTTTTTATCTTCTCTACCCATATCAACCTTTCTCTGGCTTGGTCTCTATACCCATCTATCGCTATCGATTGTCACTATTTCATTATAAACCTCTCTATATAAAATTAGATTCCTCCTCTCCATCTGGTCCTTCTTCTTGAGGAACCAAACTGGCCACAAAAAAGGCATATATCTGTCCAATATCTTTCCAACAAAAATCGATCCCTGGACAGTTCTGCAGGCTAAGGCCACAGCAGTGGTATTGATGAGCTTATAAATTTTGGGGCAAACTGAATCAGTCTCTATATTGATCTCCCTTTGGGGCTTTTTTGAAGTGCAAACTCTGCCCTTCTCATTACACAAGCATTGCGTGTGGGTTTTGCTCAGGCCATTCAAACAGTTTTTGTATACACCTAGGCTTCGTGGCTGCCAGAGGCGGCTGGCTCTTTCTTTGATGCCCTCAGCTAATCTGCTCGATGCCATGTCCATACATGTTAGTTCCAGTGTTCACTGGGGAAAAAACACACCATTCAGCCTGGTTCCTGCATGTTCTAATTAGTACTGATGCTAGCCTCTGCTGAAATGTCATTGCCTGTGGCTGTTTAAGAGCTATCTGGTTCTTTTATGTTCTCTTTCTTCACATGGTACTGTCAACAGTGTCCATCAGCAGTTGTAGCGGTCCTTTATCTTCCTGTTTGCAGCTTGAACTGGCAGTCATTGCTTAACTTTGGAATTTGAACAGCTTCTAGGCGAACAGCCTCGACAGACCCAGCAAACATGGATTATTCTGTAATTAAGGCAGAAAACACTAAATCTGCTCTAGGCTCTTATTTCCCTTCTTTCATCCTTGCCGTATTTCTGCATCCCTCCTGGCTCAGAACTGGCGCATCTATCATCATTTCACCCCGGGACTCGCTGTTGCTAGCATGCATAATCCAATGAGTTCTAGATTCCATCACACCTGCTACCCCTTTTTTTCATCCAACACTTCCCGGCCCTCTCCACCTCCACAAAGGAGAAGAGAGGGGGAAACTGCATCTTTTTCTCTGCTCCTCTACCTCCCATGGTGCTGTCGACCAGCGGTGCTCGAGGCTTTCAGTTCCAGACCGAAGTAAAGAGATTAATGTGTATTCAGGGGGATAATTCTATAATCAGAGGCTGCATAAGCAAAATGCATGCACGGCGTTGATTAGCCTGTCACCCTCAGGGATGCTAGCCATCCTATGACTGACCTGCTTAGATGAAGTGGTATTAACTCCAAGCTTTCACCAGACATGAAGAGTGTTGCCCCCAGCAAAAAATGCTGGCTACTGTACGATTCCTGATGCCAAATTTTGCATTCGCCTTGTCATTGTCCTTTTCTTACCCATTCTCACTCTTCACTTCACCCCACCATACCAAGCCCACAAAATCCTGGACAGATAATCAGCAGGCTGCTCCCTCATGGCACAGTCCCACAAATGTCCAACGGGTGCCAGGAGTTTGCCAGGCTGTTATGAGTGTGGCTTTGTCTGGGCCTGCTGCCCTTCGGAATGGCATGGAATAGGCTAATTACCTGTCATCTGGCCCACTGGAAACCTCAAAGATGAGTTTCTTTGTCCATGTATACAGTTAAGATTTTAAGGTTTGGATCAGTACTTTTAGCTCTTGCTACATTCCCTGGATAATTTTTTTTTCATATGGCATTTTAGTTGTTATGGCTATATAAAAGATTGGCCCATTTTAAAGGTCATGTAATTTCAGAAACCCTTAAATAATACAATCTAAATTGTGGGGTTCTGCATAAAAAGGTTCCTCTTGAGCCAAGCCAAAGAAACCTTAAGGGCTATAGATTTACTCTAGATTTACTATAGATCTATGCTATTTTATGTATATCTAGGACATGTATATGTACTGTATATCTATGAGTATTCGAAATCCTGTTCTTCATAAGCTCTTTCGCGTTATTACCAAGCAGCAATTATTTGAAATAGTTCAAGTGGTTAAGGTTTTTCTTTTTATCATTATTTGTTAAATTTTTTTTATAAATCTATGGGTAATTAAGGGGGTAGGTGGTAACCTAGTGGTTAAGGCATTGGACTTTGTATTCGGGGATTGTGGTTTCAAGTCCCGGCTATACCAGGCTACCACTCTTGGGCCCTTGAGCAAGGCCCTTAACCCTCAGTTGTGAGAATGGGGACAAAGTACACCCCCATGGATGGTCCCAATTCCAGCTGTAAAAGAAGGAGGGTGATACCTGAAATTTATTGTAGGATTTAAAATAGAATCTTAAGCGACCAATGCTTCATATTTCTGGAGGAGATCTTTATCAATTGTTGTATATTCCAATGCCATGTGAGCAAAACTGGGTGAAAAGGCAGCAAGAGAGTAGAGAAGGAGGAAATGGCCAAATGTAGATCTGGACTGAGGAAAAAAAAAAAGTAAGAAGGATGGAGAGTAGGCAGAGTGATAAAACTCCTTTTCTCTGGCAGGCTGCCTACACAGAGTGTAAGGGCTTGGTTGAAAGAGAGAGAAAATGAAGAATAACAGGGCTTGGCAGCCAGCCAGTTGGTTGTCTCTATTTTTTATCAGTTTTATTCTTTCTCTATTCCTTCCAACTTTGCGAATATTTACTGCGAGTGCCAAGATCTTTCCCCTGAAAATAATAGAAAATCCCCAGAGTGCCAAGGGCGCTGGAGAGCAAGCAAATCTTCTGCCCTGGTCGACAGTGTCTGCTGCTTGCTGGTGTTCGCTTTTCTTTTGAACAGCCACTGTGTTTACTCAGGGATCTTATCACTGATTGCAAGACACAAAAGACCCATCATTCAGTACGTGACATGCCCTGATAATGACACGCCTCAGACTTCAAGCAAGACTTAAGTCTACCCATTCGGCTCCAAGTTGTGGAAAGAGCTCCAGCTTGCTTTCGCTCTATTTATACAACATAACTCCGATTGGCCAGGAGGTGATGATTTATGTTCTGGAACAGCAGTTCAGAGTGCAGTTTAGCCACAAATCATCATTTCAGAGCCAGGACAGAAAACATGATGGTGGGAGATGCCTTTTCCTTTCCTCCCATGCCTTAGGCTACCAGACCAAGGTAATTCCAGTGGCTAGATTTGACACAATGCCTCAAAGAAACACTTGCTTGACTGATAGTTAAGACACTTCCTGTAGACCCAATTTGCCCCAGGAGATCTGGAAATCTTTCAGCTTTTCCATTGTAGCTTGCATTCCCATTCTTTGACACATCACATTGGGAAATGGTAGGTCAGTGGTTATGGTTATGGGTTCTTGAGCAGAAGGTTGGAGGTTCAAGCTCCAGCATTGCCGAGCTGCCACTTTTGGGCACTTGAGCAAGCTCCTGTATCATAGTTGACCCTGTTCTCTGATCCCTGCACTTTTACTTGTAAATTCCTTGATAAAATCTGCAACTTGACTCTCAAGTTTAGAGACAAGTTTAGACATAAAACCTGCTCTCATACAGACTTAATGAGCATTCAGGGGGAGGTGGTAGATCACTGGTTAAGGTGATGAACTTCTGATCAGAAGGTTGTGAGGTCAAATCCCACCACCACTGAGCTGCCACTGCTGGACCCTCAATCAAGGCCCTTAACCCTCAACTGCACAGTTGTATATATAAGATAATTGTAAGTAGCTCTGCATAAGAGCATCTGCTGTAATTGGAAATGTTAATGTCATTCGTTAATTATGTATGAACTTTCAAAAAACAAAGTGGACGTAACAATTGCATTTATTTATTCTGATTAAAGCAGACTACAATTATTGTCATTTCTGACCAAATCTGGGGAAAATGGACTAAACTGTACTGTCAGAGAAATATTTTCCCCTTTTTGGCTAAGCATGGTAAACCAGCTCACGGAAAGCGAGTCGTTTTACGTGTCTTTTCATTTACAGGTGTCTTCACTTCCGTGGTTATTTCTTGTGTCTAATTACCGCATTGTATCCGTCTGAAGTAACTCAGTCGCTTTCTTTCGATTTATGAGTTTAATCGTTTGCGGTTTTGGATCGAGTTTTGAGTTCTTGTTTTGTCCTCGTAGTGTTCTTTGCCAGTCAGCCAAATCATTCATGTTTACTGTTTAGGTTTATGCCTCCTGGTATGGATCTGTGTTCCTGTTTGTATTATAAACACTCTCACTCTGCACTTGCGTTTTCTTAACGCCATCGTGTGTTACATGCCTAACTTGTATTATGCCTAACGTGTGTTACGTGCCTAACGTGCCTTATACGCCTCACATGACATGGTTTAATGTCAAATGTATGATATTTGTATATTTCCTGGTACATAGAAAGTACAAATACATACTTGTACATTTTCAGATTGAAAACCATGGCTTAAGTTAGCAACGCACTATGCTCTTAAAGTATTACAGAAATTGTTTGTTTGTGTGATTGGTTAGTTGGACTTTAATTAATTGAATGGATTTGGATTGGTTCCTTTACATTTACATCATTTGGCAGACGCTTTTAAACTTAAAACTGAGCAGCTGAGGGTTTGGAGCTTTGCTTAAGGACCCAGCAGGCTTCAAGACCCAATACCTTAACCACTAAACTATCACCTCCCTTTCTTCCTCAAGATGTCCCAGGGAGATTTTCCTTTCCACAGCCATCATTGGTTTACTCATAATACGGAACAAGCTTATATACACTAAACTAATATACTCTTATACCCCTTTATAACCTCTTTATCTCTAAAGCTGCTTTAGGACATTGTCTCTTGTTAAACAATGACAAAAACATGTCAGTAAATGATGACAGATAATGATGACTTCCATAATTATTGACACCTTTTTCTTAAAAAAATAAATGCCCATCTAAGAATGGAATATGCATTTATTTTCCATAAACATGCATATAATGGTTAAGGCCATTATATCCCAGCCACACCAAGCTGTAACTATTGGGCCCCTAAGCAAGGCCCTTACCCCATAACTGCTCAGTTGTATGATTGAAGTAAATGATAAACGTAAGTCGCTCCGAATGAAGGCGTCTGCCAAATGCTGTAAATTTAAATGTAAATATTCCCTTTAACAAATCATTCAGATTTTAATAAATAACATTTTGTATTGTAATTAGCAAAACAGTAGAATGATGGGTTTTTTCTGCACTTTTTCAATTAATATTTTTTTGGGACTTTTTTTCCCACTAACTTGTGCTACTTGTGAAAGAGAATGAAAGAAGAGCTTTGAAACCGAACATCTTGTCGCAATAAATTAAATTTTTTTGTCTTCTTGATTAGGTCCTCAGGGTATGCAAACTTTCTCACTCAACAATTAGGTCTCCAAAACTGCAGAATGTCCCCATTATTTTGGGACAGTTGGTCCTTGAGAAAGAGAATAAAACACAGGGAACATGTCCTCACACCCATTATATATTCCTTTCCCCAGTGGCTCATCAGGATTAGGCAAATGGACTGAGGAGAAAGAAAATATGCTCTTTGATGGCCCTTTCTATTTACACTGGAAGGACACGAGGCAGCTGGAGCCTGTTAATGGAGGAGAGTGAAATGTTCCTCAGTAGGGGAGAAGAAAACCATTCTGGTCTTTCACAAATTAGGCTGTGCTGAAAGCGATTAAGGATTTGTAATGCTCTGCTCGTTTTTTGTTTTTCTCGGTAGAATGTTATACGAGCAATTTAAAATAGTCGGTTACCTTTTCTACATCAGGATGTTTTTGAATGCTGATTTGAAAACAAAAATGTTTTTCTTTTAGTTATTACAGCCTTTCAAAGCGGTTTATTTTTTAAAAATTTTTGGAATTTTAGTGCTCTGGTTCTGCACATTTTCTCCCTTTGGATACAAGGCATTTAAAAAGAAGGGAGGAGAAGAAGAGAAGATGGGAGAAAAGGAGATGAGAGGAACAAAGAGAAATGTAATAAAAGAAAAGTGACAAAATGAGAAAAGAAATAATAAATAGATGTAGAAGAGAAATGTAATGTATTGTATGTAATAATGTAACGAGAGAAGAGAAGAGTAATGTAATGATGTAATGAAAGAGAAGAAAAAAGAAAAGAAGAGAAGAGTAATGTAATGATATAATAAAAGAGAAGAGAAGAAAAAAGAAGAGAAGAGAAGAGAAGAGAAGAGAAGAGAAGAGAAGAGAAGAGAAGAGAAGAGAAGAGTAATGATGTAATGAAAGAGAAGAAAAGAGAAGAGAAGAGAAATGTAATGAAAGAGAAGAGTAATGATGTAATAAAAGAAGAGAAGAGAAGAGAAGAGAAGAGAAGAGAAGAGAAGAGAAGAGAAGAGAAGAGAAGATGTTTGGTTCTAGGTGGAGTGGCTGTGCTGAGTGTCTCTGTCCTGTAATTCTACTCTGTGGTTAATTCCTGCCATGGCCTTGAGCTCTCAGCTGCCCCATGCTGTCTATTACCAAAACGTTCTGTAGAACTCATCAACACGGAAGAGAGAGAGAGAGAGAGAGAGAGAGAGAGAGAGAGAGAGAGAGAGAGAGAGAGAGAAAAGAAAGAAATCTGAACGATCATGTAGTCTTGACATCCTATCATGCAGTGTGCAGTTTTTCTGGTTTTTGGTAGCTGATCCTCAGAAACCTCACTGCAGTGCACTGTAGGTTTATTGCTGTTTAATAAGTACTCATCATCTCTTTGTGTTTGTCAGGGTTTCCTCCGAGTTCTCCAGTTCCCTCCTAAACACAGGATGTGCAGCACAAATATTATTTTATAAGTTTGGGTTTTTATACATAGACCATATATATAGCTACTGCCATCTGTTTATAGGTTCTGAAAAAGTCTAGAACTTCTCTGGATCCACCAGCATTCTGACCAGGAGAGCAGATGAATGAATGAACGGACGACCAAAACGAATGAACAATTTAATGTGCAAACAAACAAATGAGTAAAAGAATAAACAAACAAATGATTAAATGAATCAGCAAATAAACAAGCAGACAAATAAACAATTCAATGATCAAAAGAATGAACAAACAAATGATTAAATTAATAAGCGAAAAGATTCTATGAGCAAACAAATGAACAAACGATTAAATAAATGAACAAGCAAACGAATGAGGTAAACAAACAATTCAGTAGGAACAAACAAACGCACAAGCAATTGAATGAACAAAAGAAATGAGTGAACGAGTAAACGAATGAACAAACAAGCCAACCACCAAGTGAATAAACAAACAAATAAATGAGCAAACGAATGAACAAATGTTGCACAATCTGCTGACACCTTATGACTTTTGTCAGTTGTCTTAGTGTATTTATTCCTTCTATGGCAGAGTAACGTTTTTTCTTTCTTCCTCTCTCTCTCAGACGTCATTTGCATACTCGATTTCACGTTCCTCAGAAACGGCCACAATAAGGTCTTTGTTGGAGCTGCTTTCGGCAGGAAGCACTTTGATCAAACTTAATCGGAGTCCTCTGCTTGCTTTGGCCCACATGCTCCACTAATGATTGCACACATGTGATCGCACATATGCTAGCCACTCCACTTTCTCTTTCTTTTTCCCTAGTTCTCTCTCTCTCTTTCTCTCTCTCTCTCTCTAAGAGCGTACAGTGGGAATGAGGGCGAATAAGACAGAATGGAGGTCTTGCAGAAACGACTCTCTTGCCTTCAGGGCGTTCAGGAACCCACGGCCCGAGATCGGCGTGTCTCCCCATGGGCTTCACAGTGAGGGTCATTGGAGTGCTGACTGAATTAAAACTGGCATGTGTGCAATAAATTATTATTCGAAAGTCCACCCCAAGAGTTCGCTTTAGGAAGACCGGTACGCAACATGCCGCTTTGTTTAGAAAAGAAAGGTCATCTAAAATCGAATACTGAAAGGCGATAATCTATAAATAATTAAATCTAATAAGACAACAACACAATGGCATTGCAGCACGGACCAGTACACAGCTAAAGTGCAGAGAAACAGAGAAACTTATAATACATTTGGTAATTTTGTAGCAATTATTAGTGCAAAAGTTGTGTTTAAGTGTGTGTGTGTGTGTGTGTGTGTGTGTGTGTGTGTGTGTGTGTGTGTGTTGTGCTATGGTACAGCAGGACTCCTCCACATCACATCATTACTTATCCAGAACGACTTACAATTGAGCAGTTTAGGGTTAAGGGCTTTGCTCAAGGGCCCACCAGTGGCAGCTTGGTGGTAAAGGCATTAGACTTTGGAGGTTGAATCTGAAGGTCCTCAGTTTAAATCCCAGCCACACCAAGTTGCCCCCCTCCTCGGCCCCTGAGCAAGGCCCTTAACCCCACATCCCTACGTTTTGTTTAATCATGCATTATGTCTAGCAGGACTGCATCAGAGTCTTGAAACGTGACCCTGAAAGCCTTTATGTTATCTAGAACATAGAGATAGTTGGTGTTGTTTCTGCTCATCCATTCAGGTGTAACGGAGCAATGTTACAGTCTGGGGCCCTCGTGCCCTCACTCCTGCCCGTGGTTTCCTGTTAAGGCAATATATATATATATATATATATATATATATATATATATATATATATATATATATGCATGTAGCAGTCTCGGCTCGCATTATGATTATCATATACACCATATGTCAAGTACTGTGCACTCCAGACACACTTAACGATCTGTTGGATCTTTTTTGCTGAGCTCTACAAAACGGCTGCTATCCCAGATGCTGTCGGTGCAAGATCCCGCCCGAGGCAGAGCGAATTGGTTTCGTAACAACGAGATGAAGATGGAGATGATATACAGTACCAGCACATGGTTTATTCATGATGCTGTCATTTCTGTGTTCTGGTTTTTAATAGTTCTACATACATTTCTTCCCAACGAGCTCCCATTTTTTCTCATCAGCCGGACGAGGATAAATTCTTTCTCTGCTTTTAGTTTCTTCTCTTTTTTTTTTTTTTGCTTTTTTTCTGGATTTCTGTAAACCTGCTTTGTGATCTACTGTGAAATCGAGATATTGAGAGAAGTGTGGCTTCGGTACTGCAATTATCAGCAGAGAAAAAATTCAAAGTGTTGCTTAAATACAAAAAAATGTCATGTTATGTGTTGGATAAAAAAAATTCTGAGAATGAATAAACGAACCCAGGAAAGGATTGATAACCTTTTCTTTCTACTCTTCCTCCTCTTCTTAGATTAGTATAGTTTCTTTATTACAATTATTATTTTTATTAATTTATAATTTTATATTGTTATTAATAAATTATTTTATTCATCCTTTTAATTTATTATTATGAATAGTAGTAGTTGTAAGGGAGGGGGGGTAGTAATGGTGGCTGTAGAAGTAGGAGGGGGAGGGGGGTAGCAGGAGTCGGGAGTAGTAATAGTAGGAGTATTAGGAGGAGGAAGAGGAACTAAAGAAATAGAGGGAGTAGTAGGAGTAGTAATAGCAGTAGAAGGAGGAGCAGCAGTAGTAGGTAGGGGTTGAACGATCTTCGATAAAAAAAGAACACCATGTAAAATAGTACCTCAGTATTTATTAATATAATGAAGAACTATTGAGGTAAACAAAAATAAATGCTTTTAAACGAAAACAAAAAAAACCCCACTTTAAATAAATAAAAACAGTCACATCCAAAATTAATATAAAAAAACACACTTTAAATAAACAGCACAGTGCATCAGTACGCATCAGGACGCTCTCGTACTGTATAACGCAACCCGGAAAAACTATCGGTATGGATTTTTGCCATTTGTTAAAGCAATCCACTATCGCTGCAGATTAATCGGCAAAATCTGATGCATCGGTCAACCTCTAGTAGTAGTAATAGAAAAAGCAGAGGAGTAGGAGCAGGAGAAGAATAGGAGGGGTAGTAGAAATAGTAGTAGAAGAGGAGGGGTAGTAGGAGTATTATTCATGTCCAGAAATGCCAAAGCTAGCGATACAACAACAACAGCTGTAGACAGTCAAAAACATCCAGGGGTGGCATTAATAACTACTTTACGAAATGTAAAACCAACAAAACGATTTGTGAGTTTTAGTTTTAGTTTTGAGTTAAACAAACATTAAACATGATATCGTGTAGTACGCTAGCTGGGAAGCTAATCACAGAGTCATCGTTATTAGCCAAAGACTACAAATTCTTCCAGTCATTTTAGCTCAATTCCAGCCAAATCTGTCAGTGTGTTTATGGCTCTCTTTATACTCCAGTAGACATGACTAAGGACTTATAGCTGGGAATAAAAACCAAGATGGATGCCGTGTGTACAAACTTCACCAGGACTTCAATTACAATAAAATTTGGCTTTGTGCCAAACACAATGCTCTGTCCTTGACTGTTTTAGAGCTCTGAGGACCTGAAAGCAGTGTGTTTATCATTTGAGAAAGAGGAAAAAAAATGAAAGTTTGCCTGTTTGTTCTCTGATGCAGCAAAAAAGAAGTGAAAGAAGAGATGTTTCGAGCTGAGAGGGAATGTGTGGAGGCGGCACTTTCAATGAACTGCTTTCATATAAATTCAACATTCAACAACGAGGGAAAAAAGCGCCCATAGAGAGAAGGATTGGCAGTTCCTTTATTTCACTTGTGAGGAATCTTTCCACTGATTAGCGCTGAAATTTTTGGGCCATTGACGAGCTCGTTCAGTCACACAGGAAACTCTGAGGGAACCTTATTTTTTTGCTCTTTTGCTCTAGTGAAAGACTTTAATTAAGAATACATGAAAAAAGACTTCATTTGAATACATGATGGATCTTCAAATGCTCAGCTAACCTTCTTATCACTTGGTAAAAACTTGTTCAATTTCACAGCAACCTCATGACAATGTTACCAGGGGAAAACATAAACATCTCAGTCCTGAAATTATAATAAACTTTTAAAAATTTATATCAAATTTATACACATTTGATATTAAATGTATACATTTCAAACATATATCCGTACTTTAATTAATATCTCTCTAAAGCTGCTTTGTGATCATGCCTGAGCGTAACTTGTGGCTTCTTTTACTCTTTTTTGTTACAAAGCGTTGACACTGTAGACTCCTTCCGTACATGCTACATCGATATCTACATACACTACATGAACAAACGTTTTTGAACACCTGACCATGTGATTGCTATGTAGGTTTTGAACATTCTATGCTACATTTAGTCCCTATTTGCTCTTTTACTAACCACCACTCTCCTGAGAAGTTGTTCTAGAAGTTGGAGTGTGATTGTGGAAATTAATTTAGCTACAAGGGCGTTGGTAAAGTCAGTAACCCGATGTTGGTGAGGTGAGGAGGCCTGGGGTGCACTTTCAATTCATTTTCAATTCACTAGGGTTGAGGTCTTAGCTTCATAGCAATTGATTCTACAGTCAAGTCAAATAGGCTTTATTGTCATTTCCAACACTATACTTTGCAGTACACAGTAAAATTAAACCCATTTCCCCAGCACCCACGTTCTACATCAGACAACATAAATTAACAAAAGGAACACGGAACTACACAGAACTCTAAACTAAGACATTTAACAATTTTTGTTGAGTTTACAGAACAGAACATGTACAATTCCCCTTGAAAAAGGATCCATCAAAAGTAGGGAGTCAAAACCTCGCGATTTTTTTTCACTCGCCAGGGGTCATAGAATAAAACCCCCGCGAGTATCGAGGTTACACTGTATAAAAATTTTAAGGGTAATGACTGGGTTCCTGTAAGGCGGACGCTTCACATACTCTAAACCAAATTTAAAACGTATAGGGACAAAAGTATTTAAACTGCTCCAGCATGACAATGCAAACCCTGTACACAAACCAGCTACATGAAGATCTGCTTTGCAACCCAGTCGTTACCCTTGAAATGCTTATACAGTGTAACCTCGATATTTGCGAGGGTTTCGTTCTATGACCCCTCGCGAGTGAAAAAAAATCATGAGGTTTTGACTCCCTCCTTTTGATGGATCCTTTTTTAAGGGGAATTGTACGTGTTCTGTCCTGTAAACTCAACAGAAATTGTGAATTACTTGTCATAAATGTTTGATTTACTACTTTAAATGAATAATACAATAATAGTTTTTAAAACATTTGTATGTCATTTATTGGTAAAAACTCTGTTTTGAAATGTGACGCCGAACTTTCGAGGCACTCGCGGCTTCTCGCAAGCTATCAGATTTTTCGCGAGTTACTCTCAGTCCGGTTCCAGATGAAAAGTCGCGAACTATCGAGGTCGCGAGTATCGAGGTTTCACTGTATATTACATTGAGTATTATTATAGACTGTGATTGTGCCTCTGATTTGGAATGAAGTGGTTTTCTGTTCTTTTCCCGGTGCTGGAAGACATACTGAAATTTTCCGTTCACACACTACAGTCGGTAGACACACACACACACGCACATGCACACGTATCCATTTTTATATACATTCTCAAAGTTCTTACAGGAATCTTACTATAACAGCGTATCTACTGTTTGGCCAAATGTTCTGAAGACATGTACTGTTTACTGTTCTGGGATGAAACTGTAGAAATGCAGGGAGACTGAGAGTAACAAGAGTGAAGGCTGAACGTGAACTTCCACAGCTCTGTAGGTCAGAGATTAAGCCAGGACACTCTCACTGCTGTGTGTTCCTCTGGTTTCTGACTCATCATGTTTGGAGATGCTGCAGCTGGGCGATTGTTTGCGACATAACCCTGCACGACTTTAATTTTCTGAACAAGGCGAAATCAAATTAACCGTTTCTTTTCTCTTCTTTTCTTCCATGTGTCCTTTCTGCGGCTGTCTCCTCCACATCTATAGGTGAGTTTGACTCTTTAATCCCATTATAGATTGTCATTTATCAGAACAGGACTTCTGACTTTGTGTGTAATAAGCTGTGGCAGGGCCATGTGGCTGTGGTTGTATATGTGTTTCTGTGTGTGTGTGTGTGTGTGTGTGTGTGTGTGTGTGTGTGTGTGTGTGAGTGTGTGTGTAGGCCTTGCATGCGGTTTAAAGGCTTTCCAGGATGCTGGAGGTGAAAATAAACGCAGTCAAATGTCTTCAGTTGGCTTAAATGCAAACAGGCAAAGTTTAAGCAAGGCTTAGTTTTACACACACACACACACACACACACACACACACACACACACACACACACACACACACACACTTTATACATTTACATATATTATTTATTATTACCTGCCACAAGAAGCTAATCATAACATATTTAAAGTAGACAAGTCAGTTTAAATACCAAAAATGATAATAAATCGGACCCCGTATTGTCCCATGATGATGTAATTACAGTGCAGGCTTGAGACTCCACCCGCTGCACTACACACATCAGCCACCGAGTGATCCGTTGTAAATTTGCTAGTTAGTTTGAATTGGATATGGAGTCTGGATTATGCTATCTTTTTAGAATCGGAAATGCTGCCAAAAGTTCAGCTCATGTCATGTTTTTGACTTCAGCAACACACCTCATGGTGAAACATATAAACTGAGGCTGGCTAGACCGCAATAAAATCTTTGACTAGCGATGCAATGCCATATTTCATACTTGAAACAATGCCACTATTTGGTGATGACGTGAAGCAAATGTTGTTGGGACAGAAAAATACAAATCATATACACATACAGTGTGCTTTAGTCTGGAGTAATGCTAGCGAACTCCCTAACTATTTGCCAACCAAAACATGGAATTGGGATTTAATTTACCTGGTAGGCTAGCTCATTGGTTTATGACTAGACCTGCTGTCTGTTTTACTTTCTTTGTGAGCTACTGTATAAACAAATAACAGTCAAAAAAGACAAAGAAATTGAATTAGACACCAGTTCTCGCAAAAATATGAGCTAGCCTTGCAGGCCAATTAAAGTGCTGCACATATATGCTGCACCAATTCCATGTTTTGTTTAGCTCTTAGTTAGTTAGTTAGCTAGACACAACACCGAATTGGGACAGCACAGGTTTTTCTGGCTACATTGTTTGTTTATAGGACACAAATAAGTAATAAGTGCCTTGATGAATTCAGCAACATGACATGAGCTTTTTATTAGCTTTTTATTAGCGTTTCCTAAATTTTGCGTGGTCTTGATTCTGCCAAATGCCATGTTGTGGTTAGCTTTTGGTAAGCTAGTTAGCTAGCCACAACATGGAATTGGAGCACTGCAGAGTTTTAGTTTCTTTGTGTCTTTCTTCCTTATTCATGTCCTATAAACAAATAACGTAACCAGAAAAAAATGTTTGCTTTACCCAAAACATAGACATTTAGCTACAACATACAGCAGCTGCTGTATGACAGGTTTTTTTTTCTTTAGTTTCATGCTTAGCTATAAAGCTAAGCATCACCTCAGAATTAGTTAAATCGTGCGTATTAAACCTTCATCTGCTTTTATTAGAAGATTATAGTTAAACCCACTATATTCCTGCTTTTATTTCAGTTGATACATTTCTTTATCAGATGTTTTTTCTGTTTTCGAAAGTAGGCGGGGTTAATTTTGTGTAACCAATGGTCACGTATCTCCACGTATCTAACAAACTCAGCTTAGTGTAAATTTTTTTTTTATATATATATTTGTGTCTTCCTGTGTATAATTCTAAATGGTTCCCATTTATTCTGGGATCGTCGCCTATCTCACTATAAAAAGTCTCCTCCACATCGCTTCACTTTTTTTTGTGTGTGGGGGGGTTTAATCTCATCAGGGTCATTGCCATGGGTAACCGGAGGTGATTGAGACACATGCGTTGCTTTCAGGCCAGTAGACTGATAGCAGCTGCTGAGGGCTTTCTTTGTTCACACACTCACATTCGCACACTGTGTTTATCTGCAGTGTAAATTGCTGGCGCTTGGCAGGGGCTACACAATGGCTTGAGGGTCCAAGGATTTTGTGCGTGTATGTGTATAAGAGCAAGAGAGTGTGTTGATTCACTTCCTGCTTTCATACATCATACTTGAATACAGTTTACATGTTTAGTGATTAAAAAAGTCTTTGCTGTGAGACGTAGAAGTAGATTTTTCTTTCAGATAATTGTTTCTATTCAGGATGGAGGGATAATGGAAGTGCTGAGGATTTCTAACCCATACAAGTATAGTCAAATATGAAGAAATAGGCTACCACAGATATCCTAGAAGCACGCAAGTTAAATACTCAGAGAAAACACATGGAGCATTGGGATTTATTAACCTGATACTCCTGTTGGAAAGCCTGTTGTCTGCTCCTTAGGCTTTCTGGACAGAATCTTTTGTGCTCGAGTGCTGCAATCTGACTGGTTTTCCTAACATCTGTGTTTCGTTTGCTGACAGAAAAAAAACCCACAATGAGTCTCACCAGATTGAGTATTTTATTACATTAGCATATAACTTCCTTCAGGTGAATGATGTGGCTTCGACAATTAACAATTGGCACAAAGCATGTTAATGTACTTATGTATCCAAAGATTTGTTACGGCTATAATGTTCTTCATTTTTTTGCCATAAGAATCTTTACTTAATCAACTCAGTTTGTGTGAAAAGACTCTGTGACTCTCAGCACGGGGTTCTATTAATAAAATAATGTTAATGAGTCAAACACTGATTGATGTCTATTAAAATTATCATGAGCCCAAGCACAAAAAGTGCAAATTATGCCACTGATGTCTGAAGTTTCTTCCATAATTTATTCCTCTCTAAATCATTAACTGTTGAACTGATGCTGATCCGTATGTTGGTGATCAGAAGATACACCAAGTGCCGATCAACACAAGTTCAAAACAAAGCGAGCGCTGCGTGATTGACCAGTTAAGTTTTTATCCTCATAAATACGAAGAAACGACTGATGTATTGAAGTTTCACTACATGAAATAACTAAAGAACAGAAACAGGAAAAAGATACTTAAGTAAAGTAAAGAATTACACCAGCGTTACTCTTCACCACTGCCATTGTGTTTGTGTGTGCACCTATTTCGAGCGATGGCATATAAAAGGCAGAACCGATAGATTCAAGACCAACCCTACACAACATGCTAGGCTCAGACACACCGAAACACTCGCGTGACTCTGTGAGCCAGGCCTTCTGTAGACTGGTAATTATTTTCAGCCTGTGTTTGAGAGCCTGTGTTTGTTCACACCTGCGGTTTGCATGCTTTAGGCAGAGGGAAGAAAAGCCACATAATGCGCATGCTAGCTGTTGAAGAAACCACCAAGCATGACTGGAATCATTATGCAGTGGATTTTTTTTACCTCTTTCATCTCGATTTCTATTTCCTATGCATTCGCATTTTCAGAAATGTTTCAGTACACTGCGAGATCAGATCGGAGTTGAACGAAACGCTAAATATAAATTTTAAAAAAACGCTGCGCATTGGAAGTGTGTCTAATTGTTGTCAAGAAGTGAAGAACAAGAAGTCGGAGCCGTCATTTTAAAACACACCTGCAATCTTAATAACTACATTCACATTTCCACAACAAAGCATCAAGTGAACGGAAACCCTACGAGTTTAAGAGTAACTTGAACATGAACTCCAGCTGAACTCTTGTATTTGTAGGTACAAGAGTGCAATGGGAAACCTACAGGAAGCCCTGAGCGAAAAACAGCCGTGACTTAATGAGGCTCTCGATGCACTGGAGAAAATCAGGGGCAGTGAGGAATGTTAGCACGAGCTGTCAATCAGGGGAATGTGGATGTTTTAGAGACTTGGGATGCTAGCCTTACACCATTATTATAAGCCCCTAGGCTCTCAGCATATCATCTTCCTCACCTCACTTGCTCACAAACTTACTTACAGTTACCCTTTCTTAAATATTTTATATTTCTCTGAAAATCCATATACATTATATTACTTGAATATACACACTGTTTTCACTATAACCTGGCCAGCCGCCTTGAATAGTCTCCATTGCAAATTTCTGTTTTTACAGATTTTCTTATGTTTCGGACATAGAGATTCATATTTTTCTTTAGATAAGTCAAAAAATCCTCTTGTTTATTTTCAGGCAAGTTGGAGTCACCTTGTCAAGTTTTAGACAAGTCAAAAAGTCTCCTTGTCGGGGTTCTTGGCAAATGCACAAGTGTCCTTGTCGAGTCTCAGGAATGGCAAAGAGTCTGTTTGTTGAGTTTCAGGCAAGTTAGAAAGTCACCTTGTCAGGTCTGAAGCAAATCAGACAGTCTCCTTGCTGAGTTTCAGACAAGTTCGACAGCCATGTTGTAAAGATTCGGGTAAGTTTGAGCATCTCGCCGCCAAGTTTCTGGCAGGTTAAAGAATCTCATTGCAAAGTTTTGAGTCTCAAACTCGATGTCTCAGTCTTTTTTCCGAATTTCTGTCAAGCTGGAAAATCTTTATATTCAGGAGGAAAGCCATGTTGTTTCTGAAAAGTCTTTATAAAAATTGTATTTAAGTTATAAAATCTTTTTCCACTGTTTGAACAAAACATAGAAGGTCCTTGTCAAGTTTAAGGAAAAGTATTATGTATTAATCAAATTGGAATTAATACTTTTGACAAGTTTGACTGTGTCCTAGTCAGGTTTTAGGCCTTCGCATTTACCTTGCTAAAGAGCCCAGCAGGGGCGGCTTGGTGGTCCTGGGATTTGCACCCATGACCTCCCGAATAGAAGTCCAACATCTTATCCACTAAGCTTACCAGAATGAGAGTCACTTTGTTGGGTTTTAGACATGTTATGGAGTCTTGTTTTCAGATTTCAGGCAGGTCAAAGAGTCTATTTGTCGACAGACATTTGGGAATGAGTTCGAGCTTTGAATGGAGGACAAACTAATCAAGATATGGCATAAGCTTGTGATGATTTGATTTAAGAGTTAGATTTACATTTATATTTACATTAATGCCATTTAGCAGACAGACTTATCCAGAGCAACTTAAAGTTACCTCATCTGGGCAGTTGACGGTTAAGGCCTCGTTTAATGACCCAGCAGTGTTGGCTTGGTGGTGCTTGGATTTTAACTCACATCTTCCCAATCTGAAGGCCAACATCTTGGCCACTGTGCCACTGTACCACTTACCACTAGTGGTACCACTATTATGAGCTCTCTTTTTGTGCTTTTGGAAAACTGGTTTCAGGTTAATGGGGAGTTGGTAGTTCAAAAGTTAAATAAAATTTGTAACAAGTTAATCGTGTTTCCTCGTCATTGGTATGTTAGCTACACTCCTCAAAATTGGCAGGAACTTCTATAGTAATTCTTATTAATATAGGACTTTGATTCTGTTCACAAGGCTACATCTACAATGTTATTCTCCTCTGCAAGTCATAATGAAAGACAATCTCATGCTGAATAAGAATACAGAAGCACTTCACACTTGTTGGCCTTATTGTTTCGCTGATATTCCATACACATCAGTGTTTCTTTAGCTAGATTAAAGATAAATAACAGCAGCTGTTTGCATGGCCCTGGACGTGACTCAAACAGACTCGAGCGGCAGTCGTAGATGCTTCTCTTGGGGACGTGCGAGACGAGACAAGCTGCTAAATTCCTGCCTGTGCTAACTGTAAGCTGTAATTGCTTATTGCAGTATTCGAGGGCATAGCAAAGTCAGAATAAAGACTGTTGTCTAAACAAAACACTCAAGTGTATCAGATAAGAAGTTCTCTGACAAAGATTGAAGATCTCTTGTCACTTAAATGGAAATGTGCATCATAGGTGCAGCAATTTCATAGTCTTTTTCACCCTTACCTGAGTCCGAGCATCACAGGATCCTGCCACATCCTGCCGTATTACCTCCCCTTCAAACGCTAACAATCCGACCGATTACATTGCGAGGCGCTCCTGCGGTATCTCCGTAATAGAATTTGTGTTGGAGAGCTCCTTTATTGTTCAGGAGGTGACGGAGGGAATGCACCAAGGCTAATGAGAAATGCTTCCTCAGCGCCCCACGCACCGTTAGCTCCACAATTCAATTAATTGCAACATATTGCTTAATAATGTCTGGAGAGTGTGGAGTAATCAGGAGTCTTCACTCCCGCCACTGTCTGCTGCTCTGCTGGGAGATGGAGTGCTGCAGGAGCTGTAGATTACAGGCTCGGATTAAAGACAGATACCAAGAAAAGATGAAGCAAGTAGACGATGTATATTTTCATATTTCAGTACATTCAGTACATTTCTGAGTCATGTATAAAGGCCTTTCTGTGAAGGTATTAAAATCTCCTCTGATGCAGTTGACTGGAGGTAGATGAACTGGTAGCTTAACTGGTGGCTAAAATAGTAGATCAACTGGTAGATAAAATGGTAAATGAACCAGTAGATAAACTGGTAGCTGAACTGGTATGTGTACTGGTAACTGAACTGGTAGATTAACTAGTATATGTACTGGTGGATGAACTGAGCTTAACTAATAGCTGAAATGACAGATGAGCTGGTATCTGAAAATGTAGATAAACTGGTAGATGAACTGGTAGCTGAAATAGTTAGTGTAATGGTAGGTGAACTGGTAGCTACAATGGTGGATGAAATGGTAGCTGAACTAATAGATGAACTGGTAGCTGAATTAGTAAGTGTAATGGTAGGTGAACTGGTATGTATATTAGTAGGTGTACTGGTAGATAAACTGGTTGGTGAATTGGTATATGAACTATTAGGTGTACTGGTAGCTGAACTAAAAGATGAACTGATAGCTGAACTAGTAGGTGCACTGGTAAATTAACTGGTAGATGAACTATGAGTCCTAATTGGTACCTACCAATCAACCAGGACTGAACCACAGAGAAAATCAGTGGAAAGTATGGAAGAGAGATTTAACCAAAATAATTAACAAACCCAAATTGTAGACACAATCATGCATTCATTTCTGGTATCTTGGTTCATCCTGAAGAACATGGGTTCTCTTTTGAGACCTGTTGTCTCAAGGTTTCTTCCTTATGTCATCTTAGTTCTTTCCTCACAAATAAATTCTGGTTCTTGTGCAGTAAAAATACAAAACTCTCATTCATTCATTCATTCATTCATTCATTCATTCATTCATTCATTCATTCATTCATACCAAAGCACATCCGCTGTACCAGTGTCCAGTCTTCCCAATTTAACTGCTGATTATTTAGTAATACTGACCCCTGGAGGTGTGAACACACACACACACACACACACACACACACACACACACACACACACACACACACACACACACACACACACACATGCATGCTTACATGTATACATGTATGACACTGCAATATCGCTTTATTTATTTATCTATTGATTTTTCCGACATTACTCATATTTAACAATTTCACCAACCACATTTATAAAATTTTTTTTACATTGTCTAGTGCAGAAATAAAGATATTGATCGATAGATAGATTTTAGTTAAGCACACACAAACACGCGCACGCACACACACACACACACACACACACACACACACACACACACACACACACACACACACACACACACACACACACACACACACACACACACAAGGAGTATCCAGACTCTGGCCAAACAGCATTCATTTATGAAATAAATGGAGAGATGAAACACTCCCCTTGAGACAGAAGTATTTAGCACTGTCACCTGGGGCAGAGGAGCTTCCTGTGAAACAGAGAGAGAGAGAGAGAGAGAGAGAGAGAGAGAGAGAGAGAGAGAGAGAGAGAGAGAGAGAGAGAAAGACCCAGCAACCATTAGGGCCCAAATGGACCCATCATACATCTACCATATTTCATCCTGATGCCTGGTGATTGCCCGGTGAGGGAGGGGTGGGGGGCATAAGGGTACAAGAGGGGACAGATGACTGCTGCCAGTCCTCCTAGTCCACCAGTCCTCCCAGTTTTTAAAATGAGACGAGATCCAGACTCCTCCTGTGGTGAATGAAAGGACTTATAAGAGGGGGGTTACAGATGGGAATCAACCAATCCATCACTGCACAGGAGGAATTGAATGAGGTGAGAGAGAGAGAGAGAGAGAGAGAGAGAGAGAGAGAGAGAGAGAGATGGATGGACAGAAGAGGGAGCAAAAGGAAGAACTGATAAGAATGCGGAAGCCATACACAAATCACACAACAGTCACATGTGAACGATTGCTCAAAGGGGGGCGGGGGGGGGGGGGGTGGGTGGGTTGGATGTTAATTTATTTATTTACTTTTTAATGTATACATAATTATTGTTAATTATTTTTGCTTGTTTGTGATTATTTTGACATTTTTATCCTGATTTGTCTTTTTTGTTTGTTTGATTTATTCTGCATTATTTTTGCAAACATTTTTGTGCTGTTTTTTTTCCCCTTCTTTTGCTTTTAAAAAAAAAAATTCCTTTTCTTTTTTTTATTTTCATTTATTAATTAAATATTTTCTTTAACATTTTAATTCATTTACATTAGATTTTTTATATATATATATTTTTCAAGGTATAATACCCCCCCCCAAAAAAAATAAAAAATTATTCTAATAATAGCTGATATTTTTGACATTTTTAATTTGATAAAATATTAAAATAAATGTCTTTTATTGACAATTTTTTTTCCTTAAATAAATTTTTTTCCACATATTTTTTATGTCTTTATCTGATTACTTATTTTTACTTATTTGCATGCTGTTTTACCATGTTTTTGATGTGGCAAGCTGTGAGTGTGAGTGTGTGTGTGTGTGTGTGTGTGTGTGTGTGTGTGTGTGTGTGTGTGTGTGTGTGTGTGTGTGTGTGTGAATGAATGGATGGTTTTTCAAAGTATACCATTGTGGCCATGACACTTTTGGCCTTGTTTTGTTTTTTTGAGCAAATTCTCTCACACACACACACACACACACACACACACACACACACACACACACACACACAC
Source organism: Silurus aristotelis (assembly GCF_946808225.1). Lineage (NCBI taxonomy): Eukaryota > Metazoa > Chordata > Actinopteri > Siluriformes > Siluridae > Silurus > Silurus aristotelis. Next base: position 3,933,858 of record NC_139581.1, read on the forward strand.
ACACACACACACACACACACACACACACACACACACTCTAATATTTCTCTCCCTGTCTGTTGCCTTGGCAGCAAATAACAGGGTTGCCAGGCGCGTGTTTCCTGCACCCTCTAACTGTTCTTTCTCCTTTATTTACAGCCAATCAGTGTCTCCTGTCATTTACGCTTCAATCAGCTGCTCCGCTCTCCACCCCAACAAAACACTGCTTTCAGCTCGCTAAAGCACTGAGCTGGGCATGTCGCAACATCACACACACACGCACGCACGCACGCACGCACGCACGCACGCACGCACGCACGCACGCACGCACGCACGCACGCACGCACACACACACACACACACACACACACACACACACACACACACACACACACACATACATACATACATACATTCATATATATCCACACCCCTGCATTTTTCCATCCAATAAGCTCAAATGTTCCTGTACTGTAAATTATATACTGTTTCTGTCCGTCTGTTTATCCATCCATCCACCCATTTATCTATCAGTCCATTTGTCAATCTATCCATTCATCAGTTTATTTTATCGTTTTTCTGTCTGTATGTCTGTCTGTCTGTCTGTCTGTCTGTCTGTCTGTCTGTCTGTCTGTCTGTCTGTCTGTTTATCTGTCTATGTACCTTTTTGTCCATCTGTCTGTCTATTCACCCATCCATCATTTGGCCCACTGACTGTATATGTTGCTAATGTCTGTGAGTGAATGTTGTCCATTCGTCCCTTTATGAAGAGGTGGTAGCTCATTAGTTAAGACGTTGGACATCAGATTGAACGTTCATAAGTTTAAATCCCAGCACCACCAAGTTGGCTCTATTGGGCCCTCGAGTGCTCGGTTGTATAAATAAGATAAATGTAAGTTGTTCTGCATGAGGGTGTCTGCAAAAAGCCGTGAATGGAAATGCGTTTAAGATAAAAAATGAGCAAAAATATTGGAATGCATGAATGACAGGTTCTGCATTCTTCTTCTTCTTCTTCTTCCTCTTCTTCTTCTGCGAGTTGTAGTCAAAAGTCAAGAAGCTTTTATTGCCATTTCAACCATATATAGCTGACGCAGTACACAGTAATATGAGACAACGTCCTCAACGTTCTCAAGGTCCCCGGTGCTACATAAACAACATAGAGCTACATCACACAACATAGAGCTACATACAGGACATAGAGCTACATACAGGACATAGAGCTACATACAGGACATAGAGCTACATACAGGACATAGAGCTACATACAGGACATAGAGCAATGGACTAGAGTAACAAGACGACACAAAACATTGTAGGACAGATGCACAAAATAGCGCCACCAGTAAACCTACTGTATGTTACACAGTACAATGTGCAAAAAAGTAGTAGCAGTAAAATTAGGATTATTATTAGCATTGGATGCTTTTTATATACATTGGATTATTTCAAATAGTCGATTTATTTATTTGTTTGTTTTAGTTAAGTTTCTTGTTTTTGCGAAGTTTCTTGTTATTGCCTCAGATTGATAGAAGTTGAAGGAATTATTTTTGGGCGTAAGACTTTACTGTGTGTTTTTTTATTTTTATGTCAGCAGATTCAGCTTCGAATTTGTTTTAAAATATATATTTTTTTAAAATGTAACTAGATTTTGCTGGAATTTCTATGGACCCTTTGGAATTTATTTGTGTTTTGGTTGACTTTTTTTTTTTTCCTGGTTATTCCCTGGTATTTGTGTATGCGTGTGCGTGCGTGTGTGTGTGTGTGTGTGTGTGTGTGTGTGTGTGTGTGTGGGGGTCACATGCTGGCCCATTCTCTGATTAAATATTCCTCAACTAAAGCCATCGATCGACCTGTTTTCAGCTGCTGCCAGAGAGCTAGAGAGGGTCATTCATATATACACACACACACACACACACACACACACACACACACACACACACACACACACACAAATGCAGAGGCTTACTGGGACTTTTTTCTGGCCTTCTACCTTTCTTTCTCTCCATCCTTTCTCCCCTCACATCGCCTCGGCTTTGTCCCTAATGTTGCTGAGTTCGTTTAGGTTAAGCTCAGTCTTTCTTGGGGGTGTTTGGTGTGTGTGTGTGTGTGTGTGTGTGTATATATATATACAGTGCATTGAGTGTGTACAGGAAAGTATTTAGACCCCCTTCACTATTTTCAATGTTATTATGTTGCAGCCTGATTTTTCTCATTAATCCACTCTCAGGACCCCATAATGACAGTAAAACAGAGTTCTAAAAATGTGTGTAATTTAAAAAAAAATATTTTCTCTGGATCATTTCCGAGATGTTTTTACACTTCAATTGGAGTCTAGTTGTAGTAAAGTCTATTGATTGAACATGATTTGAAAAGGCACACACCCCTCTATAGAAGACCTCACAGCTGACAATGTAGATCAGAGAGAAAAAAACAGCCCAGGAGGCGCATGGAACTGCCTGCAGTCACTCTGATTAAACCCTGGAGATCCTGTTTCGAGATGGGACAAAGTGCAACCAGCACTGCACCACTTTACAGATCTGGACTTAGTGGCAGAGTGTCTCGAAGGAAGCTTCTATTTAGTGCAAAACCCATGGAAGCTCGCTTGGAGTTTGTGAACAGGCACCTGAAGGACCTTGAACATTCCCTGGCATGATGAAACCAAGATTTTACTGTTTGGACTCTAAACATTACATCTATTACATCATGGAGGAAATCCAGGACACCATTCCAAAAGTAAAGCATGGTGGTGGTAGGATCATGTAGGGGTGTTTTTTTGCAGCAGTGACTTGGCAACTGGTCAGTGTTGAGAGAAAGCTAAATAGAGCGAAGTTCAGAGATGTGCTTGATAAAAAAAAATCCTGTTTTACAGCACTCAGGATCTTAGACTAGGCCGAAGGTTTACATTCGTACATTATGACGATCCGAAGCACACAGCCAAGATGACACAGAAGTGGCTCTGGGACGACTTTGTGAATGTCCTTTTAAAAAACACTATTGAACATCTATCAAAAAGTTTCGAGCCTAGTATTGTTTACAAGAAAGAACTTTATTGATCTAAGTTTACACACCATCACTTTCAAAATAGTCCCCTTGCACAGCAATACATTTACATTTATGGCATAAGCCTTTATCCAGAGCGACTTACAACTGAGCAGGGGAAGGTTAAGGGTCTTCCTCAGGGGCCCAGCAGTGGCAGCTTGATGGTGGTGGGATTTGAACTTGTGACCTTCCGAAAATCCAATGCCTTAACCACTAAGCTCCCACCTCTCAATACAGCACTTCCAGAGTTCCTGCCACTTCTAAAATATGTCCTTCGTGTCAAGCACCTTCTGCGATTTGGTGGGTGGGTGCGGAAGTGAGATCACGTCGTTGTGGACCATCCAGTTTGCTCGATCCATCATGCTATAAGTGATGCAATAGGAGACGTGGTCAGAATAGCACCAGTTGCACAGCTCCTGATGTACACAGGACGATGTCTTTTAGCACTAGTCTTAAAACTTTTTGATACCATCTATAGAGAGACCTGAACATTGCTGTTTACAGATGTTACTTATCCAACCAGACCCATCTTGAGAGGATTTGGCCTGAAAAATGGCAGAAAATCCCCCAATCTTGGTGTGTCTCAATCAGGGACATGGATCGAGCCGTCCTGTCTGGCCGATCTGACTCTTCGTTCTTGTCACATCAGCATGCTCTTGGTCCTTGCTAACGATTCGCCGTCCTTTGACACCCTAAAGAATCAGTTCTTTTAGAACTGTCTAGTGTTTCGACGTTCCCGTGTGAACCTCGTTTGCTTTTATTGCCCTCCGTTC
>NC_139581.1:3942648-4157648 GCF_946808225.1 Silurus aristotelis
TAATTGTAGTGTGCTTTACACTGGCTACTGGGCGCACCGAGCGAAGGGATCGATCCGGACGGAGAAGTGAAATAATCATAAAATGGAGGAAGAGGCAGCGCAGTGCGGCCTCGTTACCGGAGGAATGATGTATTGATCGCGTCTGACAGGGCGACGCGGAGTCCATCGATCCTCCCTTAGTGTGTGTGTGTGTTTGATTCATTCCAGGCTGGCAGGGTCACAGAGACACTCGACCAATGTAGGGAAATGAGCTCATCGCAAATGCAGACGGATAAATAGAGAGATGGAAGGACAGGACAGGAAATAATGCTGAGAACGCAGTTTGCATGCAGGATGTTTTACTCTAGTTGGAGATTTCTTTCTTGTGATCCAGTTCTTTCCAGAGCAGTTCAATAGGATTGAGGTGCGGTGACTGGGCAGGTTATTCTATGATAAATATCACTCCAGAAGTATAGTGAAGTATGGTGATGTTATAAAATAAAAGCTTTGCTCAGATCAGGTGTGAGATAACAGGATGGCAGAGTGAAACCAGGAAACATTTATTTACAGCTCAGTAAATAAATAACCAATTCTCGCTAGTATTGAATCACTAGTTAACATACCAGCTAACTAACCAGAAAAGGAACATGGTCATACAGCATGTGTGTTGTATTTGAGCTTTGTAGTAAAAAAATAAATCACTATGAGTTCATTGATGCAAAGCGAGAGTCGTTATCGAACACCGATAATTGAATTATGTAGTTGATTGTTTTCCTGTAACAGCTCACCCTGTGCTGTTTTATTGCTCTTAAACCACAATAATGTGCCAATACTTTCAGAACATCAACCATCACCTCTCATGAAAGTAATAAAACGAAAACAAAAAATATGCAACTTGTCATTTTGGTATAAATCTATATGAAAAATGAGAAGAAGATTAAACTAAAAAAGGTTTCTTCTTCATATCATCTCAGGGAGTTTCTTCTTGCCGCAGTCCATCGTTCATCCATAATATTTATAACTGAAGGGAATTGAAGATCAGTATAAATAGAGCGTGTGGTACATCCCATAATTCCCATTCCACATTTACTCCCCTTCAGCTGTTAGTTTAATTTCCACTCTTCTGGGATGATGTTCCACTAGATTTTCTGAGATTTGTTGAAGATTCATACTTCATTCAGCCACAAGGGTGTGAGTAAAGTCAGATAGTAGGTGAGGTGAGGTGAGGTGAGGTGAGGTGAGGTGAGGTGAGGTGAGGTGAGGAGGCCTGAGGTGCAGTCAGCATTCACATTCATTCATGTTCAACAGGGCTACGGTCAGAGCTCTATAAAAGGCCATTCAAGATCTCTAAGATCTTCCATGCCAACCCCTTTAATGCAAATCATCTGTTCATGGAGTTTTCCTTGTGCATTATGACACTGGAGACTCCTTCGATATCTGTAAACTGAACATCATTTTGCAGACAACTTCCAAATACAAGCCGTTGCTATGAAAACGACTTTTTAAAAGCAAGCATGGTAGTGTAAACCTGAGACCTGCAGCCAGAACAAGAAATTCAACAGCGTTTTGATGTAATAATAGTCAGAATAATATACTACATAGCTTTGATCATTAGAGAATCACAAAATACGATGTCTGGTTGGTTTGTGGATAATGTTAGAACGTCTCCAGCCCACGCAGGGCTACAGATCAGCCGTTAGTCTTGTATGATGATAATAGGATGCTTGTGTGTGTGTGTGTGTGTGTGTGTGTGTGTGTGTGTGTGTGTGTGTGTGTGTGTGTGTGTGTGTGTGTGGTGTGCAAAAGACATGCTCGTAGTCTGTGTAGGAGGAATGGGAATAAGGTCAGAGTTATGGTCCATCAATCTCACTCCATAGGGCAGCTTTTAAACAACCTCTTTTTAACAACACACACACACACACACACACACACACACACACACACACACACACACATCTATAGCATCCTCCTGATCTCTGCAGTGTGTCACACACCGTCTCTCCCCCACTAATTGATTGCCTCATGTTAATTGAAGCCAGGCTCGAGTAGGATCTATTAATGGAGGGAGAAACGTGTCGACTTGACTATAAATCGCAGAATCACAGCAGAGCGATCCGGCATGAGGAGATCATGATGCTGGAGAAAAGAGGGTGTGTGTGTGTGTGTGTGTGTGTGTTGTGATGATCTTTTTGCCGTCCAATACCATATTTGTATAACCTTTAAAACTCTTTTTTTATATTGTCTTGATGATTATATTCGGAGATTTTTTTTAATCATTATTACAATTTTTCGTTAAATGCAAACGTCACACTTCAGGTTGTTTGGATTCTCTTCGGCAACACCACATTTCTCCAACGACCTTTTTGTGTTTTATCGATTAATCTGTAATGCTGCAGTACAGTGTTCTCATATCTGTTATAGAAGCTCCTTTTTGTCTCTCGTTTTTTTTAATTGAATTTTTCTTATTAAAATTGAAAAAAATTGGCTTTACAATTACAATTTACAATAAATAGCAATAGGTTAAAGGAGGGTAGTGGGTCAATATGTACAGGGGTAAAAGTAATGAATGTACCAAATAAACATATACAGTTATTTAGTCCCTATTTGCTATTTTAAGATCCTCCACTCCTCTGGGAAGATGCTCCACTAGATTTTGTGGAGATCTGTGTGAGATTCATTCAGCCACAAGGGCATCAGTAAAGTCAGAAACTGATGTAGGTGTGGTGAGGAGGCCTGGGGTGCAGTCAGCATGAAAAATTAATCCCAAAGCTGTTCAGTAGGGTTGAGATCAGAGCTCTACAGCAGGAGATCTTCTACTCCAACACACTCCTGTTTGTTTGTATTTATTTTTCCCCCAGTGTTATAAAATGTTAAGGAAAGTCCAAATGGCTAAGAAAAAAAGAATAAAAGTGAGTGGGATATTGGATTACTGAAAGCATTGAGTTCGAGTCATAGTCTCTAAGAAATATTAGTTTTTGGAGAATTTCAGGTCAGGATGTACAAATTTCATTTCATTTCATCTTCTCCCGCTTATCCGTAATTCGGGTCGCAGGGGCAGCAGTCTAAGCAGATTCCCCAGACACTTCTTCATGTCCAGGGATCGGGCTGTCAAGGTCCCCGCCTTCGACTGCTGCCCAATCCTCTCAGCACCGGTCCCTTACGGTCCCTCCTGCAGGTGGTGAGCCCACGGATGTACAAATATGTACGCAAAATAAGTGTTCGATTTGTAATGTTTGGATATTACATATATATATATATAATATATTTTGGAATATTTGGATAAAAGATGTCCGAAAATATATTTCAAAAATATTTTATAAATATATTCTATAAATATATTTCAGAAATATTCATAAAATATTTGGTGTGCTTTTAACAAACATCACTGTCTCAAAGAAGCTTTACAGAATGTAATAATTATAGAAAAAAGTTCACTTATATTTAAATGTGTGTATTTATCCCCGATTAGCAGCCTGGAACGACTGTGGCAAGGAAAAACTCCCTTAAATGGGGAAGAAACCATGAGAGGAACCAGAATCAAAACTGGAACCTCATCCTCATCTGGGTGACACCAAGTGTGTAATTATACTATAAACCATTAAAACATCGCAAACACTGGAGAGTCAGAAATACGAGCACCGGAGTGTGTGATTATGAGTAATCATAAAGAATATCTGATCTTTTTGAGATTATAATAAAACATCTCCCTATAAGCTCTCGTTCTCTTAGTGGGAGCAGGCGTCAAGGCTCGATGCTTGAATTAGCCTGGGTAAATGGTGGGAGGTGGGAGGTAGGAGGTGGGAGGCAGTTTTGACACGGGACCTCCGGTGAGCTGACAGGCCGTCACCCTCCTTCTCTTCATTTGAGCACGGTCGGCTTGTCTCTCTGCCTCTCGTGGGGCAATATTGATGTAAAACATGTCACAATTACCTGCCTCCATGCCTGCCCCTGCTGGGAATACTAATCGTAGAGGTGTCAGGGTTTTCTCAAAGCGGGGTCATGGGTTCCTCAACCTTCGTCTCATCTCCGTCTTCCAGCTTTCGAGATGTCATCACTGTGAGGCCTGGCTTTAATACCAGGTCTTAGGAACTGAATTATTCAACACATTGAATTATAAAAAAAAAAGTCTGATTCATACGGGTCAGCGCTCGGAAAAATGACTGGATTTCGGCCTAAATCGAGTGCTAATGGCGACGGTTGAAGACTGAATCTCTCATCACATCGTAAAAGCGACGAATCAACAGTGGAAAGGATGCTGACGGCGTCGTAGTCACGGTAGATTCTTCTGTTGCGAGAGGCCGGGGCGATGTCAAGGAGACACGCGCCGGTAGAGGCAATCTCCAAATTTTAAAGGAAGCCTCTATCCAACCTTCATCTGGAGAAGATGGATTTCTTGCTGTTGGTTCCGCTCCCGCCGCAGTCAAGTGGCTGTTATGAAAAATCAAACCTAATCTCTGGCTCCTCTCAGAGAGCAGTCATTCAAGACATTAGACAGGCTTGCAAATGCAAGAAAATTGTTTTTTTTTTGGTGGAAATGGCATTGCGGGGAGGAAAAAATTACTTCTTCCCTTCACACAATAGATCTTTTTTGTCCACTCCTTCGCCATTATTGTGCTTTACAATTCTCCCTCAGGGGAAGAAAGAAAAGGAGATCTGCGTCAAAACGCTGTTTTTCTTTTTTCTTTTTTTTTTTTCTCTTGTTGGGTTATGATTAGTTTTCTACCACAGAATTGTTGCATGCTTGATTATGATTGGTCAAGAAAAATGTATTGTACAAAAGTGAAGTACTTACATTTAACCTTTTATGGAAGGAGTCCAGTGTTGGTGCTTTCTAAGGGTCAGAAGGTCATGGGTTTAAATCCCACCAACATAAGATCTCCACTGCTGGGCCCTTGAGCAAAATCATTATCCCTCACTTGACCAGGATAAGGGGCATCTATGAGATGCCATAAATTTAAATGTAATGGAGGTAAATATAAACTGGACATTGATTTTTTACGAAAGGATTCTCCAGAGTCAGTGCTTTCTAAGGGGTAGAGGTCAAGCGGTTAGATAAAGTTTCTCGACCCCACGATCAAGTTTGCATTTACTTGGTTACGTGACAAGTTAGGGAAGTGATAGCTCAGTGTTTAAGATGTCATACTTCGGATGAGAAGGTCATAGGTTCAAATCCCAGTACCACCAAGACTGCCACTGCCAGGCCCCTTAGCAAGACCCTTAATCCTCAATCGCCCAATATAAGGGTTGCCAAATGCCATAAATGTAATAGAGGTAAATATAATCTGATTAAAAATTACTACATTCTTTAACCTGCTTGAGCTATAAGAGGAATAAAGCACTTTTTTGGTGGACAGAAAATAATTGACTCTGGTGGTAACAGTATTTCCGTGCTATCAACGATTTTCTGAAAACAGAACAACATTAAATTTGCTAATATGGAATTTATAAAATGTAAATTCAGCACTTTTTCAGACCAGCTTTTTCAGACCTTGCACTTTGCATTTCTGGAATTTATCCCATGTGACGGATTAAGCGAATGCAGAAATACAGCGAGATTGAGAGTGAGAAAGGAAAAGAGAGAGAGAATGAGAGAGAAAGAAAGAGAGGGAAGCTGGAGAACGTAGGAAGAATTGCCTCCAATCCGGTTCTGCACTTTCATCTTTCTGTGGAAGATGGAAGCGTTTGAAGGCAAGGATGAGAGCTCGAGATGCCTCAGTGACACCGGCAGCCTCCGAAGATCCACTTCAAGCGTGAAATAGACGGGAAGGAAAGGCACACATTATGCTGACACCCACAAAAGAAAATCCGTCTCTTTTTTTTATACACTCAATTTAATTATCCGCCTCCTAGACAAGGTGCCCATCTCGGCCAGACTTTCCTGTTTGAAATTGGCCTAGGCTAGACTCAGGCAGTTAAAAAAAAAAAAAAAACAGCTCCCGAGTCAGCTCCTGAAGTAACGTCGACTCCAGCTCCAGGTGCCGAGGGAAGGAATCGGTGCCCAGGCAGCTCCATGTGAAGGGTTATCTCGGTACGAGAGAAGAAGCAGAAAGCACATTGACACTAATTGGGTTTTACAGCAGCCTTCCGTCCACCAATAGAGATTCATTACCCCGGGGAATCAGTGACTGGTCTCATACTGCTGCTCAAACACACTTTCCACTGTGTTCTGGCCTTATCTTTTCACCCAGCGGACCTGCTCCATGCTGAAACGCTTGGAGACGACCCATCCTCGGTTGTTTTTTTTTTTGGTTTTTTCCACTTCTGTTCACAAAAGATAAGAGATAACACTATGAATTCCTGGTGCGAGGTTCGAATGCTGGAATCAGCACAAAACAACGTCATCAGCTCCAAAATACTGTATAAATCATGATAATAATTCCAAGACAGGGAAATGCATTCTTGCAATTTTTTTCCAAATCTTTTTTGGAAATTCCATATAGATGCATCACACTATTTTTTTATCCAAAATGCTTCGGGGCCAGGTGTAACTCTCTTAGAGAGCTAATAAAGCTCCAATTATACACAACCTTTAAAGAACTCTGAATAAACCTTCAAGAAAATTGGTTCTTAGACCACTTTGAAAGGTTCGTTGGACATCAAGTCAAGCAGAACCCATTAACGATGCTGAAAACTCATTTCCTTTCAAAAACACTTAAGTAAACCTTTTATCCAATAGAGTACCATGTAAACTCCATACCCAGATAATACATGCTCTCTCAAAAAAAACATGGTTCTTCAAGCGTTCTTGATGTGGTCATCTGGGGTTTAAGCCATGAAGAATTATTTTAGGAAGCTATGAAACAAATCCGCTAAGGAAACCTTCTAAAACCCTTTCGTTCTAAAGGCGGCCAAAGTACCTTGAAGAATATAAAGCTCCTGACAGGTTCTAGGTTTTACACAAAGAAAGTCATGGAAAATAATTATTACACACATGCCAAGTAATGCCTACACGTTTACATCAAAGCTTTCCTCAAAGGCTTTCTTATGGATTTATTGAATAATTAACGGAGTCCGAGCTGATTTTATGAGGTGGTGAATCATTGAGTATAACATGAATCCTTCAGGAACCCTTTAGGAACCCAGCAATAATCTGATAATAGGTATGGAGATAAAATAATGATCTTAGAATTAAATTCTTTGAAGGTTCCTTGCCAAGCAGAACCCTTAGAAGCTTTAGGTATCCAGTAATTTTTAATGAATTTCTGATTATATATTTTGATTACAGCATACCAAGTTATATACACCCATTAGAACCTTTTTTTTACTAAACTGGGGTTTTGTGCTAAGAGGAAACTTTTAAACATTCTTAAGGGATTCTTTAGTTAAAAATGGTTCAACTTGATACGATTAAAAAACTCTCTGGTGTCAAGTTTTCTATAGAATCTTTAACTGTTCCTTCACAGGATCAGCTGGAGAACCCTTAAGAGCTATACATTGTTTCAGATGTCCCCAATCGCCAGGTCGTGACCAACTACTGGGCCATGGAAGAGTTGCCACCAAGAATATTCTGCGGAAAATATCTATAGATATGACACAAATTTTTTATTGGCCAATAGGGCCACTATACAAATATCCACAAGACAACATTTCAGAAAGTTTCACACTGGCAACAGGTTCAGCTAATGGCTAATAAATTGCGAACTTCCCTCCAAAGTTTCCTTAGTGGAGAAGATAAGAAAAGACCAAGCTGATTGGGAAAAATGTAAAAAGAAAACCAAAAATATGTCTCATATCTTCTCATCTGTCTCATACATGTTCCAAAGTCTAAATGTAGAGATAGGTCCATAATATGTGCAGATACTAGCTAATGAATCGATGATGCCATCTTGAAGGCATCTTGAAATGAAGCACTCAGCATTGAGAGACTATTATTTTCAATAGAGAAATGTTCTGATACAAACCCCCAACTACACAAACTCAAACCATCAGCTGGTCCATGAACATATTTTCAAAAAAAACTAAACTGGTCCATGGTGTACAGAAGGTTGGTGACTCTTGACCTAGAATCTTCATTTTTCATGTTCTTCTTCAGCAGTTTATATGTAGGAACAGGAACATTTCTAGACCAGAATCAGATCAGCAAGAGCTTTAATGCCACGTATGTTTGCACTTACATGCAATTTGTTTTGGTGACCGAAAATTGCAGTCGCACATTTTTATAGAATAATAAATAAAATAAAGGAGTGATATTGCACATTTTTATCAGGTAAAAAAAGGGTCATATTGCATTTAATCAACTATGTGACTTTCTGATGCCACAAATTCGAATGCCCACTTATGAAGCGTGAAGCCTTAAGATTGCACTAGAACCCATTTTATTTATTCGTTTGTTTGTTTTTTTGTTTGCACCATTGCAGCTACATATTTGGAATGTGTGGAAAGCATTGCTGAACCTTGTCATTATGTTTTCAGATAATTGGCCAGTTGTTCTCTATCATTTCTTTGTGGTTTTTATTTAGCTCGCGTTCCAATTCGTTTGCATTGAAGTCTTAACTGCATGACGTATTTTCAGTCCCATCTTGGATATATTGTGCTGCGGATCGTTTCACACGTACGCGTAAGTGTAATGCGCTAGTCACATTAGCATTGTTTTTTGCTGCGTCAGCCGCGGGGTTCACAGTCGTTACAGGCAGATTGAAATGGAATTATGAAAAATATTGAGCGATAGTAATAGACTCTGGTTAGGAATCTGGATGAGTGGTGTGAGGCTGATGGACATTCTTGACATGACCTTCATATCCGAGATGAATCTGAGCCTCGCGTGAATTCGGAAATTTAATGTAACGCGGAGGAAAACACTTAATGGAGCACACATATACACACATACTCACACATATACACACACATACACACACACACAAACAGGTTCTCAGTTTACACATCAGGACCAGTGTTTGCTTATCGGATTATTGCTTGCAAAGGAAATATCCGTAGTGACTTTAAAGTGTTGTTGTTTTTGTAGTAGTAATATCTGATATCACAAAAAGTATCGAGACACCTGATTTTTCCATCCATATTCACGTTCTTCCTCAAACTGGTTTTAAAAAGTTGAAGGCACACAATTACGTCTTTGGACCCAGTAGCATGAAATTTTGCATTCACTTGAACTAGGAGATCCAAACCTGTTTAAACCTGACGAGGCCCCTGGGCACAAACATTATCATTTTACCACTTTACCTCACCTTCATCAACACCTTTGTGGCTGAAGGAATCTCACACAAATCTCCACACAATCTAGTGGAACATCTTTCCAGAACAGTAAAGGTTATTATAACATAACATTGGGAATACATTTGAAATGAGATGTTCAAAAAGAAGCACATACTGATCTTATAGGGGAGTTTCCACAAACCTTTGTGTCCTCCAGCTTTAGTAAAGATTAACTGTAGATGCACTGCTGGAGATCATTCTCATTCATTCGTTCACTGATTCATCTTCTCTTGCCAGGTTATCACTAGTCACTAATCCACTTTGCATGGTGTTTTTGGAAAATGAAAGGAAAGTGGAGAACCTAGGAAGAACTTAGACTGACACTGATATGAAAGATTAGTGTTAGTGGATGTTTGTATCACACACGGTCAACCGAGGTCCAGGTCTCACAGGAGATCATTGAGCTGTACGACTACGAAATCAGAAACCAAAGCGTACCGTCACGGCACGTCACGGCACGTGGTTTCTGGAATGTTTTGCTGATATAGGTCATGCTTTAGATTTGACTTTTGCTCATCGCCCTCGAGCATGCGATCGATAGAGCTTTAAGGAGTGGATGAAATCAGAGATCAGAAGTAACCTCATTAACTTTGGGCTTCATTCAGAATGATTAACCAAACAAAAAGCTGCCCCTGATATCGAGCCACACGGTGAAAAAAAACGGCTGCTCTGATGGCCAAGTATTGATGCTGTTCATCCATTATGTGAGAGAAAGACAGAGAGAGTCTGTGTGTATTAAATGTTTAGGAAAGAGAGAAAGACCAAGAGCTCCATTAGAATTCTTCATCCATTCGGTTCAGTTTGGTTGAGTTTGGCCCGGTCCAGGGTGCAAGAGCAGATCCTGCAATAAGCTGATTACGACCAGCACAAACACAATTACTTTCTGCAGGCAAGTAATGAAATTTAGTAATTGGGTTGCAGCAGAACATTCAGTGCAACTCAAGTGGCCTGGAAAGCTACCATCAACAACCATCAAAGTTTTTTTTTTTTTTTTTTTTTTTTATGTGTTATGACTCCCAATTAGAAATCTGAGTACTAAGTATCAGAAAGCTGGTCTGATCATGATCATCTTTACTTTGAAACTTATTACAAATAAACAAATCTGAAAACAAAATAAAAAAATTCACTCTGCTGGGAAGATGTTCCACAAGACTTTGTGGAGATTTGTGTGAGATTGTTTCCGCCACAAAGGTGTTAGTAAAGTCAGGTACTGATGTAATTGAGGTAAGGAGGCCTGGGGTGCAGCCAGCGTTCACCATAACCACAAAGGTGTTCAATTAGGTTAATGTCAGAAGTCTACAGCAGCCCACTCAAGATCTTCCACCTCAACCCATCCATATAAAGCATAATCTTATAGAGCTGGCTTTGTGTACAGGAGCATTATCATGCTGGAGTAGGTTTGGGCCTCTTAGTTCAAGTTAGAAGAAAATGAAATTGCACCAAATTTTAAAACATCATATACCATTGTGTTTTCTTCATATAGTGTATGTGGAAGAGGGTAGATAGCACTTCTGCCTGCTCTATTACATTGAATGTGCAATAAAAAAAAGATAGAGAAATTGTTTAATCTATAGAGTAACCAATTAATCTTTGGCCGCCTTACGGTACATGGCATGAGAGGAAAACAATGCCTGGCGATCCAATCCAGACTTTCAGACTGCTGACTCTGATACGGTGACTTGAACTTTGGGACATTTAGGGCATTTGGCAGTCACTTTTATCCAGACTGACTTATACAGGAATTGTGCAGTTGAGGGTTAAGGGCTTTTCTCAAGGGCTTAGAAGTGGTAGCTGGGATTTGAACTTGTGACCTTTGCATCCAATTTCCTCGACCATTGAGGCACCACTTTCTACTTGGAACTGTCCAAGGTACTTGGAACTTTACGGACACTGCTGAAGACTCGCTCGATACTGTCACTGTAACGATGGTGTGTATTTATGTATTTGCTGAATTTAGCATGTTTAGCATTTATTTATTTTTGCCTGGTTTGAGACTAATGTTTGTAATACTCACATAACCCATGCGGTTGATCAGTTTGTCCTACAAATTGCTTCAGGTTGAGTCCTGAAACGTCTTGTAGGTTGTTTTTGTATTCTGTTTTCAATAAGGTTAGAAAAGCCACCCACTGTTTTTTGTTTTGTGTGTATGTGCGTTTGATCTTGAGCTACTGAGCATGCAGGGATGCTGCTGAATTTATTCAGAGTCTTTAACTCGACCGGTGCAGAAATCTTTATTCTGTCTCTTACACACACACACACACACACACACACACACACACACACACACACACACACATGCATGCACAATCTGCCTGATTGGATGTTTGCAAATGGGTGCATACAGCATTCACATATCACAATGCCTTTTTGCACTCTTTCATCTCACACACACACACACACACACACACACACACACACACACACACACACACACACACACACACACACACACACACTATAAGGGAGAAAGCGGGATCTCTTTCCATCTCGGCATGGTGCAGCCTGCTGGAAAGGTCATTGGCGTATCAGGTTTAATTTTTACTCTTCCTCGCCTGTTAAGATCCATAAAACCATCAATAAATCATTTTTAATGTCGGCACGAGCACAGAGAGCTGACGCTGATTTAACACCCGGCCCTGTTTGCTCTCCTTCCATTCTTTCCATCTCTCTCTCTCTCTCTCTCTCTCTCTCTCTCTCTCTCTCTCTCTCTCTCTCTCTCTCTCTCTCTCTCTATTCTTTTTCAAATCTTCTTCCCTTTTAATTGCTCTTTCTCTTTTTATTTCTCTTTATTTATTTGTTTACTTCGAGGCTGATTTCCTTTCCTGTGCTGCCATTTTGTGGAACCTTTTTTACTTATTTGCAGCCCAAGAACTATTCAGGTGGAACTTGTACAACACCGATTAGTCAACTGAAGCATCGCTGATGACTCTTGGACTTTTTTGAATATGTGTACTGAATATAAATTCGTGTAGGTATAATCAATTACAAGAATAACAAACACTATCAAAGATTGAAAAATAAGCAGAATGTTAAGCACATCATGAAAATGGAAAAGAAAGGCAAAGAGAAAAGAGAAACGATGATTCAGGAAAACTGCCTAGCTCGAGTTATCTTGTTATGCAGCTCATTATCATGTAGCAAGGACTATATCCCCATGTGTAAAAAAAAACAAAAAACTGTAAACTTCCTGCTATTAAACCCCTCGTAGAGCCGAGTGTGGGAGTGCGAGTGTGAAAAAAAGTGCCTCGATGAGCCGCTTCATGAAATCTAGCTGACGGTGCACAGCTTGCTGAATTAGCATTTGTGTTTTTTGTGTACGAGATTAGATGGTCCACAGCTTGCAGTTTCACTCATGACCTCGGGATCTTTCGGGATCAATAAAGTTGCTATTAGGGATATGCATTTTGGGTCCTTTGACAGCTCAAGTACTGTGGAGGGATGGGATGGAATGGGGGCCGAGCTTAGAGCCAATCCATGTAGACTTGTGTTTGCATAATCAGTAAACGTAATGTCAGCAAGGTCTGTGTAATATGAGACGAGTTGGGAAGTAAGCATAAACCCCGCGTTTTGGTAGACCCAGAGAAATTTTGAAAATAAAAGTATTATAGCGTAGTTTTCACAATTTACTGTCATCGGCCATCATATTTGCCGTTCTTAAAACCACTGTGACCAATAGTGCTACAGTTTTTTCACTCGGTGCTCGGTGGTTAAGATGTTGAACTTCTTAACAGAAGCTCTTGAGTTTCAATCCCACCACCACTTGTGACAAGCAACAGACTGCAAGAACGTGATCCACACGTTCACACTGTGGGAAAAGACTCATCCAAAGTTGTACGTCATTGATCCGTGACACCCGCATTCTCCCTAGCAGCAAACACAAACAATCCGTAGCAGTAATTTCGTTCATGATTTACATGCTTTGATAATAAAAAGGTCATACCAGCACTCCTTTTCCATCCATAACTCAATAAGGTTCTCTCCTTCCTGTTGTTAAAAAATTATTGTAAAGGCCATTAATCAGCTGTCGGTGAACAAACCAGTGATAAAAGACTACAGATTTTAGCCTCTGATTATAGGAATCGTTTAGGATTTTTTAAATTTGTCTCAGATGACCAAATAATCGCCAAAATAGCACAGTGAGCACTGGTTTAAGCTGCCACTGCTGGGCTCTTAACCCTCAACTGCTCAGTTGTATGAATAAGATAACTGTAAGTCGCTCTGGATAAGGTCATCTGCCAAATTATATAAATGTTTCAGTTACTATAATAACTGCCCTTTTAATTGCTGTAACAGTCCAGACCAGAATTCTCACCCACAATGACTCAATCAATAATTTGACCATATTTAATGCCCTTGATATAGTTGTAAGAACCCAGACCAGGTACCTCACCACAATGCCTCAGCCTCAGTAGTTGGACCATAGTTTTTGTACGCAATACCTATGTAACTGGTTGAACCACATTTACTGACCAGTTTGCATCCACAATTCCCTCAATCCCTAAATCAAAGCCACACTGTAGATTAAAATTCACCTTAATGCCAATCATTGTAACCAATTGGACCAGCATTTTTCCCCTCAATCTTTCTGTGACCAACTGGACCACCCACAATTCCAGAGCACAACTAAAAAATTTTTATTTTTTAATTTGATAGCTTTGCTCTAAAATTTGACTAAAATATACCATGCTCAATATTAGCAGGTAGAAACATGCCTGCAGTCTAGACCTATACACTTGCATGGGACCAGACAAGCACATTTACACACCAAAGTAGTCCATTATTGTGTTGCCTCCAACAGAGAGTTTAATTAAAAGATGGTTGCTGTCATGATAAGGCACTTTTTTCACAAGCCGCAATCCAGTTCAATTAGCAGTGGCAAAGCATTAAACTCTGGTTGTGTGTTTGTGTGCAGAGAGATTTGGGTCTTTGTGGTGCATAAGTGCTATCGAACAGGGCTTAGTCCCTTGGGCAGGGCCGTGCGCTGAGGCTCGTCTTACTGTACTTCCCTGAGGTCGTTCTCACAATGTCACAGTTCATAGGCAGAAAACATAAGCTTGCGTCAGGAAGAGTCCAGCATCAGATTCCCACTGCAGAGTGCGGCATACAGGAATCCATCCATCGCTTTTTGCGTACATCCTCCTCACATGCAGAAAATGAGATCGATATGGTAGACAAAAAACAAGTGCAGCTTTTGTGTGGATAATACAAAAAATATATAAAGCAGCAGGACATTGGCGATAAAAGCAGGCGGGAGCTTTGAGAATCTCTTTGAGAGTGTAAGAGATTAAAGACCACAGAGGGAAGAGAGAGAAAGCATCTTCACGCAGTCTTCAGCTGGATTTGGCCACTGTGACACCCAGCAGGTCTTGTGTCATCAGACATCACTTCTGCTTCAGTGGATCTTTCCAAAACACCCTGCATGACAGCAATTAGTGTGGGTTGGGTGTGTGTGGGTGTCTGTGTGTGTCCACAAGTACTGAGCTGAAAGAGAATTTTCTCCTTGTAACGCTGATTAAAAATTACAGATCACCTCAGAGCAGATTTAGAGATGTTAATGCTCAAGCCAAGGGCAACAGTGGTGAAGAGGACATTTGAGAGATGTTAACAGTTCCCATGAGACAGATTAAAGAGACCTTGAGAGACCTTGAGAGAAAAAAAAGATTTGCCTTAATAGGACACTTTGAGAGCAGTCAAGATTTACCTTGAGAGAAACCAAGACCTCATTGAGAAAAATCAAGATGAAGCAAGATTCAGAGTGTAGACAATCTATATTTTTCTTGAGAGGGGCTGAAACATGCTTTGTGAGATATCACCTTGAGAGGAATCAACACTTGTTCCGAATAGAAAAAGGAGTTTTATATTGAGAGGAATCAACACTTGTCCTGAGAGGAATCACTTCCATTGAGATGAACCAGAGGTGGCAAAAGTACCCAAGTTGTTCACTTAAGTAGAAGTACAGATATTCATGTTGTAAAAGACTCGTAAAAGTTGAAGTATTGACTACACTTTTTCTATTTAAATTAAAGTAAAGAAGTTTGGGCTCTGACATTAAGTACTTAAGTAAAAAGCTAAAGGTAAAGTAGCCTTTAATACTATCTGTTTTAGTGTCACGCTGGTAACTGAACCTTACATCATATTAATATTGGGGCTGTCAATCAATTAAAATATTTTATTACGATTAATCGCACGATTGTCATTAGTTAGTTTTGATCTTTTCTAAATGTACCTTCAAATACATTTTAAATATTTAAAAATTTTTTAATACTCTAATCAACATAGGCATGGACATATATTGATGCTTTATGTGTTTTAAATTACGTAAAACATCAGGACAACAAACAAACTTTTGATGTTTCCACACGGACAGTTAATGAGGTGATACCAGAGAAAATTAACTTTCATAGCATTGCCTGCTAGTTGTGAGCTTCGTAAACTAGTCTACGTCTGTAGTGTGTTAGAGACAGGAAAAATACACCAGTGGTAGATTGAAAAAGCTGCGCAATGACAAGAAACAGGTTGATCGGCGCGTAGTGAAAAGAAATAATATTGACATTTCACCAAATAGATTAAAACTCAAGTAACGAGTCTGTTTTGAAAATGTAAGAAGTAAAAGTACAGATATTTGTGTAAAAAAATTTAATGAGTGAAAGTAAAAAGTTTTGAAAACTTATGACAAATATATGAAAAAATAAATAGTAA
The DNA here is from genome assembly GCF_946808225.1 of Silurus aristotelis. Classification (NCBI taxonomy): domain Eukaryota; kingdom Metazoa; phylum Chordata; class Actinopteri; order Siluriformes; family Siluridae; genus Silurus; species Silurus aristotelis. The sequence goes on from NC_139581.1 coordinate 3,958,537, forward strand.
AGTACTGATACCAGAAAAATGTACAAATCTTTTTTATTCACCTTAAAAGAAACCAAGACACACTTCTTTCCCTACAAGAAATCAGGGCTCATTTAGCGAGAAACCATCACTTCCCTTTAAAGAAACCAAAAATTATTTTGAAAGAATTTAACATAGCCTTTAGAAGTAGTCCAGACTGAGTGAGGCACAGCTAATCCTTCTCTGGTCAGAACTTTTGAGGTATTTTTTCCGCCATTGTTACCTTTTCTTTGCTTATTAGTAACTTATAGCTTGGTCTAATGAAATTACAGGTAGTCCGAGAGATACAATTATGAGATTATTTTATCTTACAATGACAGTAGCGATACGAATATTACAATTGTTAACATTTTTAACGTTTTGCGTGGCAGGCGAATGGAGCAGCGTATATGTGGATCATTGCCAGGATGTACGGTTGCTGACAGAGTTCACTTGATAAAGTGCGTATTTCTTTCTGTGTTTTTGGTGTTTCGAAGCCCAATTTTAGCTCCTGTGTCTTTTCTTTTTATCGGCGTCGCCCGACAATGAAATCGAGCGCACCGATTAGTAGTAGGTTTCATCGTGAGGTGGGAACTACCTGTATTTTGTAACAATCTCAAATAATTGAATTTTTACATAAACCTTGACCAAATCATGGCTTTATTTAAGTCATTGTTCTGCTTATAAAACAGACCATACTTCTGTTACTTGGATGCTAGAATACTGTACACTGCATTTAGCTGCTGGAGACTTTGAAATAGCACTATAGGGCCGTGTGCTTTTCTTTTGACAATTAAACTGGCTAACATTACTCTCTTATACTCTAACTAACATTATACGATTTCAGATGTCTGCGATAATGAGATACAGAAAAACCCTATTGGGTGGTCTCGATGAGCAGGGAAAAGTACTTTCACATCTGCTAAGCCGTCCTGCTCGTACCCTGGTCATGATGGCCAACAGTGACTAGATTCTCTTTTATATTAATGAAAAAAAAAAAAAAAACATTGATTCTGCCAGAGGGCCCATTTACTTCAGGGTTCTTGTGTCCCAGCATGTCATCCACGTCTTGACATGCTAATTAGAGAGCGATATCAAAGGCAAAGTAACAAGTAAGAAAAGTTGCACAGCCAGCAACATTTTTTAATGCTGCAAAAAAAGGTTTGCCTTTTTCACTGTTTCATGGGAAAGTGATGAAAACCTCAACCTGATCAGCCAATCCATGCCTTTGATCTGATCTCCCAATCTTCCCCAGCTTCTGTCTTGGTTCTCGGTCTCTCACATGCAGTCAGAATTTTGTTTGATTCTGAGGTAAGGGATGAAAGCAGGCATGTTAGCAGCAGAGTAGGATGATGAGATGAAGCCTTTTGATTTCACGCAGTCGCTGAGTTTTCGGAGCTCACGTTCATTAGGCGGAATCAGACTACAGCGGCTGAAACATTGTCTCTTGAAGACCTCAGCTTTTGCAAGTCTTAGTGCTCCCGCTGCCTGCTTTGACTCCTACACGTCGCAAGGTTTGCGAAGCTGAAAAACGACATTAATAAACTTGCTAGAAATGTGGTCGCGCTGCATCCGCACCCAGTTGGCATTTACAACATGTTTTATGTTGATGCTGTTGGGTCGTCTTTGACCTTTTGTTCATTAGCCACCATATTTAGCCCCAATAAATTCAATCCTACTGCAAATGAGACGCCATTGACACACCCAGACAGATGCATAGTCACAAAGTGAGACCCTGCAACAGATCTATGAACGAGTGCTAAATTTATTTTCGGGGAAAAAAGACTTAATTGCGAGCGCCTTCATTATAAAGCCATGCTGAAAATTAGCTGCGCAGCATGCAGGTTTATTATGCAAATATATGCAGATTTCAGTCAAAATGAAGTCGTTGGAAAGATGTCTTCCTCTCTCATGCCTTTTCCGTCTTCCCTTTTGCTTTCTTCTTCACTGTCCTTTCTTCTCATCGGGCTCCTCTTTCTTTTTCTGCAGTATCACGGGAATGAATTCATTATGTCTCTGAGTGCATTTTAATGAGTCTGTAACTAACATTTTAATGAGCTATACATTACCATAAAGGCAGGATTAGGCAAAATCGAATTTGGGAACTGTGTATTGATGATGGCAGGAGAACGAAGGAGGTTCATTAAGAGTTAATTATGTCGTTCGTCGTGTTGCTCTGCAGCTCGTTTTCTAGTAGCCTAGTAGTCTGGGGTGGAGCCTCAGCGTGGGGTACCCTCTGCTAGCAGGGGTCTCGTTAAGCTAACAACGAGTGGCTGGTGAGAAACAGGCTTTAAAGAGACGTGTGTTTGTTTAAGGTAGCGATAAAACAAAGCTGTTGATTGGTCTGATGATCGCTCATACGCATTTATTCGCAAGCATGTTAATGTTTCAGACGTATGCCATATTATTGTCGTTTAACCTTTCTTGAAAGCGCACTTCTCCCCTCATAAACAAAGACACATCACTGCAATATCTTTAACTTCATAGTGACTGTGATCTTTAAAATGTGATTTATAGCTGGTTAGTTCTATTTGAATAATTGAGTCTAGTTACACAGATTGGCTTTGGCTGATTGGGCAATAAACAAGACTTTGAATGAAAATTGGGAATACTTGGTTATATGGGAGAACCTTATTTGGTGATGTCACAAAGAAAATAGTTTTTTCCCCCTTAATTGTCAGATGTACATCACAGCACAGTAAAATTCTTTCTTTGCATATCCCAACTTGATAAGAAGCAGTGGTCAGAGTATTCAGTCACCCATAATACACCATCCCTGGAGCAATGATGGATAAGGGTCTTGCTCACAAGCCAAACAGTGGCAGCTTGGGGCTTGAACCACCAACCTTCCGATTAGTAATCCACAGCCTTAACCATTTAGCTACCACTTCACCAAATAAACTGCACAGCTTCAAACCTAGCATGAGCTAATATGCAAATGCTAATATCCTAGCCCTTATATGCTGTAGCTGCAAATACTGTATGCTGAGATAAGAACATGACAAAGGAAATGAGTGGAGTTAGTCTTTCATACGTTTTTATGTTTGTAGTTGCAGAAACAAGCCTGCTATCACAAAAACGCTCAGCTTGTCATGTTGCTAAAAAAAAAAGTGTAAACTCCTCTGTTTGGGCAAAACTTACGCTCAAGGACTCCTTCGATAAATAATAAATGCAATGAAAAAATAGACCAAATCAAGCATTTGTTTCCCAATCTGTTTTTATTAGATGAAGTAAATAAACTCTGATCAATTCATGCTAGTTTTTCGCTAGCATTTAGCCACCTGGTTAGCTGTTTGCGATGGGAAGAGATTATGAATCTGTTCGCCTAGTTTTTAAGGTGAGATAAAAAAGTGTCTAAATTTTATTTAGGTCATTTTTTATGCTGCATAAATAATGCTTTATATCCCACATGAATGTGTTTGGGATGGATTTATTCTCTTCCTCTTCCTGATAGTTGATATTCTCCCCGACGAAGCAGGTTTATGTCCTCACAGCCCCGTGTAGACAAATGGTCATGTTTTGTTGCTCATTATTTAATGAACTACATTCTCACATTAAGTTTTAACCCCCCAAGCACTCATTTTGCACAACACACACACGCTCACATTTATGCTCACATTTATGCTCACATTTACGCTTACTATCATAGCCAGGGGGCTGAACAATGAAAATGTGCATTTTTTCCAACAGCATCTAAAAAAGAAAGGAAGAAAGAAATCTGAAATCGGAGCATCCAACAGCAAAATGAAACGCGGTTACAGCTGTGAGTTTGTGATGGAAAACAAATCTCTCGCTTTTCTTTTTTTCCGCCACACAGGCAGAGTGGATTGGTGTAGTAGGATCAATAGAAGTTGTCTAGCTGCAGGCATGTGTAGTGAAACTCATGACCTTCTTGCTTCTTGTGTGTGGCTCCAAAAAAAAAAAGAAAATCCTAAGAAATTCTTATCTGTGTGGATTTGATTGTAATGGACAAAGTTGTATTTTCTTTTTTTTTCTTTTTTACTATGTTGTAGGTTTTGTTTGATTTATAGAGACAGGACTATTACTCGGACACATTTCCCTGCACTGAGAGAAGAGAAAATCTTTGTTCGGCCCAAATACACAAGTCATTATAAACAACATCATCTTCACAAGCACAGATCTTTCCAAAAAAAGGGGACATTATTATAAACGCAAAAAAAAGTGGAACCTCATTTAAAAAAAAAAAAAAATGCACACCAGCCTTATGGTCAGGTTTCCACAACTTAAATAGTTTGGGGAAAAAATTTTAAAAACTATTAGTGTTAGAATTTTCATAGCTTTTCATAGCTTTTTAAAATTAATAAAAATAAGTAAAGTACTAATAAAAAGTTCGCTTGTACTCCGTCGCAACTTCTAAAGGTTGAGTCCGAAGGTTAACAGTGCGAGTTTGCGCAAAAAACTACACACAGCTAACCACAAAATAACATATGTCGCCTTTTTTTTCCCCTGGCACATGTCCCTCATATCAGCCTTCCATCTACTGCGTCTCCACACATGTCTCGAATCGCACCTTCAGCTCCGAGAGCAGGATTTTGAAACGATGCCAAAAAAAAAAGGGCAAACCATTAATTTACTGTGCTCCAGAAAGAAAAACAGCCTAAAAAGCAAATAAATAAATAATTGTATTAATAAATAACAACTTTTGCAGGAGAAAAGGGTAAAAGAGAGAGAGGAGAAAAGCAAAGCCTAGGCTTTTTTTTTTTTTTTTTTTTTTTGCCCCGAGCTTCGTAGACGGATCCAAGTCTCGGCGGTATGAGTGTGGAGCGAGAGTGAAAAATATAAATATTCATCTGATACAAGGCAGAAGGAGACAGACAGAAAGAAGGAGAGACGAGGAGTGCTGGAAAGAAATAGAAGAAAGTGCTGGAGAAAGTTGAAGAGTTGGGAAATTTTAATTTTAATTTTATTTTATTCATAAATTTTTTTTTATTAACGTGTTACGCTTATTACGTCTTCTCTTTTTAACCAATATTACTATAATAATAGAATTATATTATAGACGCACAAGGATGTGCAGCATAGATTCAAAATCCCTGCTTTGGAGATTAAAAATGGAAAGATTTCTGATTTATTTATTTATTTTTCTTTTCCTAAAGCCTGGTTCCAGTTCAGGGCTCAGAGCTCCAGACTCTAGACTCAGCACTACAGATGAGATGAGGAGACAGGACTGGGGTTTTTTATGCCAAATTGACACTTGACACTTGATTTCCATTTTTTTTTTTTATCCCTCCATCACCAAATTCTGTGCAGCTGTTTCTGCTGAATGTGTCTGATAGACATCTTTGTTGTAGGTTGGAGCCTTTTAGACCCTGATGATGAATTAGTATTTTCTTTGTATATATTGTGAATATACTTTTTCTTTTTCTTTAGTGAGATCATGTGTGTATTTAACAAGTGTTCCAGAATTCATTATAGATAGATAGATAGATAGATAGATAGATAGATAGATAGATAGATAGATAGATAGATAGATAGATAGATAGATAGATAGATAGATAGATAGATAGATAGATAGATAAGCAGAGCGATGGATGGATGGATGGATGGATGGATGGATGGATGGATGGATGGATGGATGGATGGATGGGCAAGTGTACAGATGGATGGATGGATGAATGGATGGGCAGATAGATAGATAGATAGATAGATAGATAGATAGATAGATAGATAGATAGATAGATGGATGGATGGATGGATGGATGGATGGATGGATGGATGGATGGATGGATGGATAGATAGATAGATAGATAGATAGATAGATAGATAGATAGATAGATAGATAGATAGATAGATAGATAGATAGATAGATAGATAGATAGATAGATAGATGGGAAAAAAGGATGGATGGATGGATGGATGGATGGATGGATGGATGAAAAGGATGGCTGGGCAAATGTACAGATGGATGGGCAAGTGGATGGATGGATGGATGGATGGGCAAATGGATGGATGGATGGATGGATGGATGGATGGATGGATGGATGGATGGATGGATGGATGGATGGATAGATAGATAGATAGATAGATAGATAGATAGATAGATAGATAGATAGATAGATAGATAGATAGATAGATAGATAGATAGATAGATGGATGGATGGATGGATGGATGGATGGGAAAAAAGGATGGATGGATGGATGGATGGATGGATGGATGGATGGATGGATGAAAAGGATGGCTGGGCAAATGTACAGATGGATGGATGGATGGGCAAGTGGATGGATGGATGGATGGATGGATGGATGGGCAAATGGGTGGATGGATGGATGGATGGATGGATGGATGGATGGATGGATGGATAGATAGATAGATAGATAGATAGATAGATAGATAGATAGATAGATAGATAGATAGATAGATAGATAGATAGATAGATAGATAGATAGATAGATCTTATCAATGATAATATAAACCCATCTGACCAATCAGAGTCTGGAGTTCAACAATGACTCATTCCTGTAAGTGAATTTATCTCTTTGTTGACTGCAAATCTGAAACGATTTTATTTTCTGGTGATTACAGAGCACAATGTTCTCATTTACCCACCCAACAACTGATACACTTCGTGTGTGTTAGGTGTAAATATGTGTGTATGAGTGACAGGAACCTCAAAAGCATCCTCTCTGTCCTCTGTGTGTTTATACCGGCGTCTCTATAGGGAGTCCCATTAAGTCCAGTGAGTTATAATTTGCGCTTGACCCCGTCGACTTCACATCGCATCGCCCAAACACAAGTGCTCTGATTTATAGAGCCGGGTACGGAGCTCATCAACGATGTTATTTGCAGATCTTCTGTCCTGTCACAGAAATGCATTTACGACTGTCAGTAATTCAGTTATTCTTACGGAAGTCTTTCTGTGTCTGTTTCTCCGTGTCAGTGCTGAGAGATGATTTCAGACAGAACCCCACAGACGTCGTGGTCGCGGCGGGAGAGCCGGCCATTTTGGAATGCGTTCCACCTAGGGGTCACCCGGAGCCCACCACTTTCTGGAAAAAGGACAAAGTTCGGATCGATGAGAGAGACGACCGTATTAAGGTGCGTGTTAAATTAGGCTTTTTGATTTATTACACATTTTATAAACATAATTTTATTATATTTATGAGGACATAATATTTACTGACCTTTCAACTTATGTTAATTTTCCTAGTTTGATTAGGTGTAAATCTTTGTATGTAATAATATATAATATATGAGAGAGTAACAGATCAGTCACCAAATATTCACACTTGTATGTCATCAAATTATCTCTATAATCGACACACGTTGTTTTGAAGGGAAAGAATTAATTCCATTGCACACCCGGTCATTCTAACTCCACCCCCTTTTTTCTGGTCTTCACAAACATTTGTACTGCATATGAGCCACGTTTTGGTGTGTATTCATGCATATTTGCATTAATGATGATTGTATTTGTTGGTGCAGATTCGAGGAGGAAAGCTGATGATATCAAACGCAAGAAAGAGTGATGCAGGGATGTACGTGTGTGTGGGAACCAACATGGTGGGGGAGAGGGATAGCGAGACGGCTCAGGTCACTGTTTTTGGTAAGTGACGTTTAGAATTATTCTTCGGTCAATTGAGTAGATCGATTATTAATGTTACTTTGTGGTGTATTTTTAATAAAAAAGTGTGTGTGTGTGTGTGTGTGTAGAACGGCCCACATTCCAGCGGAGGCCGATAAACCAGGTGGTCCTGGAGGAGGAATCGGTGGAGTTTCGTTGTCAGGTACACGGAGACCCTCAGCCTTCGGTCCGCTGGAGGAAAGATGATGTGGACGTTCCACGTGGAAGGTGATACAATTAAACACACCTCTTTCACACCTTTTCTGTAATTCTGGTTGATTGTACAGATGGCAACAATACCATTCATTTGTTTCTGATTCTGGAACTCATATAAATTAAAATATATATTTATTTGGATGTGGTGGCATTGAATTTCCCTTCACTTGAACTAGGAATCTTGAACCTGTTCCAGCATGAACAATGCCCCTGTGAGCAAAGCCAGTTCCATGAAGATCCGCTTTACATGTGTTTGGAGTGGAAGATCTCCTGCTATAGAGCTCTGATCTCAAACCTATTGAACATGATGAATGTGAACCCTGACTGCATCCCAGGCCTCCTCACCCTCACCTACATCACTAGCTGACATTACTACCACCCTTGTAGCTGAAAGAATCTCACACAAATCCCTACAAACACACAAAATCTAGTAGAACATCTTTCCAGAAGAGTGGAGTATAGAACCATGTTGAGTCACATGTCTATGACATTTAATACGGCAGTGATTTTGATTCAATCTGATAATCACTCGTCCTGACACCTGCCAAAAACTGATTCATGTTTCCTGTAAAAAGATCTGTGGAATATTGTGTCCTGTCATTATTAGCTCATCGTGTTTCAGTGCACAGGCCAGGTGAGCCTCGCAGGTGAGTTTAAACACATTACCGTCTGTGAACAGAGGAGCTGCAGCCGAGCAGCACAGGTGAGCTTTTGGCTCAGGTTCATAGGAGTTTGGTATTTCCTGAATCCCCAGGCTTCTTTAACTGAAGAAATAAAGACCAGGTCTTTAAAGCTAAGCTACGCTTTGAGGTCCTCATAAACCCGTCACTGCTCCACAGGATCTCTTCAGGAGATCTAAAGCTGATCTATTTATGTACACACTCACCGTTTTCATGTTGCGCATGGAGGAGAGTGGATTATATTGAGCTGGTGTATGAAGAAATTGGAAAAGAAAACGATTTCAGGAAATGTGCACGTGAAGCTGTCGCACCCTTTTGGAAATCTGGTGCAACTGGTGAGAAATCAAGACGTCTTGAAATGTCCTTCAAGCACATCTTTTTTTTTTTCAGAGGGTAGATATTCACTTTCTAAAAAATTGAAATAGACTTCTGATCGGAGGGTCATGAGTTCAAATCCCAGATGGATGGATAAATAAGCCGATGGATGGATGGATGGATGGATGGATGGATGGATGGATGGATGGATGGATGGATACTAAACTATATTTGCAGACATACAGACAGATAAATAGACGTGATATATACTATATTTGTAGACAGACAGACAGACAGACAGACAGACAGACAGACAGACAGACAGACAGACAGACAGACAGACAGACAGATAGATAGATAGATAGATAGATAGATAGATAGATAGATAGATAGATAGATATAAACAAAATGGACAAAGGTTTGTGGACACCTCACCATAAGATTTATAAGAAACGGAAGGAGGAAGTGGAATGGAAAAAAGGAAAGACAGAATTAAGGCATTAATGAAACAAGAGAGGATTAAAAGAGAGGAAGAAGAAATGGGATGGAGAAAAGACATGTGGCATGCAAAAAAGGTAGAGGTAGCTTTATGGTTAAGGCTTTGGTTTTTTGGATCGGAAGGTCACATGTTCAAATCCCAGCACCACCAAGCTGCCACTGCTGGGCCCTTGTGCATAGCCCTTAGCATTCAACTGCCCAGTTGTCAGATTAAGGACAAGGGCATCTGCCAAATGCCATATGTAAAAGTTTGAGTATCCTAGTTCAATTAAAGGAGAAATCTAATGCAACCACATTCTAAACAATTGTGTACAACCAATTATGTGGTAACAGTTTGAGGAAGAACCACATACGGTTGGAAAACTTCGGTGTCCCAATACTTTTGTCCCATATAAGTGTATATGCTAAAACATTACATGACTTGGATTCAAACAGGAAGTCGTAAATTGTTAAATTAGAAACACTTCTATTTAAATGTGGTATATAAACGGGTTTAAGTTATGAGGGTCGTATCTGCACCTTCAGCACACTGTGCTCAAATTGTGTTTATTTACCTTCATTTTCCCGTTATTACGCCAGCACATTTTCGTTATCAGCTCGAACATGCGCAGCAATTAGTCATGAATAGAAACTCTATCATTTTTTTCTCTCCAAGTCTGACATTAATAAAGGCATCACACTTTCTTGTTTCTCTAAAGTACATGTAGAAGTTAATTAGGTTTTAGGAAAAACAACGACAATCAAATTATTCAATTAATTGTTATTGTGCCATTCATGATTATCGCCCGGCTCGGTGGAGGAAGAATGAGCGCTCTCTCTTTCTCTCTCTCTCTCTCTCTCTCTCTCTCTCTCTCTCTCTCTCTCTCTCTCTCAGTCTCTCTCTCTGTCTCTCTGCTCTTATCTAAACGTCTGACTTTAAAGACATGCTGTTTAACAGACAGCCAGGAAAAGTGAGCGACCTTCAGGTTACGCAATTATAGACATGAAGAAGAAGAAAAATAAATTTTTGAATACATCGAGCGTTTCCTGTTTCTTGTAGCTCAATAACGTTTAACACGTTCAAACACGTTAAATAATAATGAAAAGCAAATCTTACATATCTTATACAGACAGACAGACAGACAGACAGACAGACAGACAGACAGACAGACAGACAGACAGACAGATAGATAGATAGATAGATAGATAGATAGATAGATAGATAGATAGATAGATAGATAGATAGATAGATAGATAGATAGATAGATATTAATGTATTCACATGACTACTTAATTTGTATTATTGGATTCCACCATAATAATAAGCCAAGTTAACTAAGAGGCAGTTTTGTGTAAATTAAAACACACACACACACACACACACACACACACACACACACACACACACACACACACACACACACACACACAAAATTATATATATAGAAGCACAGAATAGAATTATTAATGGTTGGTTAGCTTTTTATTGAGCACTGAATAAAATTTAGGGACTCAGCACAACACTGTCAACTATCACACACACACACACACACACACACACACACACACACACAGACACACCTATTGAGGTTGGTCGGGTTAGGTCAGGTGTCTGAATGCTGATAAAGCATAGGGTCAGGAGGGTCGGTCAGCCCATAATGGGTGCACACACACACACACACATACACACACACACGCACACTTACACTCACACACACATACAGAGGCCCTGGACAGTATGACTTACTGTAAGACCCATAAACCTTCAGAAAGCTTTTGTTTCTCTTTGGGATTCTCAGCTTGTGTCCCTCCTATATATGATATATAATATTATGATTCTCTTCTTTCTTACTCGTTGTGCTTGTGGAGATTCGGTCTCATTCAGCCACAAGGGCTAAACACAAGGTGTTTAATAGGGTCGAGGTCAGATCTCTATAGCAAACCATTAACATGTAAAGCATATCTTCATGTAGCTGGCTTTGTGCACAAGGTTATTGTCATGCTGGAACAGGTCTGTGTTTCTCAGTTCAAGTGAAGGCAAAAAACACATCCAAAAACGTCATGTACTGTTGTGTGCCTCCAACAAAGTAGAAACAATTTGAAAAAACAGATATGGCTGGAAAAGTCAGGTGTCCCAATACTATATACAGTGAGGAAAATAAGTATTTGAACACCCTGCTATTTTGCAAGTTCTCCCACTTAGAAATCATGGAGGGGTCTGAAATTGTCATCGTAGGTGCATGTCCACTGTGAGAGACATAATCTAAAAAAAAAATCCAGAAATCACAATGTATGATTTTTAAACTATTTATTTGTATGATACAGCTGCAAATAAGTATTTGAACACCTGAGAAAGTCAATGTTAATATTTGGTACAGGAGCCTTTGTTTGCAATTACAGAGGTCAAACGTTTCCTGTAGTTTTTCACCAGGTTTGCACACACTGCAGGAGGCCCACTCCTCCACACAGATCTTCTCTAGATCAGTCAGGTTTCTGGCCTGTCGCTGAGAAACACGGAGTTTGAGCTCCCTCCAAAGATTCTCTATTGGGTTTAGGTCTGGAGACTGGCTAGGCCACGCCAGAACCTTGATATGCTTCTTACAGAGCCACTCCTTGGTTATCCTGGCTGTGTGCTTCGGGTCATTGTCATGTTGGAAGACCCAGCCTCGACCCATCTTCAATGCTCTAACTGAGGGAAGGAGGTTGTTCCCCAAAATCTCGCAATACATGGCCCCGGTCATCCTCTCCTTAATACAGTGCAGTCGCCCTGTCCCATGTGCAGAAAAACACCCCCAAAGCATGATGCTACCACCCCCATGCCCCACAGTAGGGATGGTGTTCTTGGGATGGTACTCATCATTCTTCTTCCTTCAAACATGTTTAGTGAAATTATGACCCAAAAGTTATATTTTGGTCTCATCTGACCACATGACTTTCTCCCATGACTCCTCTGGATCATCCAAATGGTCATTGGCAAACTTAAGACGTGCCTGGACATGTGCTGGTTTAAGCAGGGGAACCTTCCGTGCCATGCATGATTTCAAACCATGATGTCTTAGTGTATTACCAACAGTAACCTTGGAAACGGTGGTCCCAGCTCTTTTCAGGTCATCGACCAGCTCCTCCTGTGTAGTTCTGGGCTGATTTCTCACCTTCCTTAGGATCATTGATACCCCACGAGGTGAGATTTTGCATGGAGCCCCAGTCCGAGGGAGATTGACAGTCATGTTTAGCTTCTTCCATTTTCTAATGATTGCTCCAACAGTGGACCTTTTTTTACCAAGCTGCTTGGCAATTTCCCCGTAGCCCTTTCCAGCCTTGTGGAGGTGTACAATTTTGTCTCTAGTGTCTTTGGACAGCTCTTTGGTCTTGGCCATGTTAGTAGTTGGATTCTTACTGATTGTATGGGGTAGACAGGTGTCTTTATGCAGCTAACGACCTCAAACAGGTGCATCTAATTTAGGATAATAAATGTAGTGGAGGTGGACATTTTAAAGGCAGACTAACAGGTCTTTAAGGGTCAGAATTCTAGCTGATAGACAGGTGTTCAAATACTTATTTGCAGCTGTATCATACAAATAAATAGTTTAAAAATCATATATTGTGATTTCTGGATTTTTTTTTTTAGATTATGTCTCTCACAGTGGACATGCACCTACGATGACAATTTCAGACCCCTCCATGATTTCTAAGTGGGAGAACTTGCAAAATAGCAGGGTGTTCAAATACTTATTTTCCTTACTGTATATGTATATAAATCAGTGTGGGTGTGTGTGTGTGTGTGTGTGTGAGTGTGTGTGTGTATATGTATATACATAAATATGTTTAAAAAGGCTTGTGTCATGTGCTTATCAGCTCCTCTGGGTTTCCCCGTGTCATTACACTGTCATCGGTATTCACTGCATTTCCTTGATTTTGCCCCGAGCGCTTCACACTCAGGACACTCGATATGTCTCTGTTTATTTTATCTGTTAGAGAACATTCCATAAACATAACGCACTGCTCTTCCGCTTCACATCAACCACATGAAAAAAAAAAGACAATCAAACCTCAATGTTTTAAATGCTTTTGGATGCCGTTCAAAACTGGTGTCAAATGAGGACTTTATGAAAAGCCTTCAGAGAAAATAGAGAATGAGATGATGGCGCCTAGTCAGAGTTGATGAAGAAAACAAATCGGAAAGTAGTTAAGGCTGGAAAGAAAGTACCAGCACATATACTCAGAGTGAATAAAAAGAGAAAAAATGTGTATTAAATTTTTTTTTTTTATCCATCCATCTATCTATCTATCTATCTATCTATCTATCTATCTATCTATCTATCTATCTATCTATCTATCTATCTATCTATCTATCTATCTATCTATCTATCTATCTATCTATCTATCTGCCCATCCATTCATCCATCATTATCAAATTTTTTATTCTTAATTTTTTTAAGCAAGAAATGGATAAACGCAATGGAATACAAAGATGTATTTATTTAAAAAAACAACAAAAAAAAAACATTTACTTCATTTCAATTCATTTTTATTAGTAGAGCTCTTTAACATTGGATATTGTCTTTATGCCTAATGAGTGAACCAGTGGTGACTCCTCTCAGACTCTCAGACTCTCAGTCCAGACTCAAAAAAGAACTCCTCCTCATCCTTATCACCGAATAAACATTCATTACCGTTCCATTTTTTTTCCATTTCTTTGTTCTATGTAGTTCCATAATCTCAGAAGACTGTAGACTTTTTTTTCTTCTTCTCCATGAACAGCACGTTTCCCTCTCAGTAAGAGCATGTCGTTCTTATACAAAGCCTAATTAGACTTTTAACACTTCAGCCCCGGCAGGTCTCCTAAGTCTCTTTAAATTTGCTAACAGCGCTTTGAGTGAGTCTTGTGAAAACAGTTGCAGCTGACGGAGGCGAATTATGGGGAAGTGATTTACGAGGAGGGAACGGCTGATCGCCTCCACAGGCTCCTTTCCTCGTTGTTCTGGCATATGTTGTTGTTTGTGTTAGGAAAGTATGAAATGAAGCAGCGAGATTATTACCTTATTTTTCCTTAATTTTTAGGCTGCATTATAAGAGTTTTTTTTTTTTCCTCTTGACTTTACCAGACGAGCGATCTGCACCGAGCCCTGGGGTGGGGGTGGGGGTGGGGGGTGGTCTGGGGTTGTTGGGGTTGTTGGGGTTGAATGACAGACTGAAGACAGTTTGTTGTCTGGCTGTCAGACCAGCACACACACATACACACACACACACACACACACACACACACACACACACACACACACACACACACACACACACACACACACTCTGATACACACTCTGATACACACACCTATATGCATATACACACACACACACACACAGGATGCCAATTATTTTTTTTCCTGCAATGTACGAGGCCAAGATACAAGACCTGTCAAATACACTTCCACCCCAACACACTCCCCTTCCCCAAAAAACAAACACACACAAACCAGGGTTCAGGTCAATCACTGTTAACGTATAACTGTTATCATTGTTATAAACCTGGACTTTACTTCTCTGATCCTTTTCAATTTTCCCCCAATTATAATTAATTCATGTATTTTTGCTTGTGTTCATATAAAATCAAGATCTGGTTTCTTCAGGGATATTAAAACTTTCCTGGGTACTTCATCATGGCACATGGTACATGGCACACACACATACACACACACAATGGAGCAGATGCCTCATAAATATTGAAAGCATCAGGTTTTAGCTGAAAGCCTTCTCCTCGTCTCTGCAGTGTGTCACTGCTGAATAATTGATCCAGCATCTTATGTTGCTGGTGAAAAAGGGGAAAAAAAAAGACTGGAGAAAAAAAACACAGTGCTGTTTGAACACTTCGTTCTGTTCTTGATGATGTTGAATGTGTTAACCCTTCTGTGGTTCCAAACAATACCGGGATGTTTTGTCTTGTTTTTGTCTCGTCTAAAAGAAAAAACCCTCAATGTTCCTAACAATCAGACAGATGTTGGTGCGGTGGACTTTACTACATCGTCAAAAACTGGGTTTTAGTGATTACACACAGGCTTTACAAACACAGCGACCAGTACAGTCAGTGTTAAAAAAGTGGATTAAACTGAATAATCTGTCTGTGATTATCCTTTTGAGGTAAAAGCTGAAGTCTTGAGGTAAACATGGTTGGATTTGCTGTTAAAGGTTTAAGCAGCCATGTTGCCATGACCTCTTTGGGTGACTCATGGCTTCCTGATTGGGTAGTTCATGAAGTATTTATTCATTTTAAAGACTTTTTTTTTATACACTAAATGGACAAAAGTTTGCGGACACCTGACCTTTAGATCGGTATGTACTTTTTTTGGACGTTTCATTCCACATTTAGTCTCAATTGGCAGTTATAATAAATTTACATTTAAGGGATTAAGGCGCCCTTATCCAACTGAGCAGTTGAGGGTTACGGGCCTTGCTCAAGCGCCCAGCAGCTTTGGTTCTGGAACTTGAACATGTGACCTTCTGATCCATGCCTTAACTACTGAGCTACCACCTCCTCTCAACCTCAATACTTCTGGGAGGCTAGTCCACTAGATTTGTGCTCATTCAGCTACAAACTCAGGCACTGATATAGGTAAGGTGAGGAGTCCTGGAGTGTAGTCAGTGTTCTAATTCATCCCAAGGGTGATGCCTAGCAGGCCACATTAGAACTTTCACTCCAAACCATTTGAACCATATCTTTAAGTTGGCTTTGTGCACAGGGATGTTGTCTAATCCAGAGTAGGAGTCATGCTGTGCTAAAAGACAATCTTTCATCATATTTCAGCATGGCATGACTTGGACTAAGGATTGGACCAATCAGTGATTCATTCAATCACCTTTTCTTGTTCAGCGTATACACTTTTCGGCTGACCAGAGGGTAAAACAAGGAAATAAATGTGTCCCTGGATCTACAAGACCTCAGGTCTCGCTGAGTATAAAGTGAAAGAAACATGAATGAGGTTTGAAGGCTGGTTTGCCCTCTGTGTGTGTTGCAGGTATGATATCCGGTTTGATAAAGAGGAGTATGTGCTGCGGATAAAGAAGGCATCAGCGACTGATGAAGGAACCTTCACATGTGTAGCAGAGAACCGCGTGGGTAAAGTGGAGGCCTCCGGGACTCTTACAGTGAGAGGTGAGTCAGCCGTTAAAGGATCTGAGCGACATTAAACAAAACATTTTTTAATTCTTAATCAAATTCAAAGGGAAATGAGCAAAATGAGGGGGGAGAGTCGTACGAATAGACATATTTTATGGTCAATCAAAGTGAAAATAAGGAAAGCAACCAATCACAGGACAGGGAAACCTCTGCTGACCATAAAAGGAAAGTGTAGCACCAGTTTTAGCATCAAAAACATATTTTCTAAATAAATAAGTACATTTATACATAGAAAGCAAGGAAAAGTGTAAACAAGAACGGGAAGAAATGACCATATAAGGAAAGTGGGCTAGATTTTCCAGAATTAATAAAATAAATAAATAAATAAATAAATAAATAAATAAATAAATACAATTGATAGTAATGGATAGATAGAACTTTTTTATTCTAAATCGTGTAATTTATTATTATTACATTTTTCGGAAAAACATTTTTGAGCAAATGTTCAAAGATAACATTACTATTGGAAATAATGAATCGGATTATATGTATGATTAAAAAAAAAATAATAAAAAAAAAAAATAGATTTGAAAGAAATAACTGAGATGTAGTGAAAAATATTTCAAGAATTTTTGTATGTATATTAATTCTTTATGATTGTAAAAATTTGGTTAAATATATTTTGTTAAATAAATGATTTTATGAACTGCTATGGAGGCATTCCTATTTATATTTTGAGTAAAAATATATATGGAAGTATATTGGACCAAACTATAAAGTGAAACAATTTGCCCTTACCTTCTTTAAAACCCATGCAATGGTTTTACCACGCGCTCAGCGAGATCGGTGAGCACTTAAGTATTTTTGACACGTCCATAAACGAACCCTGGCGAAAGTGATATCTGGAATTGAGTGAAAATCCCGGACTGTCTGTGATTTATTTTCTTATTTATATGGCTGAAATAGAGAAAGGCCAGGTGACTTTACTCCCTCGTCGTCCACTTACACCCACACAAACACACAAACACAATGTCTCCATGACTCCACCGTGGCCAAAACCAGCAAAGCCATTTCACAGTTTACTGGTGCACACCGACCCCGTGATGCACAGCCGGGCCGGGGCGAGGTTAATAAAAACATTTTGCCATAATCGCTTCCCTTTACCTCCCTCCCTCTTTCTCTCTCCTGCTTTCTCGTCCCATTAAATCAAATTGCCTAGGTGCTCCGTGGAGAGCTTTAAAGCTTCACAGGGGGTCTGTGTGTGTGTGTGTGTGTGTGTGTGTGTGTGTGTGTGTGTGTGTGTGTGTGTTTGTATATGTATGTCTGGGGGTCGCCTTCAATTTTCAGGCTTTTTAATCGAGGATTTAGATGCAGTTTGATGTGCTCGCTGGAGCTAAACTCTTCAGGCAGGAGTATTGGGAGAATCTTGAGCCTGAACTTCGGCTCTCTCAGCTTTACTTCTGCATTAAACATCAACCTAGGGCTCTTCGTCAGCCTCTCTTCATCATCATCCTCCTCTTCCTCCTTTCAGTTTCTCTCTGTATCTCTGTCAGTGATGTACATGTTTTGCTTCTTATTTTCTGAAAGCCGGGAGTGTGTGTATGTGTGTGTGTTATTAATGCCAGACGCGTAGCTCCGATAGCACGGCTTTGAAGAGTGTCAGACTTTTCACCTCACGCTATAATGAGATGATGTGAGGAGAATGTCTGGCGCCGAGACCAAGAACATTTTTTTTTACCCTTTCACCTCTACAGGAACCCTATAATCATCATCAGGAGCAACATAATAGATAGCAAGTCATGTCTGGTCCCACCACTAGAAGGCGCTAGAGCCAACATGGATTTATATTGATTTGTTTATAAAAGTAAAAGAATTCACATAAACAAACGTTTGTTAAAAAATAAGCCAGAGTCAACATTGCCTGCTATCAAGACCTATATGTGTATGTTTTTGTTTTTGTTAGTTTTTTCCAGACACAACATGGGTCATTCTAACTTCGAATTTGTTTGATTTTGTTTTTGTTGTTTTCCCTCCATTTTGTTTCTCCTTCTTGTTCTGTCTATATTGGTGTTATGGTTTTCGTCTTGTCCACTCCACCATTGTCGTGTCTCCAGTTCGCCCTGTGGGTAAGTACTCATCGTAGGAGTATCAACATTGCATGAATTTCCTCTATTTCTTTTTCTTCCTTTTTAGAAAAAGACCCCAAATAGCACACGTTCAAGCTTCTTTCTAACTTACTAACCTCTTCATGAGCTACTAACCAGTTCAAAAGGTTAATCATTACTAATAAATTACATACATCCTCAAATGTTCGCTTTGAAGCTATGCTTAGACTAACCACACTTAGTAGTCCTATATATAAACATCTTTGTCCACTGCATGGTACAGGTACTGGAACCTTTTAGTTGGTAGATTTTTTTTAGAAAAGTCCATTAATCTCATTAGTTTTAGTCTATTCCTCTTATCAAATGAGTGTTGAATTCTGCATTCTGATTGGTCAGAAGGTATTCATTCTCTACTTAAGTAACCACTTAAGCCAATTGGATCCCACTACATGTGTGGAGTTTTGACATTGGACCTCCTGGAGTGTTTAAAGGCTCTGGCATGGAGAAGCTGATGCTGGATCTGTGATGATCACAAATGTTGAGCTAAGTAGCTCCTACTTTCATACCAAAGACTGTAGAAAGAACATTTACTTATAATCTTATACTCCAGTGCTCATGTTAGTTCTCACTCTCCAGTGTTCTGTATTGTTGAAAGATTTATGATCAAACTCTTGATGTCACCCAAATGAGGATGGGTTCCCCTTTTGAGTCTGGTTCCTCTCAAGGTTTCTTCCTCATAACATCTAAGGGAGTTTTTCCTTGCCACAGTCGCCACGGCTGCTCATCAGGGATAAATGCACACCATTCACCTTCACTGTTGATTTCTGTAAAGCTGCTTTGAGACAATGTCTGTTGTGAAAAGCGCAATAGAAATAAACTTGACTTGACTAGAGTAAAACTCAGAAACAGTATATATACATTTATGTGCTCGTTCCAATACCTTATCGGTGACATACACAGCAGACGTTGCATTAATAATGAACATATACGTGTGTAGACTGGTGAAGTTTTCTGTTAGGATACACTTATTAAACTTTTTTGGAAGGAGTTTTGAGTGTCAAAGGTAACACATAACTCAGATTTTTTCAGGACAAAGAAGTTCTCGAAAAAATAACATGACAAGTTGTCTAATTAACTGAGAGTGAGTGGGAAAAAGAACCTAGTGACGGATTGACCAGTTATTTTATAGCTGCTATAAAGTACACTATACCAACAAAAGTATTGGGACAGCTGGGATTTCCAGCCATATGTGGTTGTTTGCAAACTGTTACTGTAAAAGTTGAAGACACTCAATTGTATAGGATGTCTTTGAATTCTGTAGAATGAAAATTTCTCTTCACCTGAAATTGAAAAATTTATAAGGAACCTGAACAGTGTAATTGTTAGTGAATTGCTGTGGTTTGAAAACACTCCAGTATTTCGCGTTATAGGAAAATACTCTTCAAGGTGGTAAGAGTATTTGATTACACCCCTCTGTCTTTGATTACTTTCATTTAACAGCCATGCTTCGAGTGTATAAGTTATACATCTAAGATATGTCACCAAGCACATTTAGTAAAGCACAAATGCAACACAAATGAACAAAAATCGGCAAGTTCAAGTTTATTTACATACCGCTTTTCACAATGGACATTGTCTCAAAGCAGTTTTACAGAATTTAAAAAAAGTGAATGATGTGTATGTATCCCTGGTGAGCAGCCTGGGGGTGACTGTGGCAAGAAAAAAAATCTCCCTTAGATATTATGAGGAAGGAACCTTGAGAGGAACCAGACTCATAAGGGGAACCCATTCTCATTTGGGTGATATCAAGAGTGTGATTATAAATCTTAAAACAATACAAAACCCTGGAGAGTGTGAACTAATATGAGCACCAGATTGTAAAATTATGAGTAATGTCCTTTCTACAGTCTTATACAGTCAGTTGACGTTGTGGAACCAGGAGCTACTGAGCAACTCATAAAATAGCTCAACATTTGAGATCATCACAAATCCAACACCAGCTTCTCCATGTCAAAGCCTTTTAACACTCAAAGAGGTCCAATGTCCAAACTCTATATGAGGTGGTATCCAAATGGCACTGGTACGTCTATGTGGTTCGGGATGCTTGTGTGGTCGGCATCTACTTAAGGTTAATTATCTTCATGAGGTGGGACACGACTGGTGCAACCTCAGGATAAGTGGAGAAAAAGAAGCAGTGGAGAGGAATTAGCGTAGCTGCTGTTCATAATATTAACAAGCACATTGTAATAAGATGTACTGAGCATAAATAAATAAATAAATACAATTGATAGTAATGGATAGATAGAACTTTTTTATTCTAAATCGTGTAATTTATTATTATTACATTTTTCGGAAAAACATTTTTGAGCAAATGTTCAAAGATAACATTACTATTGGAAATAATGAATCGGATTATATGTATGATTAAAAAAAAAATAATACAAAAAAAAAATAGATTTGAAAGAAATAACTGAGATGTAGTGAAAAATATTTCAAGAATTTTTGTATGTATATTAATTCTTTATGATTGTAAAAATTTGGTTAAATATATTTTGTTAAATAAATGATTTTATGAACTGCTATGGAGGCATTCCTATTTATATTTTGAGTAAAAATATATATGGAAGTATATTGGACCAAACTATAACATAACTAAGGTTATGATATGTGTTATGTGTAGGACTCGCTGAAATGATGTCTTTATTGTGTAATATTAGCTTATTAATTAGTTTATTGAGGTCAATTTTATATTTTTGTGAACATTTGATTGCCAAAATTGATTTAAATGTGCTTTTAGTTCATTGTCGAAAAGAAAATGAGTCATTTTGAAATAAATTGATTAATCAAACAGCAGGTCACATTATCCAAACCATCTTTCATGCTGATGTCAAACAATGGAGTGGGTAGGTGCCAAAAGTTATGAACTATGTTTGTTTTAATCACTCTGAGTGTTAGGTTCGTACTTCGGTTTCGCTGGGAAACAAATTGGAACGAAAAGTTGTATCAGGTTTGTGTTCAGTGCAGGAATCTCAGGTATCACATGATTTATTCTTATTTCCTGCTGTGTAGATGCGTTTGGATAAAAAAATAAAAACAATCAGATGTTTTGTGCAGCTGTGTCCTGTCAAGAAATATAATATAAAGAACAGAAATTCTCCTTTCAGGATGCAACAAGCCTCCAGTTTATTAATGAGTGGGAATCCTGTTTCAGTAGCAAAGCCAGGAAATTTACCCAGTTGTTCAGTTCACTTCCTGCTCAGTGGAATGACTTGTCATCAACCCAAACTCACAGAAGTGCTTCTTGGATCAGAGTTAGCTTTTAACTAATCTTCTGTCAGGTCTAATCTTTTTTGCTCGGTTAGACTTTCACATGTAGCATTTAGCCCTCTTGAGGAGATTCCTGGTGTGTTCAAACGCTCAAGAGAATCAGTACCTCAGAAAATGTTTAAAACTCATTATTTTTTATAAACCGCAAATAATTTGTTTTGCATCGTCTCTGTTTGAACCATACTAGGAAGAATTCTTACAATTTATACTGCCACTAAACCATGTTTTTTTTTTTTTTTCGAGTGGGTTTTATTTAGTTTAATTGAAAGTAGTGTGAAAACAAACCTCGAACGAAACAAAGGTATCAACCAGAGACGAGCAGAACTTTAAAAAGCTCTTCATTATCAAACGCTGCCTCCTTTTGTTTGTTAGCAGCTGTGACGACTGTGAAAATGCCTCATTTTAGAAATTAAGATGGAGTAGCCCTGTTGCTCTGAGGCTCCATGCTGTTCATTGTGGGAGGTATCATAGCTTTGGGTAACTAGAGCCTGCGAGTAATTGCCGCTCCATCTGTTAAGGTGGATTGGATGGTCTCTCACCTACACGGATTCATTTTCAGCATCAAGTGAAGGAAAAAAATATTCTGAACCTACAATGTCTTTATCTTCCTTCGCTGCGTTTTTGTTTCTGTTTGATTGCTCTTTGAATCAGACAGAAAGCTGGTGGTAGTTAAACTCTAATTCATGTTGGGAACGTTTTGATGGCAATACACCACAGAGCTTCTAGGGAGTGTGACAGCCAGGTGATAATACTTTATCTCCACAATAACTCCTGCTGCCGTTTCCTGCCTTTGAAGAGAAAAAAGCTTCTTTGACACCTTGACCTTCTCATTAGCATGACATCTGTGGTGCTTTGCACAGAAAGTGAGTCTGAAGGGAAGTCTGGAGGACTACCATTGAACGGTGATGGTGCTATAAGGTTGATGTTAGGAGAAGGCATGAAAAGGGGATGAAAGGTCTAATTGGTTCATTAGAGTTTGCTTAGGAGGAGTGCTGAGGGTCTGTGCCGTGGAGAGATTTAGACAAGAGAGACCTTGGCTTGTATTTTTTTCAACCCTTGTTGGTAGATTTAATGAAAGAAAAACCCTAGGTATAAAATATCTAATGGGGAA
Source organism: Silurus aristotelis (assembly GCF_946808225.1). Taxonomy (NCBI): domain Eukaryota; kingdom Metazoa; phylum Chordata; class Actinopteri; order Siluriformes; family Siluridae; genus Silurus; species Silurus aristotelis. The sequence continues at coordinate 3,981,459 of NC_139581.1, forward strand.
TATCACAGTTAATACCACCGAAGAAGAGGGTTAAGATTTCTGAAGCTCTACATGTTTCTTCTGCGCATACAACGCACAAAGTCTTTATCTCGAGCTTTATTCTAAGCCTGTTGGGGCGTGGCTGTGCTTCTAGATTAATAGTCACGTGAACATAATCATGTCTTTTCCAAGGACCTGGATAACTTACCTTCTTCTTCGACACACTCTTTTAAACCCCATTAACATTTTATTTGTTCTGTGTTTTAAACTTTAGGAGGAGATCATTAAAAAGTAAGCGCTTCCTAGAGTGTCTTTACACAGGAGAAAAACGCAAAGTCTCTTTTCCCACAACAATCTTTACCATCATGGGCTGAATATAAGCATATAATACATTTTTTTCCTAATAGTATAAATATAATTCGACCTTTGGGTACAATCATTTGCCGTTCGATAAAAGTATTGGGATACTTTTTTTAACTTATGTGGTTCTTCCACAAACTGTTACCACAAAGTTCAAGGTGCACAATGGTTCCAGCATGATAATGAATCTGTGCAAAAATGCCAGCTCAGTTAAAATATAGTTCCAGTGGAAGATCGTGAGTTCTGACTTCCAACCTTTGTCCTTAATGTGTGTACATTTGTAGTACCTTTAGGGAAAGTAGAACTGATGGACAGCAAATTACCTATTTACAGCAAATGCATAAAAAAATAAATTAATAAAAAAAAAAACATTAGACCAATGAAATTTTCGAACGGAAACGAAAAAACCCATCTCACCTGTGTTCTGAGCTGAGCTGTGAAAGGAAGGAGGAAGACAGTGAACAATGACTTTCTTGGTCGGTTACTGTTTAGATACAAGCCGTTGTAACGCGTTGAGTCCGGGTGAAGGGAGAGCTCGCTAACTCCAGTTACAAATGAAATCATATAAGCACAGACAGGTTTCCAAAACTCGTGATTTTTATTTTTCTTGGCAACAGCGTTACGGGTTAGTCAAAGAAACGTAGAAATTAGCATCAAAAAATTATAGGGACATATTCCTCGTCTCTGAACACATGCAGTAATACTGGAAAAATGCTGTGCCAGTCTTTTCCCAAAATACCGCTATGCTTCTAAAGGAAGCACAACATATTTAACCCGTTACACCGTGTGTAACGTGTCTTTCGTTAAAGCCTGTGTAAAGTTCATTAGTTTCAGTGTAGACACCTGCGGCTTATAGACAGTTGCGGCTTACTTATGTCAAAAATAAAAATATTTGTAAAATTTAGTGGGTGCGGCTTATATATGGGTGCGCTTTATAGTCCGGAAATTACGGTATATCGGTATATATATATATATATATATATATATTTATTTTTATTCACTTCCCATGGTATGATTAGTAAAATAAAATCATTACTGGATGAGTTTGATGTATTTATTCTACATGCCATGATATCAGACACCCTTTCAGAGTCTATGACATTAAATCAAATGTGGTAACAGGAAGTAATAAAAAAAGGTGTAATGTGACTTTACAAACACTGACCCAGAACATTGTACCAGCATACCTTCAAAATATATTAAAGGTCCACAAGAAGATGTTTTCGTATATAGGCCAGCGTCAACTATAGTTTTCCTTCAACCTGATTATGACAAATAATTAATTTAGATAATTATCACAAAGGATGAATTCAAACATAACCCATACTTACATTTCAGGACAGGAGCATTTGGCAGATGTTTTTATCCAACGCAACTTACATTTGATCTCATTCAGACAACCGGGCAGCTACTGGTTTAAGGGCCTTGCACAGGGGCCCAGTAGTGGCAGCTTAATGTGACTGGGATTTGAACTCACAACCTTCAGATCCAAAATCCAATGCCTTAACCTCTAAGCTACCACATCCCACACTTCTCACGTACCAAATTGTTCGAGGCATGAAAGTGCATCAAGTGTAATGACTAACCCTCACTGCTGATGCTAATGTTTGGACACTGTCCGTCATTCATCCTGACTTCACTTCCTTCCCTTCCTGGATGAATGGCTTCTCGACACCCCAGAACCTTAACCAGCAAACCCACAGCTGTTGCATGAATCCTCTGGATCATGTTCGGTCGTCTCTTTATGTTTCTCACCGTTCTGCATTTGTTTTTTTCCTTCAGCACCACCGCAGTTTGTGATCCGACCGCGTGACCAGATTGTGGCTCAGGGTCGTACAGCGATGTTCCCGTGCGAGACCAAGGGGAACCCTCAGCCTGCCGTGTTCTGGCAGAAAGAAGGCAGTCAGGTAAGTGTTCCTTCAAACCTACTGTTTATTTATGTACTTCAAAATGGCTCACCCATTGTGAGAGAATAATTTCCTGTAATGTGAGCATTACTGACATTTCGCAAAGGGGGATGCATCCCGAATTCTAATTACCAAGTGGATCATTATATAGAGTTCTCTCTGTTCCGTCACTGTTTTTTACCAGGAATACATTTTGCAAATTGCAGAACGTCCCTCTATCAGTCAGTATGTACACATGCACACGACTTAAATAAGACATGAAGCAATTAAGTAATTACTGCAGAAAGAACCCATTCACTCACACTTGATGATAATGGGCTGGACATCCATCATGTGTTCATGGCTAGAATGGTTAATTAGACAAAACTCACATTCACACTCATAACATACACTCATAATTTGCTGCATTAAAGTCATTAGGTGTAAATGAATCCAGCTAATGTTCCTCTGAAAGTCAGGTTTGAGTGGGAAAAGAAGAAGGAACGTTTAAAAATAATGGATACAAAGGGCTGGGCTAGTGCGAACATGCTAAGCATTAAACAGAACATGGACCCATTAGCAAAGCTTGTTTATTACTCTGCTAATTAGCAAAAACTGTTGAGGGGTCTGAATTAGCATCAAATCACCTCAATATCACCTCGGGTTATTTTTTGTTTTTGCTTAGGTCGACTGTAGAGGCAAATTTTTCCTTATTAATTATAAAGGATTTGAATTAATGCCTGGAAAACAAGGAAAGAAGTGATATTCTGGCCAAAACATGGGGCCGTAGGTAGAGTCGGTGACATAAGTTCAAATGTAAAGTCAATATTTAGACATGGAAAGGTCAGTGTATTTAGAATCGGGTTAATGCTATTCACTAAGTAGAAATGAGAGAAACATCTGAGGGTTTTTACTAACATCAGGACCAGACGGTTTAAACACAAACACTTAGCGTTAATCCTGTAAAAAAGATCAGTGGATCTGATGTAAAGAACCAAGTGGAGTCCAGGAAGCTTAGCCAGAAGATCTGAGATAGTTGGTTGGTTTGTTGGTTGGTTGGTTGGAAGAATTGAACTTTCCATTGGAACTAACAAGAATGTATAGGAATTATCGGAATAATATAGGAAACTAAATGACAATTAGAGAACTTGTGTGTGTTTAAATTGAATTAAATTTTTGTTGCATTTCTACTCTGCACATTCATCAATCACATGCACACAGCACAGTTTACTATTGGGCCACTGAGACCATGCCCCTACATGCACTGGGCATTCCTCTATAACATAATTTTTTAAAACCTGCACAGAAAAGATTTTCTTCCCCCTTTACAACCCTTATCACAACCCATATAAAAGGTTTTAAACACCAACATCAGGTCAACTGAGCTCATGTGTCAAGAAAAGTTTAAGAAAGTGACCTAATAAAGACTTCAAATAGTGCTTTATTGCTTTATTTTTAGCCAAAATACAAATCTCATCATTAAATAATGTGCTGGCATCAAACTGTGCTGGACTTAATGTTTCTGGTCATTCAAACCATTTTGTGCGAGAAAAACAGTTCAAGTTTAGAGTCATGTGTAACTGAGACGTAGTAACGGTGTGTATGAGGCCTGAATAATGCTGTGAGCAATTTCAGCTAAACTCCTGTACTCGGAATCCCTGTAGTGCTTAAATTTAGCATAGAACAGGATGGTGTCTTGTAATTCCACCCAAGGATTCCATCAGCTTCACCTCCGCAGGAATCGCAGCTCAGCTAACTGCTTTACTTTCCTCCTTATTGTTTGTTTGTACAGAACCTGCTGTTTCCCAACCAGCCACAGCAACCCAGCAGCCGCTTCTCCGTCTCGCCCAGCGGAGATCTGACCATCACAGGCGTGCAGCGAGCAGACGGAGGCTACTACATCTGCCAGGCGCTGACGGTCGCTGGCAGCATTCTCGCCAAAGCTCAACTGGAAGTAACAGATGGTGAGTGTTGTAGTAGTTTGGAGCCGGACTTGTCCTGTTTTTTCCACTTGATTTTTCGATCTGTTTGTTTATTTATTTATTTATTTATTTATTTATTTATTTATTTATTTATATAGGTTTTGTCAGAAAAACACATACCAAACACATATCAATCTTATGCTCAGGTGTCCACACATGTTTGTCCATATATGTTTGTCCCCAAGTCAAGTCAAGTCAAGTTTATTTCTATAGCGCTTTTCACAACAGACATTGTCTCAAAGCAGCTTTACAGAAATCAACAGTCAAGGTGAATGGTGTGTATTCATCCCTGATGAGCAGCCGTGGTGACTGTGGCAAAGAAAATCTCCCTTAGATGTTATGAGGAAGAAACCTTGAGAGGAACCAGACTTAAAAGGGGAACCCATCCTCATTTGGGTGACATCAAGAGTTTGATCATAAATCTTTCAACAATACAGAACACTGGAGAGTGAGAACTAACATGAGTACTGGAGTGTGTGATTATAAGAAATGTTCTTTCTACAATCTTATACAGTCTTTATGGTTATACAACTGGGAGCTACTGAGCTCAATATTTGTGATCATCACAGATCCAGCATCAGCTTCTCCATGCCAGAGCCTTTAAACACTCCAGGAGGTCCAATGTCAAAACTCCCCACATGTAGTGGGAGCCAATTGGCACTGGTACGTCTCTAGATGGTACGGGATGTTTGCGAGTTCGGCATCTACTTCTTTAGTAGATCCATAATCTTCATGAGGACACACACACACACACACACACACACACACACACACAAATCACACACATAATATACAGCAAATATTTTAACAATTTGTACATAGATTTGTCAAAAAAAGGTTCAAGAACCTCTTCCTCTCCTGTCCTTTCAATCTCTCTCTCTCTCTCTTTCTCTCTCTCTCTCTCTCTCTCTCTCTCTCTCTCTCTCTCTCTCTCTCTCTCTCTCTCTCTCTCTCTCTTCTTTCTTCTACTATTGCTTTTCCTTTCCCTCTCTCTTCTTTGTCTCTGTCATTCAGTTCGCTTGTTCATCTTCTGACCTCTCCGCGCTTCACGAACAGACCCTGTGCGAGTGCGTCTTTGTAGCCGGAGCACTTGAGCAACAAGTCTTTGTGCTGTATTTCTGTCTACACTGAGGTCCGAGTTGGAATTTGTCCTTGAGTTTTCCCTGAGCAGCATCGATCGGGCAGCACAAAGCGAACCGAGCGGCAACGCCTGATCTTCTTTCTTCTGCTGTTGTTATAGCAACTGTGTGAGAAAGGAGGACACAAAAAGAAAAACGTTAAATTTTTTTCCCCAAAATGAAAAGAAATGTCCTTGATTTCAAAAGTTGTGATTCTCTTTAGACTGCAACAACTTTTAGCTTTACAGGAATCTTTCAAACAAATGTATTTGACGACGCTCAATATAAGGTGTGCTCTTTACGCCAATTTTTCAATGGCAACATTAAATTTACATTTATTGCAATTTGGCAGGCGTCCTTATCCAGAGCGACTTGCATTTATCTCATTCATACAACTGAGCAGTTTTGGGGTTAAGGCCCTTGCTCAGGGGTCCAAGAATGCCAGCTTGGTGTGGCTGATTGAATGTCTTAACCGAAAAGCTACCACTTAGCTACCATCTCCCAATTGATGATATATTTAGCTTATATTAACATTCAGGGATGTGGTTAAGATGTGTACTTCTACTTAGGAGCTCTTGATTTTAAATTCCAGCTCCACCAACTGCTGGACCTTAAGCAAATGTTCTTTGTTTTCCTGTAAGCTTTATATTTTCACAGATATGAAGATCTGCACCTGAATGCATTTACATGTATCGCATATGGCAGAGACCCTTATCCAGAGTAACGTACATTCATCTTATCTGAGCAGTTGAGGGTTTAGGGTCTTGCTAAGGGGTCCAGTGTTGGCAGCAATGGGATTTGAAATCTTGACCTTTCAATGTCTTAACCACTGAGCTACCGCTTCCTTGTATAAATGAGAAAAATGTCATTCTGGATAAGGCTGTCTGCCAAATGTCATAAATGTAAATGTCTATAAAGCAGGATAGTTCTTCTTCTCACTTATGTTACAGCAGCAATAAACATCCATTCCATCACCAGTCTCACTTTTGTCTCTCTTGAAGTTGATGATGCAAAAATATATGCTAAGTACATGCAACCAACATACAGTTTAGCGTCAGTTCAGCAGCAAACAGAACATTTTGAGAGGAATAAATGATGAAGGAAACTCCTGACTCAAACTCACCACAGAACCCCCCTTGGCTTTATTTACATAATTTCCTTCAAGTTGTTCAAAAGAAGGTTTTGGGCTCATGATCAGTGATTAGATACAGTATATGAGTAACATTAGAGTCATTTTACATAAAGTTGATAAAGCAAAGATTCCTAAAAACCATAATAAGACATTATAGCCATGATAAATGATAGTACTTGGATACTTAAGTCCATTTAAGTGGGAAAAAACTTTTGTACTTTTCCTCAAGTGAAAATTTAAAGTGAGTTTTTTTACTATTACTGGAGTCATATTTTACCTACTATATCATTGTTTTAACTCATGTACATTCTTCGTGTACTTCGTCCACCACTGCTGATTGTTAAGTGATGACACTGGAGACTCCTTTGTTACATGATCAGTGATCAGTTGTTACATGATCATTGAGTCGCACAAGTCCCTGTGTAAGCTCTTACTAGAGAAACATGAAAGATTTAGAACATTAGAATCCTGCACTAGTGTCAGAGCCATTGTTATGGAAAATCTATCAACTTTTTTGACCAATTAGAACCCTGACTTCAGTATGCTTTGCTAAAAATCAGCTTATGCTCCAAAACAAGACCTTGTTTACAAAGAGAGAAAATGACTTAGCCTCCGCAGGTCGGAATGTATAGAGAGTTTGTAAGGGAGTACAGCGAAGGCAGGCGGGAGCGAGGGATTAGTGTGGAAAAACGTTGCATGAGGTTGGAGGATCACGGACACACCTGCAGTCTTAACAGCGTGATTTAGTGTGCCGAGGGGCAACAGGAGTCCGACAGGTTCAAGGAGAAACGTAATGAGAAATTCCTGATGCAGACAGCACCAAGGCCCCTTTAATCTAAGAGTCCAACCATCTCCTCATCAATCTGTCATGTCATTCTTGCACACACACACACACACACACACACACACACACACACACACACACACACACACACACACACACACAGAGACACACACACACAGCCCCACTTATTCAGTCCAGGTTTTCCTCGTCACTCTATCATGGCTTCCAAATACACATACTCGCACACCAGCACCATCACTCTCACAGACAGGGATTAGAAACTGTCTGAACAGAGTGGAAGCTAGTGCTGGCTTGAAGGATCTTGGTTTATTTTAAAACACTTCATGTTATTGTTGAGGATTTGTACTTCATTGGTTTTGTTGGTTAGATTTCGAACATTCCTGGCTGGCTCACCATTAAAATTTTAACGTATAACCAAAGACTGAGGGACCCTGGATTGTTTCAAAACTCATCTGGGTTCTTTGATTACCTTTCACCTCCCTAAAGCATTCTATTAGGTGCATTGGTAATTCTGGTCACGTCACCAAAATATGATGCAAGTAGTATTTTATCATATTTCTCACAGAATTATATTTAAAATTTTTGTTCAATCTTAAATCATGTGTCCTAGTTGGCACACCAATTAAATATTGAAAAAAAACTTGTATAGTTTTACATTTTTTTATATACAAATAAGCAGTTGACCAATAAGGGTATTGCTCAATGGCCCAGCAGTGGCAGCTTGGTGGTGCTCGGATTTTAACTTATGACCTTTCAAATGCAAGTCCTCTTAACCACTGAGCTATGACTTCCTCAATAATGTGTCATTTTCTATTAATTTGTAGAGTTGTTATACTATGACAATAATTTCAAGCTTCCTTCAATTCCTAGTTGACTCACCAAATAATTCATTTTCATTCAGTCAACCATTTATAAACATCTATTTGTTTAGATATTTATCTGAATGATCTGAGCAATTTTTTTGCACCTCCTGGCTGGTTCACTATTTTTCTGTAAAATGCATTGACCTGATTGTGTGGTTCATTTTAACATAAATGTTACTCACACAACAATAACTTTGTGGCACTTAAACTGTAAATCTTATTTGCATTGGACCTTAAATTAATTAATGACATTATTTAAAAAGGATTTCTTCAAAATCTAGCAAGCAAAGCATCCAGAAAAAGGTGAAAAAGATCCACATCTATACATTGTAATAACTTTTATCTTTTAATCTTTCGACGATACATTGACAGGTGTCCGGCTTCAAGCGTAACCAATTACCGAAAACAGTCCAGATGTGGCGATACAGTTTTAATTTCATCATAATCATAATTGCCACTTAATGATGTTAGCTCTCTGCCTTGCAGAAGGGTTGGGTGATACATGGGAGCGTCTATATTTGTTTTAAATTAAACTTAGCCTAATCCTCCTTGATTTATCAAAATGCCATCTCTTCAACCCCTCCCTGCCCTGTTCAGCATTTCTATGGAGATTTAAACAGTAGAGATTTCACCCTTACTGAAGTAAATGTAGGAAAACTGCAGAGGCAAAGTGCTCGAGCAAATAAAGAGGTTTAGAGGAAGAAGGATGTAGGCGAAACAATCAGAAAGGTTAAAGGTAGATGCTGTAATTAGTACCCTCAGGTCTGCTCTCATTAATCCATACGAGCTCATTAGAGCAGCCTCGAGGCCAAGAGACAATGTATTATTCACCTCTCCGAGATAAAAGCTTGCCATCGGTCCAGGAACTATAGTTTACAAGAGCTTTTTTAGCCTAGTGCTTTGCAATTATTCAACCACACACACAAAAAAAGCCAAAAAAAACGAAAAGAGAAACTGTTACCTGAATGTTTTGAAAGATGGCTATGAGATGGCCTTAACAAAAGATCACATATTCATGGACAAAACTGGAACCTTGTATGTTATAATTTATAAAAAAAATAGGGATGGTGCTGTACATGTAAAAGGTGCTCAGGCATTGGGAGAAACGCAGGCAAACTAATTCTTGCCCACTTTTTCTTCTTTACTAGAAAGCATACTTATGGTGCTGTGGTAAAGGTAAGCTCTGCACCCAAGTTTGCCATTTTTTCAGCTACATGATATACAGATTTACACTTATCTCCTTATTTGGACAAACCTGGCATCTGAGCAAACTATTTTCAGAGCACAATTTGGTGCAAATTGTGAAGGTTTTAGTTTCATCAAGTTCATTTATTTCATTAAGTTCTGTCACACCTTAATCTGCATTGTGTTTGGAAAATTTCAGCTTTTCAGCTTTTTTAATTTGGTGAGATGAGAATCTATCAATCTTGAGATTACTATTAAGTGTTTGTCATAATGGGCCATTACGTTCCATCTAAAAATTGGCACATCCTTTTCATTCGACTCTGTTCTGGTCAGTGTCGTAGTGGGTCAGGAACACTGGATGCAAGGTGGGAACACACGCTGTAATGGAATAATGGGATTTACCCTGTAAAGGCACATTTGGTGCACCTAACGGGGGGGTAGCTCAGTGGCTAAGGCTCTGGATTATTGATTGGAAGGTTGGGGGTTCAAGCCTTGGTTTTCCCAAGGTGGGGCCCTTGAGCAAGGCCCTTAACCCTCTCTATTCCAGGAGTTCTGTAACAGGGCTTTGCTCTGACCCCAGATTCCTAAAATTTCTTGGATATGCAAAGAAAGAATTTAAGTGTGCTGTAAAACGTACATTTAACAAGTATCATAGTATAAATTAATTTATTTCTTTTTTTTTTTTTTTCATTATTAGCATGGAATTTAAAAGACAGAGAGTAACTGGGAAACCTGCATTAAAATCGTTATTAGCAATATCCAAAACTCTGGGTACTTATTATTCAGCTTTAATTGTACTTCACAATCTAGGAGCTATCCATGAGTCAAAGTATCAAGCTAATGAAAATTGATTTTAAGAAAGTAGATATAAGTTCATCCTGGAAACCTGGTGTATTGTGTAAACTAGTTTCAAGCATGCAACAGCTGGCTGAACAAATAACTGAAATGGAGCAAAGGTACCCAGACTCTTTTTTAATCATTCTCTGAGACTTTAACAAAGCAAATCTTTCCCGTGAACTGGCAAAATACAGAGAGCACATTGCATGTCCCACCAGAGACAGTAATATATTGGATCACTGCTACACCCTAATAAAGTATACATATCACTCTGTGCCACCAGCAGCTCTGGGGCTCTCTGATAACATGTCTAGTTCATCTCATACCAACCTACAGACAAAAACTAGAATCAACTAAACCTGAATTAAGGTCTGTTGAAGGATTGACTAATAAGGCAGAGCAGGATTTATAAGCCTGCTTCGATTGCACTGATTGGAGTGTTTTTAAAGCTGCAGCCACCGATCGGGACGAGCTCACGGAGACTGTAACTGAATACATCAGTTTCTGTGTGGATATGTGCCTCCCCATGTGCATTTATGATAAACCATGGTTTACTCAGAAACTTAAACAGCTTCCTCATGTCAAAGAGGATGCTAGAAGTGGGGATAAAATCTTGTATAACCAGACCAGAAACAAACTAACAAAGGAGATCAGATTGGCTAAAAAAAAAATACATAAACCTATATATGGTTGAAAAGGCAATAAAAGCTTCTTGACTTGACTTGACTTGACTTGACTCTCCCCAATGCTCTTCTCCCTGTACACAAATGATTACAAATCTAAAAACCCCTCTGTCAAGCTCCTAAAGTTTGCAGACAACAACACAGTCATCTGCCTCATCCAGGACGGAGACGAGTCTGCCTACAGACAGGAGGTTAAAAAGCTGGCTGTCTGGTGCAGTCACAACAACCTGGAGCTCAACACTCTTAAAACATTGGAGATGATCGTGGACTTCAGGAGAAATACCCCAAAATATTCATAATTACGCACTGTCTATCATAACTGACACATTTTTACATAGAATCCAATGGTCCATTTGTAAACAGCATATTTGTAAATAAAATCTGTACATTCATTTAAACAATATTTCTACTTCTGTAGATATTTTGTTATATTATGTCTGTACTTTCTCCTACACTGGAAGCTCCTGTCACCAAGTCAAATTCCTTGTGTGTGTAAACATACTTGGTAATAAAGCTATTTCGGATTTCTGATTCTGAATAAAATAGTTAAGGCATCTTTTAAAAACAGAGAAATTCTTCATTCTGAGGGTTCTTCAGAGAGTTTTTGGAGAAGGACAAACTGTAGGTAGATGTTAGAAGGGATCTTTGAGGTTGTGTAAGTGAAAAGGTAATGGTGATTCAGCAGTTAACACTCTGAAGTAGTGAAAAGGTTGTGAGTTTGAATCTCAGTGCTGCTAAACTGCCACTATTACCAGTCAGTTGTAGCTCTGGGTAGAAACGTTTAAACGATCAACAAATGTTAATGAAAAATGCCTGGGTCTTTCTTTTTCTTTCACTCAGTTTTGACAGACAGGCCACCTCCAATCATAAGGCAGGGTCCAGCCAATCAGACCCTGGGTGTGGACAGCATAGCGCTGCTAAAGTGCCGGGCATCCGGAGAGCCTGCACCCACCATCAGCTGGATGAAGGATGGAGTGAGTCTGCTGGGTAAAGATCCACGCATGTCTCTGCAGGACCTAAGCAGCCTTCAAATCAAGAACATTCGGGTAAGAGTGAAAACTGAACTCATTTCTGATTGATGTAAAATCACACAACATTTTTTTCAGAGGGCCAGGATCAAATTACACATAACCTCACTTTCGCATAATGTAATCTCTTTTCATACAAGGCGAACTTTGATAGATGTTACAGCGCATGTGACTTTATTTATTGTGTGCATATGTGAGGCTGGCTGTCAAACACTATGGGTGTCTAAGTATGATGTATAGGCTTAGCTGTAGTCAGTCAGATATTTGGTAAGACATAGCACACCCAGGCAGAGGGAAATCATATTGCATTAAAGAGATGAATGCAAAATATTGATTTCGGTAAATTGTTTGATACTATCACTTAGTTAGATGACAGCTCTCCCAACCGTCATTTGTGGAAGCTTGGGCATAGTCCAATCACGTAGACATATCCATGCTCACATATAGACTACTATATTGAATTTAAAGTCCCTGCACCCGCCCATTTGTCCTCGATGGAATATCCATTATGGCTGACAGAGCTGCCCAACACTGACATTTTATCTAATAAATGAAGGCAAAGCACAGTGATGAAAGGTAACAAACAATGCAAAGAAGATTACATAAAGGCAGGAGAGGATAGACGCCAGCTGTCATCAGTACTGGGGGTTGCAGCCACTCGCCTGTCTAAGTGCATTAGCACACCTTTTGTTGAGGTTTGGAAGGACAGTTGGGGAATTTGCCAGCAGGGATTTTCTACAAAAAAACAGAATTTATTAGTATTTATTAGAAATTAGTATCAGCACTTACTAAAAAATTTGGCCCGTACAAATTTGTGAAAAAAAATAGAACTCTCGTCCTGGTGATCCTCTGGATTTCTTATAGTGAAGTTGAGATGCAATAGAAAAATTCAGTTTTTTACTGATCTTCTTGCAGCTCTCTGATTCTGGGATCTACACCTGTGTGGCTGCTAGCTCAAGTGGAGAAACATCATGGAGCGCCTTCCTGGAAGTGAAAGGTACATCATACAGTAAGGCCGTGTCCACATTAATGCGTTTCCGTTTAAAAACGTCTATTTTTCTCTCCGTTTTCCGCTTTTCTCCACAATGAGACGGTGTTTTCAGCCAGATACGCTTGAAAGCATAGTTTTCACAACGCAGTGTGGACTGTGAAAACGATGATGCATTTTTAGTCATTGCGGTGACATTTTAAAGAGCAGAAAAGTAAATAAACGGCAGGTGGAAATGAAGCAGGTACTGCTCACGTGCAGTACAGGGACGTAAACGTTCTTCAGGGGTTCAGTGTGGAACTTTTGGGAAACGATTTGTGTCACTGAAGCCGGAGTTGTTCGTAGTTTGTCTCTCATGGGTGTGTATTTACCTCAGTTTTACCCTGTGAATATGGCCTGTCCAGCTTTTTTTTACGTTTTAATGAAAAGAAAATTGTCGCAAAATTGTACAGCTTGCAGCATGCATATTACATTCTAGACTACACATTCTCATCAGAGGATTTGACAATATCTACTAAAGCATCACAGTGTATCATTTGATATTTTCTTTCAAGCTTTATTTTGCAATTTTTTCCCATCAAACAGTAAATGGGAACTAATTGCAGTTAAAAAAGAAAGTTTGGATCAGACCGCTTGGTAAATCATTTGCATAGTATTAAAAAAAAATTAAGATTTGATGCTTTGATGCTTTTTTTGTGTCAATGCAAGGAAGAGGTATCAAGTTACCATGTCCATAAGCCCTTTTTGCAGGAAACAGGATGTAGATGTTAATAAAGGTCATGAGATAAATGTAACCATCCACAGCAGCAAAAAGTGAATCAAAGAATTATAGCATCTTGTACGTTCTCTTCTCTCTCAGAATCTGGTGGCATGGTTCTGATCAAGAACAAAGAAGAGGGTGAACTTCCTGGTCCACCCTCTAAACCTCAGGTCACTGACGTCACCAAGAACAGTGTGTCTCTGTCTTGGCAGCTGGGCCACGTCGGAGCTACGCCCATCACTTCATATGTGATCGAAGCATTCAGGTAAGGATGAGTGGAATGGGTTTTTGCATCTGGCTTTAGCTTGAGCTTTTCGAAATAAATAGCTCATAATGGCGTCTTTTAGCTGGTCATTGCGCATAAAGCCTGTAATGTGTACCTAAACTGTCGCTCCCTTAATGTCAGCGACTTTGCAAAGTCAGTACTCTCAATTTCGAGTCGAGTAAATTACCTGCCTAATGTTCGAATGAAGTCATCAGCTCTTTATTGGAGTTTTACTCATTTGTGTAATGGATTTTATTTTTCTGCTTCTCTCAGCCAATCTGTGAGTAACAGCTGGCAAACGATAGCTGATCACGTTAAAACCACCCAGTTCACCGTTAGAGGACTTCGACCGAACACCATCTACCTGTTCATGGTACGGGCCGTCAATACACAAGGCCTGAGCGACCCGAGTCCCATGTCTGAGCCAGTGCGCACCCAAGGTATCGTAAAATTCATATTTTATCCAAACAAATAAAATATACTGATTTTCCAGCAAGGTTGGACCTTTTTCCAGAAAGTGACTAAGGGAAGAAGTTCTATAAACCACTTTGAGGTACCAGAGAGGTCAGGGGTTGTGTTTTTTTGTTGGTAAATGGTCTAACCTCAGTGGGTTAACCTGTACACGAACCATCATTTAAACCCATTATGCCTCTATTTCAGAGCTAAAATCTTTCACTTTTCTAGCTGGCAATTGAGTTTTGGCCATCCCTGCTACCTTAATGATCATAACTGAGAGAAATGGCTAAGCTCAAACTGGAACAGATTCAATTAAAAGGCCATAAAGCTCCCCGGTCTGGTTATTAGCTCTAGACAATCAGGTCTAAGTGCAGAGTACAGGTATTCTGCTTTATACCACAGCACTGCAATTCTGAACTCTGATTGGCCAATTTATTTATTTATTTTTTATAATGGCAGCTTTTAAATCTTGTAATTATATCGAGAAGTTATTGTTTCCATAGTTATGACTTACCCAGAGACTTGTATGGTGGAAATAAGATGAAATTAGTTTAGATTCGGTCAGATATCCTATCTGTATTCTCTGTTATCAGAAGCCTCTTCACCTTTAAATCTCTTTTTACGAAAAGGAATATGGGCCAATTATTCATTGATAACGAATGGCTTTCTATATGTGAGGAGGTTTTTCATAAATCAGCTTCACGCTGGATGCATGAGCAAAACTTCAAAATCATATACAGAACGTATCTCACCCCAATACACTTCCATAAAATGTACGCAAATGTATTCCAGCTGTGTTTTTAATGTAAATCTGAACATTGATGCATTTATTTGGGGACTGTAAGAAAATGAAACCTTTTTGGCATGAGGTGCATGATATGGTTCAGAAAATGTGGCTAGAATGTCACCTCAGGTACCAACTCTGAAGATGTGTTTAGCCCAAGTGGCTAATCTTCTCCCTTTGGAATAACTTACACATGAATTACAGATCAAATCTGAATTATTCTGGTGGATATGAATTCCTTTGTAGAATTTACTTGAACAAGCAAGACCTTCGTCCTGGCATATTCTTTTACTTCTTTTTTTTTTTACGTTTTGACTTGACCTTTGCCTTTCCACGATCACACTCTCATATTAATAATACATTGTTGTTATATTGTTATTAGTGTGTTGAAATGCTGTGCTGTGTGTTTAAATCTGTTGTTGTTTTGGTTCAGTTTTAATAAGAAATAAATATAACTATGATCATTTTTTTTATTTTATTTTTTTTATTGTCATTGCACAAGTTACGGTGCAGTTTAGCAACTAACCAGAAGTGCATTGGTAGCAGTGTTAAATATTTGCATAAGTACTGGTTGGTAAGGCAATGATACATAATATATATATATATATGTCATGTATAAACAATATGAAATTAATATTGGGAATATAAATAAACAGTACACAGAAAGGCGATATAATGCCACATAACTTAAACACTTAACATGTGTTTTATTGAACTAAAACATGCTGCTTTTGTAAATTTAAAAAGAAGTTTTTAGCGTCAGTTCTTTTCAACTTCAAAGCTTCAGGACATTTCCAATTAGAATTACAAGACTGGTGAAAAAACGACGATCCAGCTATGTTAGCAATGAAGAACCTGACTCACTGACATTTCAGAACAATCACTGAAGCTATAAATGTATAAAACAAACAAAATATTGTTAACATTGTTTAAAACAATGTTTATATTGTAATATTTGCTTTTTTGATATTGCTAATCAAATCCCAAGCTTCTAAAGGGTGCATTATATACATGCATACTGATTAGCCGTAAGTGAATAAATCAAATTTCGCTTTTATGTCTGCAGATATCAGTCCTCCAGCGAAGGGTGTAGATCACAGACACGTACAGAAAGAGCTGGGTGAGGTCATCGTCCGGCTCCACAACCCCGTGGTCCTCAGCCCCACCACCATGCAGGTCACCTGGACTGTAAGTCAGAACTTTTCTGTGCTTTCGGTTCTTGTTTTTGAGCTGTGGATATAAAACTTTAAAGTTGAATCGTGATTCTTAAACCGCAGGATAATTAATGTACAGTAGAAAACTCTTTGTCTTCCAAAAGAGCCATTTTGATTAATCGCGGATGCTGACTCAAAAACGTTGGGAAGATGACAATACGTTGGTGATTGCCCTGTCAGTCTCACGCAATCAACATGAAGAGAAAAAAAAACGCCCAGCTGCCATCTGGTCCTTTCATCAATCAAAAATCGGATTTTCTTCTCGATGAAGATAAATGCTTAAAGCATGCAAGAAGTGAGGTGAACTCAATCGCCGGTTTGTCGCTTGGAGCTGCTTTACTCTTTCTGCATCTGGTGTACCTTATTTCAGACACCGTCCCATATATTTACGTTTAGAACCAAATTACTGTAGCATTGAATATGAAATTAGAAAGAAACAAGCACATCTTCTATCAGTTCACATTTACACTGTGATTCGTGCCATTTGGCTGATGATCTTGTTCAGAAGTGCCATGGCGTTGTAGGTGTAGTAGTAAAAGAAATGTGTTTTTCAATTGTAATAAATGTGGTTTAAAGACTGCTAGCTGTGTGGACATCAAGGAGAAGTTCATTCCACCACTGAGGTGCTATAACTCTTGAGGCGAGTCTTGTTTACAATTACATTTATAGCTTTTGGCAATCACCTTTACCAAGTTGATGGTCATGGGCTCAAATGCCAACACCCCCAAGCTTCAACTGCTGGGCCCTTGAGCAAAGCCCTTAACCCTCAATTGCTCAACTGTTTAACTCAGGTAAATGTAAGTCCCTCTGGATGAGGGCATCTTCCAAATGCCATAAATGTAAATGTAAACAAGTGATCTACTACTTCCACCTCTTACTACTGCATTCATGAGACACCTGAATGAGTCGTTTTATACATGAACAAATAAGTAAATATTTCAATACCAGGGAAGAGACACAGGAAGTATCAGATGCACATTTGCCTCTTGTGGTTTCTTTCATTTCCAGGTGAAATTTGTCTTGTAAGTTTACAAGCCTTGGAGTTTTGGTATATTATAAAGTCAAATTAATAAGATTTGCCTCACTGTATCTTAAACATTGATTTGAGTACATCTATAAATAAAAGATTTCTGCCTCAGAATATTGGCAGCTCTGGATGTATTTGCTTAGTTATTTGAGGCGTTTTGCTTTTTTTAGTGTAATATATAGTATAGTATATTATCTTATAAGTCTATAATAGGCTTCAAACGTAGACTCAAACCTGGAAGTATTAGTTACGTATTGACTCCATCAACTTTTTTTTTTTAAAAGTCAACTCTGAAACATTCTGGAAACACCTCAGTCTATACCCTGAAATGACCTTGTTAATCATTCCTCACCGACAGCTTGGTCTGTCTTCTGTAAGACTCATAATGATTGGCATTTCTGAATGATAAAAAGGGAGGACTATAGGGAGAAGAGTTGATAAGAGGAACCATTCAGTTGATTTCATTAGGCAGCAGAGAAGAAAAACATCTGTTTCATATCTCAGAGCTATTCCAGTGAGTTATGCCTCGTTATGTCCTTCTCGCCGAAACATTGTGATGTATGGTGGCTTCATCTTCATCAGGATATAGACCCCATTACTATTTATGCATTTATGCATGAGTCTTTCCTAGAAACATTTAATAAAGAGGGGTGTTATTCATAAAAATCATTCATATCCCCCCGAATCTGTGGAAATGTAAAGATACAGTATGTAGTATATGAATGAACTTTTGATGATGAGGATGAGGTTCCTTTTTCAGTTTGGTTTCTCTCAAGGTTTCTTCCTCTTGAAGTTTTTCCTTGCCACAGTCACCACTGGTTTGCTCATTAGGGATAAACCTAAATTATAAGGAACAAACTTATAGGCACAATAGGTTTGATACCATGTCCATTGTTAAAAAGATCATCAGCTCTATGATGATTTGTGGGTGTGGCTAAATGTAGATTATTTTTACCTTGAACATGTACAGTAAATTACACAATATAGAAAAAAGTATTGGGACACCTGACTTTTCCAGCTTTATAGCAATGGCAAATAGATCTTCACTTTAAAACCGATAAGCTTGGTACTTTTTGAGCATCCAATTCCACATTTAGTTCTCATTTGCTTAGCCTCCTCTCTGGGAGATGTTCTGGATGTTGGGGTGTGCTTGTGGAGATTTGTGTGAGATTTATTCAGAGGCGTTAGTAAAGTCAGGTGCTGATGTACAGGAGGTGAGGAGGTTCCAATTCATCTCAAAAGTTTTAAATACGGTTGAGATCAGAGCTCTATAGCGGGCCACTCCAGATCAATAAATAGATAAATTAATATGACACCTTACATGCTTTAATGGCTGCATTGCATTACATGTAGAATCTCAAAGTACTATATATATATATAATTTACATGAAAAATATATATATTTATTTTCTTATGATTTTTGTAAAATTAAATTTTTACTACTACTACTACTACTAATAATAATAATAATAATAATAATAATAATAATAATAATAATATTTATTTTATATAGCGCTTTCAAAAGTAACATCTTAAATTGCCATCCAAGCATATAAGAAATTTTTTTATTCTCATAAATAAAAGTAATAATAATGAAACTAATTTGAAATGAGAAAAATAAAACAATTCAATATAGGTCACAGAATACATCACAAAATAAAGCACAAGCTATAATGATTAATAATGCATATCTTATATGCATATATTATATGCAGCATAATCCATTTGAGATGTTACGAATGTTTTCATTGTAGATTGCTTTTAGGAAAAGCCTTCCCAGAAGTTTTTTCTACTTCCTGAACCAAATCCCTGGATGTCCTGATCATGATCTTGTCTCCTGGCTGAGGTTTTTCCTAGACCCAAGCCGGCCCTAATGATGTCTGATGTCATGCGGCTTTTTACAATTCATGTGGGTTGTGTGTGTGTATTCCTGTGAGGGGTCACTAAAAGCTTTTTTATTGAAGCGCTATGAAGTGAACATGAGGTTTCCTGTAGATGTTGGCTTTGCCAGGGCACCGAAGCTTTTAAAATAAATGGCAAACGCGGTGATTACGTGTGAACGCGGTTCCATCAAGCACAGCGGAATAAATAGATTCGGCTTTATCAGGCAGGTGATGAATAAAAACATGTCGGCATTTATTATAGAGAGTTTTGAAACTTTTTACATCTTCGCCTCACCTTTTTTTTTTTTTTTTTTTTTTTTTGCTTTCACAGGTTGACCGCCAGTCTCAGTTCATCCAGGGCTACAGAGTTTTGTACAGGCAGGCCTCAGGGCTGTCCTCGCCGGGGCCGTGGCTCACCCAGGACGTGAAGGTTTCCTCAGAGAGGACCATCGTGATCTCGTCGCTGAAGAAAGGCATCGTGTACGAGATCAAGGTTCGGCCGTACTTTAACGAGTTCCAGGGAATGGACAGCGAATCGAAGACAGCGAGGACCACCGAAGAACGTAAGATGCCATAAATGTAGACATATCTACAGGGGCTTTGCATAAGTAAAGTAACCTCCACTCTTCTGTGAAGATGCTCCACTAGATTTTGGAGTGCGCTTGTGGAGATTCATTCAGCCACAAGGGTGTTAATAAAGTCAGGTAGTGATGTAGGTGAGGTGAGGAGGTCTGGGGTGCAGTTTTAGTTCTAATTCATTCCCAAGGTTTTCAATATGGTTCAAGATCTTTATAGCAGGAGATCTTCCACTCCAACCCATGCAGATCTACACGGAGCTGGCTTTTTTTGTAAATGTAATTTGTTACTTTACTTAAGTAGGGTTTTTTTTGTACTTCACTGAAGTTTTTCCATTTTGGAAGACTTTTATTTTAACTTCACTGCATTTCAAACTCAAATATTTTACCATTCACTCAAATACATTTTGTGAAATCAGTCGTTCCTTTTTATTTACGAGGATAAAAACATAACTGGTCAAACACACATCGATCAGGATCGAGCGCTCGCCCTGTTTTACACGTGTTCTGATCGGCGCTTGGTGTATCTACTGATCACCAACATACAGTTCAGCATCAGTTCAACATCAAGCAGAACATTTAGAGAGCAATAAATGATGAAGAAACTCCAGACTCGAACTCGACACAACACACGTGACTTTATTTTTGCTTCTTTTTTTTTTAAGTAGTTGAAAAGAAAGTTTTGGGCTCATGATATTTGTGATGGAAATCAATCAGCCTCATTAATATCATTCTATTAATAGATCAGTGTGCTGAGAGTCACATTCGAGTCTTTTCACATCAACTGAGTTGAGTAAGTAAAGAGTCTTGTGATGAAGATGATAATAGAAACATTATAGTTATAATGAATCATAGTACTTTGTATAGTTTTAAACTTTTGCTAACGTGAAAGTTTTAAGGGACACTTTTACTTTTACTGGAGTCACATTTGACTTTTACACTTTAACTCAATTACATGGTTTGTGTACTTCATCCACCACTGCTGCATCCACAGCCTACACTATATATAAACACTAAAGTGAAGCATTTGTGAAATTAATGAATTCGATGCCGTTTGATTTATCAGGCGTAAATAAACATCGCAGACTTCTACATCGGCAGCAGGAGGATGGATGCATTCCGTTGCTCAGTCGTACATCACGATGTTAATGGCACTATTAACATCGTGCGCACCGTTGCTCTCTTAATGGGAACTGCGTATTGTTTTTCTCAGATACGTTACAATGATGAGCAGCCGAATGATTAACTTTGAACGACATTGAGTGCGTCCTGCGCGCTACAGCCACCTGCAGGTCGGAAGAAAGGTTAGCTACGACAGGGCAGGGGGAGTTTAGGGGGCTATTGGTGTGTATTTCTGGTCATTTGGTTGAATTTGTCCGGCTGCGAAAGAAAGTGGGACCATAATTGAGCTGTCAGTATTGTGATGTGTTTTGACTTTCCACACTCCCAGTGAGGGAAAAAATGAAATAAATATGTTTTCCTCGCTTCCCAACAGAAAGCGTTCTCCCTGACACCATGCCATTACTCTTCTCACTCCTTTAGTCTGCACTTTATAAAGCTGAAACCCCGGGTCCTGCCGTGTCGCCCCAAACAGCCAACGTTTTTATTCTCATTTCCTCTTCATCCACAACTTCACCTCGTCTGTCCAACGGTTTCTCCTTCTACACCCCCCCCCCCCCCACCACCCCTCGGTTCATTCCTGTGATCTCAGAAGGCATCCTCTGTTTCTTCGAGCGACTCCTGGATAACCATCACTCTATCAAATTAAAAATGCATGACGAATACCAAACCAATGTTCGGGTTTCTTTAGAAATGAAAGAATCCCCCGGGTCGAGAGAGGAGGGAGGGGTGTGGAAAGAGCAGGAGTATCAGTGTCAGGTTCAAGAAAATCCTCATGTAATGAACTCGTGGTCTTGTGTGCACCTGTGGTCCTGGTTAATATCTGACTTCATCTTCACGTAGCTCCAAGAGAGAGAAAGAGAGAGAAATGGAATGAGAGAGAGTGTCGACAAAGCTTCTACAGTCACATCTGTTCAGACTGCAATCGTCAATGATCTCTCTATATCTGTTTTTTTCTCTTTTCTTCTCTCTCTCTATCTTTCTCTCTGTCAGCTCCCAGCGCTCCTCCACAGCAGGTGACGGTCCTCACAGTGGGAAATCAGAACAGCACCTCCATCAGCATCTCCTGGGACCCGCCTCCTGCTGACCACCAGAACGGCATCATTCAGGAGTATAAGGTAGGAGGATAAGGAGGAGGAGGAGGAAGAGGTAGAGGAGGAGGAAGAGAAAGACTCCACTCGCTCATTTATACCTGTTATTCATGGCTGAATGAAAGACAATTCATCTGTGATCATTTATTTTTATTTTTTTTATCTGATTTGATGCATTTGGAGTTTAAACCCTGAACAGAAAAGGATTTTGCGTCGCATTCCAAAAAAATGGTGGTGAAAATCAGAAAAGATAATAGGTGGAGAGAAAACAAAAAAATAATAGTATATATAATATAATAATTAAAACAAGGAATGAAACAAAAATGTAAAAAGAATCTGTAAACAATTAGAGTATTTTCATAATAAATTATTTTGATGATAATGAATGCATTAATTGAACATATTAAAACATCACGATTAATGATTGTAAATGTTTATTTTTTCTTTGAAATTTTACTTTGTTCATTTAAAGAATGTAAAGGAAAAAAATCTGTAAAAGTCTAAATGATTAAAAATGCTAAAATTAAAAAAAAAAAGTAATTATTTTTAATGCATTCACAAAAATAAAAAAAAGAGAAAAGAGAAAAGAATCGTAAACGTTTGATCTAAAACAGATATTTAAATGTATTTCAGTGTGAATATGTATTTTATTTATAAAGAAAGAGTATATCATTCATATAATATAATGATAATAAACAATTGTTTACTTTATAAAAGTAAATATAATAACTAATTTAAATTATTGTAACATTCTGCCATAAATATTAAAATAATAACAATAATAATAAAAAAAAATAAAATGTATAAAAATCATTTGAATTTAAATAATACACATTAAATAATACACTGATCCATAACACACACACGAGCGCACATGCACACGTTGCACAAATACAGTTTATATATATATTTATACAAATTTCCCTTTTTTGTTCAGATCTGGTGTTTGGCGAATGAGACACGTTTCCACATCAATAAGACGGTGGATGCTGCGATCCGCTCGGTGGTGGTCGGCGGTCTGCAGGTGGGGTTGCTGTACCGGGTGGAGGTGGCCGCCAGCACCAGCGCAGGAGTAGGAGTGAAGAGCGAACCTCAGCCCATAATCATCGGTACGATGGAACACTCCAAATCCGTACCACCTTCATAACCCGAAACCTTCTCCCTCTCAGGGGAAATGTCAGGGTTGAGAAAGTTAAAGCCACCATCCGTCTACATGTGGACCAAATTATATATATATATATATATATATATATATATATATATATATATATATATATATATATATATATATATATATATATATATATATATAAAGGAATCACTTTGTAGAATAAAACGTGATGCATGTAATCCCTGAACAGTCCTGACTGGTTTGACCCGTAACTGATGATTTGCCCAGTGACATGCCCTTATTTCCCAAATGTCATCCTTACAATCCATCTCGACTCTCGTCCTCTGGGAGATTTATCAGCCCATATATATTGTGTGTGTGTGTGTGTGTGTGTGTGTGTGTGTGTGTGTGTGTGTGTGTGTGTGTGTGTGTGTGTGTAGGTAAAGACTTCCGAGATGTCATAGTGAGCGGGGACAAAAATAACAGCATCACGGAGCAGATCACGGACGTGGTAAAGCAGCCAGCGTTCATCGCTGGGATCGGAGGAGCGTGCTGGGTCATCCTCATGGGCTTCAGCATCTGGCTCTACTGGAGGAGGAAGAAGAGGAAAGGACTCAG
Organism: Silurus aristotelis; assembly: GCF_946808225.1. NCBI lineage: Eukaryota > Metazoa > Chordata > Actinopteri > Siluriformes > Siluridae > Silurus > Silurus aristotelis. The sequence goes on from NC_139581.1 coordinate 4,005,208, forward strand.
CAACTACGCCGGTAAAAATCAAAACACGGGTTTTTTCCGATTCTCACAGCGACGAGACCGGCGTGTAGAAATACGTTAGTTTGGCTCCTGTCCTCACACACACACACACACACACACACACACACACACACACACACACACACACACACACACACACACACACATCCTCCTGGAAGCTGCAGCACTCCCCATTCCAGCCGTCTTAACACACACTCTTTTGTGTCTTCTTTTTTTGCAGTTCAGTCGTTCACCTTCACCCCGGCAGGTACTGTTCATTTGTCCCGTCTTATCACTTCCAATCCGTCCATCCGTTCTCCGTTACCTCCACTCTCTCCCGAGTCACTCTGTCCGTCCCGCGGCGTCCCTCGTCTTACAGCCATCATTTTCATTCATAACAACGGTGATGGTGCTCGGTTTACGCCGAGACTCCTCACATTCAGGACGTGTTCATTCATAAAAATGCACGATTTACGATCCACGATCCTTTTATCGGTTTTCGAGTTTAATGCAAAAAAAATACACGGTAAAATCCACGAGTTATTTATTTATATAAATAAATCAAAGCGAAGCAGCTGAACACGTCTAGTCGATTCGGCTTGCTTCGAGTGGAATTCTTTCATTTTTGAGCAGAAACAAAACCCTAAATATATAAACACATATACAAGAAACAAGGAACAACAAACATGGATATACAAAAAAAAGTCTCCATATTGATACCTGACGATAAGATTGATGCTTCTTTTTGAACATCTCATCCCACATTTAGACCCCACTTGTTGTTCTAATAAGCTCCACTCTTCTGGGAAGATGTTCCACTAGATTTTGTGGAGATTTATGTGAGATTCATTCAGCCACAACGGTGTTAGTAAAGTCAGGTACTAGAGGTGTAACGGTACACATATTTATATAGAAATTTTTCAGTACAGTCCTTTTTACGTGCGGGACACAGTTACAATCCGAGTTCGCTCAGGAACGTATTAAGTGGCGGACCGCAAGTTTGTTTAGTCTCCGCCTTGCACTATGAGAGCATTTTATTATAATGATTAAACTTGAAAACATACACAACAATGCCAGGGGTATAAAAAAGAAACTAGAGTTAACACAGTGTCACTTTCGACTTTCCACCGGAAAAAGATTTATTTTGCGCATGCATGAAAATCCTAAAGAATTCATAGCGCTAGCGTTAGCCGCTAACCAGGAAATGGTTAATTATTTTGTTTTTGTTAAAATATATATACAAATATCAATAATAATAAGCTGCGTTAGCATTTCTTTCCCCGGACCGGTCCGGAATCAAACCGAGCTGGTATACTTTTGTGTACCATTACACCCTAATCAGGTAGTGATGTAGGTGAAGGTGAGGAGGCCTGGGGTGCAGTCAGTGTTCACATTCATCCTAAAGATTTTCAGTAGGATTAAAAAGCTCTATAGCAGGAGATCTTCCACTCCAACCCATGTAGAGTGTATCTTTATGGAGCTGGAGCTTTATGCACAGAGGTAATGTCATGCTGGAACAGGATTAGGTCTTCTAGTTCAAGGAGAAATTTCATCCTGTACAAGTGTGTGCTTTAAGATTTATGCTAACAGTTTGTGGAGGAACCACATGTGACTGAAAAATTCAGGTGTCCCAGAACTTTTCTCTAAATAGTTCTCTATATATACAAGTAATAATTATTGGTGAATGTAAAACAGGTGCCCAAACTATAAAATGACAGTTCAGTGGGGTACAGTGGCTGATGGGAAATATAGTTTGTGTCTGTAAACTTGACATAAACCTTCACAATGAAACAAAAAAGGAGTAGAAGAAGATTTCTCAGTCTAACCCATGTTATACTATTTGAGTTTGGCCATTCTCTTATTTACTTATCCATCGGCCTTATGGCCTGTATATGTACCATATTGTCTCTGTGTGTGTGTGTGTGTGTGTGTGTGTGTGTGTGTGTGTGTGTGTGTGTGTGTGTGTGTGTGTGTGTGTGTGTGTTCATTTTATGATCCATCTGGAAGCTCATCTTTTAATATTTAAGCGTTTTTGATGTTCATCTTTATATGCTTTTTTTTCTCAGCAACAAACAGCATGCACTCCTTATATCAATCCTTCTGTACAGTGTATGTTCTGTGTGTGTGTGTGTGTGTGTGTGTGTGTGTGTGTGTGTGTGTGTGTGTGTGTGTGTGTGTGTGTGTGTGTGTGTGTGTGAGAATGTGTGTGTGTGTAGAGAATCATTCATAGATAGATAGATAGATAGATAGATAGATAGATAGATAGATAGATAGATAGATAGATAGATAGATAGATAGATAGATAGATAGATAGATAGATACAAAAGTATTAGGACAACTGACATTTCCAGCCATATTTGCTTCTTCTCCAAACTGTTACCACAATGTTGGAGGCACACACTGGTATAGAACGTCTTTGTATGTATTTTTTCATTCACTTGAACTAGAAGAACCAAACCTGCTCCAGCAAGACAATGCCCCTGTGCACAAAGCCAGCTCTAAGAAGATATCCTAGTGGAAGATCTCCTGCTATAGAGCTATGACCTCAACCCTATTGCTGACTGCACCCCAGGCCTCCTCACCTCACCTACATCAGTACCTGACTTTACTAACATCCTTGTCTCTGAAGGAAATCCACACACTCCAAAATCTTGGAGTCCCAGAAGATCCTAGGAGGTTATTATCACAGCAAATGGGGAATAAAATTTGGAATAAAATGTTCAAAAAGCACAAACCAATCTTATACTCATGCGTCCGCAAGCATTTGTCCATGTAGTGTAAGTTTTCAGTTGCTTATGGTAAATTCACGTGTTACATTTTTATACGATTGTTTGCCTTCAACTTTGTGCTAACAGTTTGAAGAAGATCCACATATTGCTGGAAAAGTCACTTGTTCCAATCCTTTTCTTTTGTTCATTGAACCGTAGGCACTGGGTTGAAATACTCCCATCGTTTATGTTGATACAGAAAAGAGAACGACAGCATTCTGAACTGTACAATAAAAGAGAAATGTTGTGATTTATGGAAATTGATCAATGTCATGTTTTTATCTAAATGATTTCCTCAAAAATATAAACACACACATGCTCACATACAGTACCGTAGCAGCACACGTGTTCAATATCGTGTAATGAGAGTTTATTTGCCTTTAATATGCATTAGGCAACTGAAATAAAAACATTGTTCAAGACTTTTCAGACTAAAAAAAGGCATCAGATGTCTATGAGTTAATTACAAACAGAAAAGCCATTTTGGTTTTGTGGAGTTAAATGGAGTTATGGTATTGAGTTGAATCGAGTTAGTGGTTAAAGTTGGGGTTCCACCCAGAAAACCAGGGAGATGCAGAGAACGTTTGAGCCTGTAATTACATGTAACTGTAGACTTTAGGAAATTTGGTTTGTAATTATATTTTATTTTTTTTCTTATTTTTCTTTCTTTTAACCATACAAGAGAAAGGGGACAAAATTATGGACAAAATTCTCAGAAAATTTAGAAAAAATACTATTTTTACATTGAAGAAAAACACAAACTTGTTGGAATGCTGTGAATTTAACGATTAATTTTAGTTAACCGTTTCAGTTCTGAGGTCGTAGCCGTATTTCTATGTTTGACCTTTATTCGAAATAAACAATGAAAAAGGCGGCTTTGTGGAGCAAATTCAGAACTTCACAAACCATTACATTGATATTTTTATTTATTTATGTATTTATTTATTTACAAAACCAAACGTGAGTTATTAAAAAAATGAACCATTGCTATATGTCTACCAAAAATTTGCAAATAAATATATAAATAATCCCATTTCTCTCTCTCTCTCTGTCTCTCTCTCTCTCTCTCTCTCTCTCTCTCTCTCTCTCTCTCTCTCTCTCTCTCTCTCTTTCTCTAACCTCAGTGACGTTCCAGCGAGTTGACGGAGGCTTGATGAGCAACGGAAGGTATGTTCCCGCCTTATCATCATAGTCCAGATCACGAGCGTTACCTTTCTTCTGTAGCGGCTCATTAAAAGCGTTACATTACATGCACATTTACGACATTTGGTGAATGCTGTTATCCAGACTGATGTGCAATTTTGTTGCTTTTTTTATATTGATGCTTTTTAGATCAATAAATGCTAATGCTAATACATAATAACACACAATAATACATGATACTGGTTTATTGGGACATGTTATCAGTCTAGAACAGAGGTCCCCATATACCAGGTTTTGACCCAGTACAAGGCCATGACAGAGTTGCTATTGGGTCACAAAATCATGAGAAAATGTCTATAGATACAGTATGACATCTATAGATATGATGTATATTATTTAAGTTAGACGCTTAAGAGCCACTATCCAAATTTACATACAGCACAATTTGACCTCGGTTTTTAAGTTAACGGGTAGGGGGAAAAAATGCAAAACATGAAATTGTCATTATTTTTATTAAAGTTGTTTATTTTTGTGAACATCAACAGTTAAAATTTTTTTTAAGTAAAAAAAAAAAATTAATTTTATATATAAATATATATATATATATATATATATATATATATATATATATATATATATATATATATATATATATATATATATATATCATATTACCGCAGTGCACTCAATCATATAATTTAATTAATTAATTAATAATTTATGAAAAAAATAAATATTAAATAAAAGGAAAAAATTTACAGATGTATATATATATATATATATATAAATACAGTGAGGAAAATAAGTATAAGTATTTGAACACATTTTGCAAGTTCTCCCACTTAGAAATCATGGAGGGGTCTGAAATTGTCATCGTAGGTGCATGTCCACTGTGAGAGACATAATCTAAAAAAAAAATCCAGAAATCACAATATATGATTTTTAAACTATTTATTTGTATGATACAGCTGCAAATAAGTATTTGAACACCTGTCTATCAGCTAGAATTCTGACCCTCAAAGACCTGGGGGGGAAGTGGTAGCTCCAGAGGTTAAGGCGCTGGGTTACTGATCGGAAGGTCGGGGGTTCAAGCTCCGGTATTGCCAAGCTGCCACTCTTGGGCCCTTGAGCAAGGCCCTTAACCCGCTATGCTCCAGGGGTGCCGTATCATGGCCGACCCTGCGCTCTGACCCCAGCTTCTAAGCAAGCTGGGATATGCGAATAACAAAATTTCACTGTGCTGTGATGTATATGTGACAAATAAAGGCTCTAGGCTAGAATTCTATCTATTCTATTCTATTCTTCTGTTAGTCTGCCTTTAAAATGTCCACCTCCACTACATTTATTATCCTAAATTAGATGCACCTGTTTGAGGTCGTTAGCTGCATAAAGACACCTGTCCACCCCATACAATCAGTAAGAATCCAACTACTAACATGGCCAAGACCAAAGAGCTGTCCAAAGACACTAGAGACAAAATTGTACACCTCCACAAGGCTGGAAAGGGCTACGGGGAAATTGCCAAGCAGCTTGGTGAAAAAAGGTCCACTGTTGGAGCAATCATTAGAAAATGGAAGAAGCTAAACATGACTGTCAGTCTCCCTCGGACTGGGGCTCCATGCAAGATCTCACCTCGTGGGGTCTCAATGATCCTAAGGAAAGTGAGAAATCAGCCCAGAACTACACGGGAGGAGCTGGTCAATGACCTGAAAAGAGCTGGGACCACCGTTTCCAAGGTTACTGTTGGTAATACACTAAGACGTCATGGTTTGAAATCATGCATGGCACGGAAGGTTCCCCTGCTTAAACCAGCACATGTCCAGGCACGTCTTATGTTTGCCAATGACCATTTGGATGATCCAGAGGAGTCATGGGAGAAAGTCATGTGGTCAGATGAGACCAAAATATAACTTTTGGGTCATAATTCCACTAAACGTGTTTGGAGGAAGAAGAATGATGAGTACCATCCCAAGAACACCATCCCTACTGTGAAGCATGGGGGCGGTAGCATCATGCTTTTAGGGTGTTTTTCTGCACATGGGACAGGGCGACTGCACTGTATTAAGGAGAGGATGACCGGGGCCATGTATTGCGAGATTTTGGGGTACAACCTGCTTCCCTCAGTTAGAGCATTGAAGATGGGTCGAGGCTGGGTCTTCCAACATGACAATGACCCGAAGCACACAGCCAGGATAACCAAGGAGTGGCTCTGTAAGAAGCATATCAAGGTTCTGGCGTGGCCTAGCCAGTCTCCAGACCTAAACCCAATAGAGAATCTTTGGAGGGAGCTCAAACTCCGTGTTTCTCAGCACCTACGATGACAATTTCAGACCCCTCCATGATTTCTAAGTGGGAGAACTTGCAAAATAGCAGGGTGTTCAAATACTTATTTTCCTCACTGTATATGTGTGTGTGTGTGTGTGTGTGTGTGTGTGTGTGTGTGTGTGTGTGTGTGTGTGTGTGTGTGTGTATTTTACATTTAATATTCAATTAAATCACACAGTATAGTTATTTATTCGTTAAATTTTTTGTATTTATAAATGAATATATAAATGAATATATTCCCTCCATCCTTTGTTCATTCATTCATTCATTAATTCATTCATTCATTCATTCATTCATTTATTTATTTCATTGGGATGTGGAATTGTCAGGAATTTCTCCTTTTATGAGAAATTCTTGAAGATGTACATAAAAAAGAAAGAGAATCCATAGCGCAAAATTTTAGTAAAAACGTTTCGCGATGACAGGAAGTGCCAGCAAATTTGTACATGCAAAAACAAATCGTGCTCAGTGCGAGGCAAAGACTAAACAAATATGCGGTCCGCCATTAAATATGTTCCTGACGGAACCGTTTTCCACAAGTAAAATACAGATTGCATTCGGAACACGTGCACCGTACCGAAAGTCCTGTAAAGTCCTGTAAAGTCCTGAACCAAAACAGTTTGGTGCGAATACTTGAACCATTACACCCCTAGTGGATATATATTAGATGATTTAATCAAGCCCTTCAAATTGCTTTGCTATCTTGATTCCAAGCAGCCATAATTGATAGACACAGCAAAAGCCCCACCCCACCCCAATTAGCTGATATTTTCAAAACAGAACTGGGTCTTGGTGTATAAATAGGTTGAAGACCCCCTGGCCTTCACAACAGTAACCCCCTGGCCTGAACTCTACACAACAGTAATGGAGATCTGGCTGGTGCTTGTACGAATACATTTTCATGGGGAGACAATAAACATAATAACAATAAAAACTGCCCGGAGATGAATAGCAAAACCGGTGACGTTTACAGCCACAGGCTTGATGCATGTTCGAATACACAATCAGCGTCTAGCGGCAGAAGGTTCGAGGCTCGTTTGATTGCCCCTGATTGTGTGTGTTCTGGCTCAGATGCCGGCTCTGTCCTCGCGCACGGCTGTTTCACGCGATGACTTTCATCAACCGCACGCCATTTCCACACGCGTCAACAAGGGGCTCTAATATCGATATATGACTGATGGATCTCGGGATAAGAGCTGCCTGTTTGTGTAGCCTGCATAACATCGAGCAACACACACACACACACATATCTTTGCACATCTCCCTTCACGGCCGGCTGGTCTCTCTCATAAATCTCACCCCCCAAAAAGAATTAGCAGAAACAATTTAAGCAGAGACGGGTTTTATTTTATCATTTGTCACGTCGCCTCAATCCCCCCCTTCCCTGTAAGGCCGAGGCGGACCCCTACAGTGATAAATTTGCCTGTCACCCTGCCGAGGCAGCAGGGATATGAGCATGTGTAATAATGTAAAAATAATTACCCCGGGGAGAGGTACGCCGACTCGGATAACCCCACCGGAGCCTTGCAGTAGCCTTGGCACTGCATTTCAGTGCAGGGAGGGGAAAAAAAAGGTTTGTTTGAATGACACCAGTTACTCCGATCCTCCAGAGACGTGGATTCAGAGACACTCGCTATGGCCTTTATTACAGGTACCTGACTGGATAAATTCACTCGAGATCTTGTCTCAGAAGTGTGTCTCAGACGCCAGACGAGGCTTGTTTTTCTAACCACTTGTCGATCCACCCCCACCCCCATTACCGGGCCTTGACTCAACACGGCTCAATACATGCATGACTAAACGATGGCAATCGTTCTATCACCTAATTCCATTTGAAATAATTGTAATTCTCTGTTATTGCTTGGATTTTCCGTCACGATTACAACTGAAATTACAAAAGACTGATATCATGACAATGTGCACATATGAAGGATGAAATGGGCAAAATAATTTTTACAGTATATACAGTATACTGGTAAAAGTATTGGGACACCTGACTTTTCCAGCCATATCTGATACTTCTCCAAACCGTTACCACAAAATTGTATATGACGTTTTTGGATGCAGGAGCATGAAATTTTCAGCATGGCACAAAAGCCAGCCTCATGAACATATGCTTTTCACGGGTTGGAGTGGAAGATCTCCTGCTATAGAGCTCTTTGGCTCAGACCTTTGGGATGATTGTGAATGCTGACTGCACCCCAGGCCTCCTCACCTAATCTACATCAGTACCCCACTTTACTAATAGCCATGTCACTGAAAAAATCTCCAGAAAATCTAATGGAACATCTTCCCGAGCATATAAGAGCAAATTGGGACTAAATGTGGAATAGGATGTTCAAAAAGTAGCACATATCACTCGTATGGTCAGGTGTCCACATTCTCACATCACTTCACCAGCGAAGTCACTACACCCACTTGAGCATAGATGTGTTTGAAATGTAGCAACCAAGTTAGAAATATTGGGGAAAATATCAGTCTATAGATCTGTGAAGTTGTATAAATACAGGGCATGCGAGGCTAAGGTAAGGCTAAAGACTTATATTTTTTAAGTATGTTTTGCTAAGTATTTTGTGCTGGATTTCTATTTGCTGGCTTTGCTTTTCTAAGTATGTTTAGCAAGGTTTATTTTGCTAAATTTGTTTTTCTAGTTTTGTTTTGCTAGTTTTGTTTTGTTGGGTTTGTTTTGCTAAGTATGTTTTCTAGGTTTGTTTTGCTAAGTATGTTTTTGCTAGGTTTGTTTTGCTAGTTTTGTTTTGTTGGGTTTGTTTTGCTAAGTATGTTTTCTAGGTTTATTTAGCTAAATTTGCTTGTCTTGTTTTGCTTTGCTATACTTGTCCTTCTAGCTAAGTTTTGCAAAAGAAATGCTATGTAATTCGCTGTATTAAAAAGATCTCCCAGGGTCTGTAGAAATCCAGATGTTGAGCGACTGCGCGTCGAGCGTTGTCGGGGGACGGAGCAACCATTTGTTTACGTCTCCTATTTATTGCATTAATTAGACAATAGCAAATGAGTCCACGTCTGTCTTTTTTCTCCCTCTATTCCTCATTGGCTGTGTCCAAATTGCTCTGAGTGAACAATTACCCTTAATCGATCACAGAATAAATGATTCATGGAAGATGAATAGCCAGCAGATTGGTCAGGCCTGGATACCTTGAGTTTGGCTGCTGGTTTGCTTCTCTTTCTCTCTCTCTCTCTCTCTCTCTCCCTCTCTCTCTCTCTCTCTCTCTCTCTCTCTCTCTCTCTCTCTGTCTCTCTCTCTCTGTTGCTCATTTCACTTTAGAAACCCGAATGCGTTGCAAAAACGTGGCTTTTATAGCCGTGTACCAACAGATAAGTGAGCACTCACGTATTAAAGCTAAGTGACAGCATCCTCCAGTCGATGTAAATCTAAAAAGGAAATGCAAGTCTCAGTGTGACTTAAGTATAAACTAATATGCAGGCTTTTATTCCAGGCTTGGTCTCCGATCTTTCTTTCTTTCTCTCTCTCTGATGTGTGTGTGTGTGTGTGTGTGTGTGTGTGTGTGTGTGTGTGTGTGTGTGTGTGTGTGTGTGTGTGTGTGTGGAGGGCGTGTGGGCCGACAAAACTGCCCAGATTTATGAAGTGGCTTCGGGATTAATATTGCTCGCTTCACTTGTTTATGGTTCCTCTCACATCCCTGCTCCTGAGACAGTATTTCAGGCGAGAGCGCTCGTCTCCTGGCCTGGCAGCGGAGGAGAAAAAATGGATCGAGATCAAAATCTACACCCTGCCAAGGCCACTTCAGCTGTCTTCCAAAGGGATGATTCGAAACCTTGGGATGATACACGCAGTGCTGTTTTTTTTTTTTTCCCCGGATGGCTTTGCGAGTTCGCTTTAGGAGTCATCTTTTAGGCAGCCATATTTCACAATCTAATCAACCCCTTAGATCGCCAGAGGTGACAAATGCAAGGACGGCGCGAGCGTTTCTTCTGTCAACATCATCATCATCGCCACCCAGACGCCATCAAACCGACGCTTCATGGGGAATCTGTGTTCATTGTACAAAAAAAATTCCATTCTTTCTTCCCTTCCTTCCTTCCTTCCTTCCTTCCTTCCTTCCTTCCTTCCTTCCTTCCTTCCTTCCTTTTTTACTTCTTAATAATTATCTTCCTTCCTTAATCCTTTTCTTAGTTCCTTCCTTTCTTCCTTCCTTAATAATTTCCTCCCCCTCCCTTCTTTTCTGTCACTCCTTTCAGTGATTGAGAACTTGGTTGAATGTTTGTACAGGAAGAAAACGATTATGCGAGGAGAAAGGAAGGATAAAAGAGAGGAAAAGATGAGGGGATGGAAGAAGAATAGTTGATTAAAGACAGAAGCTGAGAATTAAAGGTTGTCTTATCAAAATTTTAAGAACAAATGAAAGAATTCAGGGATCGAATGCCAAGGAGACCAGACAACGAGGCGAACAAGAGGGAGGGAAAGATAGAGAGAGAGAGAGAGAGAGAGAGAGAGAGAGAGAGAGAGAGAGAGAGAGAGAGAAATGCAGACAAAAGGACGGTGAGTGACACGGTGTAGTGACAGCTGAACAAAAGGGAAGCAGAAATAGGTAGATGTTGTAATGATAGACAGTATGCATCAGTAAGAAAGAGAGAGAGAGAGGTAGAGAAATAGAGGGAGAGAAAGAATAAAGGATGCAGGATGTTTTTTTTTTTTTTTTAGACAAAAGACGAGAAGGATAAAATACAGGGTGTATAATAAGGGGTCGCAGTGGGGTAAAAAAAAAGGCTCACGTGTCTAATGCGGATGCACAGCCATCATTTTGAATGACTTACCCCTCCCTCTGAGCCCCGGGGGGCTGTTTTGGCATTCAGTTGCCATGTTGTGGGGCTTTTAGTCTGTCAGGGACCCCGATACCCTCACAGCTCTCATTAAAACCCGAGACTGGGAGAATGGAGCTCCAGCCGAGCTTCCATTACCTGTATATAGCCTCGGGGTCCATACACTAACACATAATACCCCCAGGGGTTGAAGGAGAGGGGCACTGTGGGGCATCACACACACACACACACACACACACACACACACACTAGCGGAGGAACAGAGATCAGGCTGAGGATGATGGACAGACAGAATTTCTGGAAAGTCTTGCCGAGCTGCCTTAACACATTGTGATCATCATCATCATCATCATCATCATCATCATCGACAGAGGGAAGAAAAAAAAGAGACTGTGAAAAGACAATAGATTGACAAAGTGATACAGAGAGAGTATAGAGAGAAAGAGAGAGAGAGAATCTGTCCTCCTTAACAGCATTAAGGTTATTATCGTTCCATGAATATACAATAAGTCTCTCTCTTTCTTTCTCTCATTCCTCTCCTTCATCCATTCCTTCAGTCTTTCTTTATCACACTGCTTTGAATGTAAATCTTTATGACTCCACGTTTGTAATAACCATTACTATTATAAAGAAACGCAGTATGACAGAGCGCTGTATCACAGACAGGAATCACATACAGCGAGAATAAATGCCATAAAACAAGAACCCAATGAACACAATTCAGCAAGTCTCCTTTCACTGTAGCCACAACTGCACTGCCCGCATGCATCATCTCTAGCAGAAGCATCGATATCGACCTCATAAAATGACCTCGTGGTTCTTCCTGCGTTTTTTCATCAAAAGCTTATCGACTGTTTAGAACTGTTTCGGACGACCTTTTCCTCACGATCTCCAGCCGTTCTTGAAAAAGTCCATCTTGTAAAAGTCCTGCAACCAAATCTGTTTCTTCTCCTGTGTCAGCCTTTGTGGAATGAAAAAAGACAGCTATTAAATCCACATGAAGATTTTTGAGCTTGTGCAGTTTGATAGAGATGCGGGTTGTGAGCTCGGACTAGTGCGTTCTCTGACCTTCCAAACAAAAGATGTGAAAATGTTAATGTGTTTGGATGCCTGCTAGAGGGCCTCAGCCAACTAAAAATCTGATTGGTTAAAACAACAGCCTTAGAGCAGCATGAATTTCAAGCTACGTTTCGCCAAAGTCTTTATTGTGAAATAAAGACTCTGTCACGTGATGTGATGGCTGTAATCTGATTGGATAGAAACTGCAATCGAAAATGAGACTGTGTATGTGTGTGTGTGTGTGTGTGTGTGTGTGTGTGTGTGTGTGTGTGTGTGTGTTGCTCATAGTAACCATCCTGATCATGTTAGCATGTGCCAGAGTGGCCATAATGTCCTTCTGCATTCACCCATGACAGGTTAAACTCCTAATGAAGGCCTTTATGAGTCATTATGTGTGTGTGTGCGTGGGGGGGGTGGATTTTTAGGGAGTAATGGGGAGAATGTACTGTACTACACCGTGGAGAGCGATGAGGCAGGACGGAAAATTTCAGGAATGCCTTTGAGAAGTGTGAACCTGCTTTTAATGCAGTTACTACAGTGGAGTCAGTGACATCATCAGAACAGTCCAGCAAACAAAGTTCTGATTTAAAATATTAAAGCAAATGTGAGTTTACTGGTCAGATAGATGATGTGCTGTAGAAATGATTGTAGCAGCTTCTGGATCTGTTTCCACTATAGGAGCAACAGTGTTCATTCTGTTACTGCATATCTACAAGAGCTGTATATATATATATATATATATATATATATATATATATATATATATATATATATATATATATATATATATACAGTGGGTACGGAAAGTATTCAGACCCCCTTAAATTTTTCACTATTTGTTATATTGCAACCATTTGCTAAAATCATTTAGGTTCATTCTTCTTCCTCATGAATGTACACATAGCTCCCCATACTGACAGAAAAACACAGAAATGTTGACATTGTTGCAGATTTATTAAAAAAGAAAAACTGAAATATCACATGGTCCTAAGTATTCAGACCCTTTGCTCAGTATTTAGTAGAAGCCCCCTTTTGATCTAATACAGCCAGGAGTCTTTTTGGGAAAGATGCAACAAGTCTTTCACACCTGGATTTGGGGATCCTCTGCCATTCCTCCTTGCAGGTCCTCTCCAGTTCTGTCAGGTTGGATGGTAAACGTTGGTGGACAGCCATTTTTAGGTCTCTCCAGAGATGCTCAATTGGGTTTAAGTCATTGCTCTGGCTGGGCCATTCAAGAACAGTCACGGAGTTGTTGTGAAGCCACTCCTTCGTTATTTTAGCTGTGTGCTTAGGGTCATTGTCTTGTTGGAAGGTAAACCTTCGGCCCAGTCTGAGGTCCAGAGCACTCTGGAGAAGGTTTTTGTTCAGGATATCCCTGTACTTGGCCGCATTCATCTTTCCCTCGATTGCAACCAGTCGTCCTGTCCCTGCAGCTGAAAAACACCCCCACAGCATGATGCTGCCACCACCATGCTTCACTGTTGGGACTGTATTGGACAGGTGATGAGCAGTGCCTGGTTTTCTCCATACATACCGCTTAGAATTAAGGCCAAAAAGGTCTATTTTGGTCTCATCAGACCAGAGAATCTTATTTCTCACCATCTTGGAGTCCTTCAGGTGTTTTTTAGCAAACTCCATGCGGGCTTTCATGTGTCTTACACTGAGGAGAGGCTTCCGTCGGGCCACTCTGCCATAAAGCCCCGACTGGTGGAGGGCTGCAGTGATGGTTGACTTTCTACAACTTTCTCCCATCTCCTGACTGCATCTCTGGAGCTCAGCCACAGTGATCTTTGGGTTCTTCTTTACCTCTCTCACCAAGGCTCTTCTCCCCCGATAGCTCAGTTTGGCCGGTCGGCCAGCTCTAGGAAGGGTTCTGGTCGTCCCAAACGTCTTCCATTTGAGGATTATGGAGGCCACTGTGCTCTTAGGAACCTTAAGTGCAGCAGAAATCTTTTTGTAACCTTGGCCAGATCCGTGCCTTGCCACAATTCTGTCTCTGAGCTCTTCAGGCAGTTCCTTTGACCTCATGATTCTCATTTGCTCTGACATGCATTGTGATCTGGAAGGTCTTATATAGACAGATGTGTGGCTTTCCTAATCAAGTCCAATCAGTATAATTAAACACAGCTGGACTCAAATGAAGGTGTAGAACCATCTCAAGGATGATCAGAAGAAATGGAAAGCACCTGAGTTAAATATATATGAGTGTCACAGCAAAGGGTCTGAATACTTAGGACCATGTGATATTTCAGTTTTTCTTTTTTAATAAATCTGCAAAAAGGTCAACAATTCTGTGTTTTTCTGTCAGTATGGGGAGCCGTGTGTACATTCATGAGGAAGAAGAATGAACTTAAATGATTTTAGCAAATTGCTGCAATATAACAAAGAGTGAAAAATTTAAGGGGGTCTGAATACTTTCCGTACCCACTGTATATATATAGACAGATACATGGAAGCAGATGGGCTGGTTGGTATGTAGATGAATGAATTAAAAGAAGAATGAATCAATGGATGGAGAAAATGGCTTCTCGCTCTCTCACACACACACACACACACACACACACACACACACACACACACACACACACACACACACACACACACACACACACACAGAGAGTGCGTACATGTTTATTAATTTTTATACTATTAAACATTAATTCAAAGGTACAATGAATGTTCTATCACACTAAAATGTAACTATAATAAGAAACACCCCCCCCCCCTTCTCTCTCTCTTTCTCTCTCACACTCTCTCTCTCTAGTCGTCCTGGCATCCTGAACGCTGGCGAGGCGAGTTATCCTTGGCTAGCAGACTCCTGGCCGGCCACCAGCATGCCTGTTAACAGCAGCTCCGGAGGACCCAGTGATCTCGCTAACTTCGGACGTGGAGGTGATCTTCTGCACGTGCTTCATTACCTTCTGACTGGCGATTAGCACATTAATCCAACAACAGCTCACTCAGTTTCACAACATTATCAACCTACCGCATTTTTATGTAGGTGCAGCTCTATGAACAGTTTGTTAAAGTGTTGCTATGTAGTAAAGTAAAATGAACACGTTTTATGTAGAACGCTGAACCACTGAACCTCTCCCATGTCTCTTCATTTATCATGAAGGGCTTCTGTAGGTGTCATGTTGTCCTATAAACCTGCTGATCTACTAGCATTATTGTATATTGTGTAATTTTGCTGACAGTCTCATGTCTGGACTTTAAATCACCTTGTCAGTATAATCACATGAGATAGATAGATAGATAGATAGATAGATAGATAGATAGATAGATAGATAGATAGATAGATAGATAGATAGATAGATAGATAGATAGATAGACAGACAGACAGACAGACAGACAGACAGACAGACAGACAGACAGACAGACAGACAGACAGACAGACAGATTGATAGTAATTGAAGTGCTTTAGGTGGCTTTAAAAGAATAAAAACTTGGATGGATGGATGGACGGACGGACGGCAGGCGGTCGGTTGGTCGGTCGGTCAGTCGGTCGGTCGGTCGGTCGGTCACTCTGAAAGAGCTCCAGCATTTCTCTGTGGAGATAGGAGAATCTTCCAGAAGAACAACAATCTCTGCAGCACTCCACCAATTAGGCCTATATGGTAGAGTGGCCAGATGAAAGCAAGTCAGTAAAAGGCACATGACAGCCTGCCTGAAGTTTACCTAAAGAAACCTGAAGGACTCTAAGACCATAAGAAACAGAGATTGAACTCTTTGGCCTGAATGTTAAACGTCATGTCTGAAGGAAACCAGGCACCGCTCATCACCTGGCCAGTACCATCCCTCCAGTAAAGCATGGTGGTGGCAGCATCATGCTGTAAGGACGTTTTTCAGCAGCAGGCACTGGGAGACCTTTCAGGATCAAGGGAAATATGAACGCAGCAATATACAGAAACATCATTGATGAAAACCTGCTACAGAGCGCTCTGGAGCTCAGACTGAGGCGAAGGATTATCTTTCAACAGAACAACGACCCTGAACACAGCCAAGATAATGTACATGTGATTAATACGTTGTTATTATGGGGTATTGTTATAGAATTTTGTGGAAAATAATGAATTTGATCCATTTTGGAATAAGACTTTAACATAAAATGTGGAAAAGGTAAAGCGCAGTTAATGCTTTCCGGATGCTCTGTACCTCACCCTCATTTGCATCCTGTAACCTGATAGGCTCTTATATGTTATGACACAATAACCATGTTTTAATGATGCAGCAAAACAGTTACCTGGTGGCGGCACCGCGCCAAGCCATCACACTTCATTTGAAATGCTGTACAGGAATTTAGATGATCACAGCATGTTGATGAAGGAGATGATAAGGAGCTGTAGATTTGTCTGCTTATGGCCTGCTTTTGTTTGAATACACATTTATACATCACAGCATTGAGACACTCCTATCTCGGCACCTGGCAGTGTGCTGTCATTTGGAGAGTAATGGAGAGCGCTCCATCCATCTGCATAAAGAGAGAGAGAGAGAGCAAGAGAGAAGGAGGAGTGCAGAGAGAGTGTAGGAAAGAAACGATGGTCCTGAGATGGGCATCGAGTCGTGAAGGACAGACGCAGCTTGAGAGGCACAGATGTGGATGCTTCTGTCGTGACTGTACATCATCTCCCCCTCAGTGGGCTCATACACACACACACACACACACACACACACACACACACACACACACATATGCATGAAGAGTGTCAGTGCTGTGCGTTTTTGAGCAGGGATCGAATCAAGATTTTGTATGACCTGAAAAAATACAGAAATAAAAAATATATAAGGAGAAAACATCTGTGGCTCGTTAGCCGCTACATAAGACCTCTATAACGCTCTACAACCCCAACTACATAACAGTTGCATAACAACTACATAACCTCTGCATAATACATTTTTAACCCCTACATAGCCTCTACGTAACCCATAACAGCTCATAGCACCTACTGTATGTAACCTCTACATGACATCAGACACTTGCCATGAACCTACATACAGTGGTCTCCCGGAACTCACAGGGGTTACGTTGTAAGACCCCCCGAATATATATATATATATATATATACCCGCATCAGTCATCACTTAGTTTTTGTTTGTTTGTTTGGGGGGCTCTACCTAAAATCAGCGTTTTTGGGGCTACATAACACATACATAAGAAAAGTGACAGGTATATCTCCTAGGATTTTGGGTGTTAACTGGCTTATGTAGTTGGTATTAAGCCCTATTACAATTGTTCTACAATGTTGCCATGTATTGTATCTGTAGCAGAAGCAGTTTTATAAACACTGCTATCAGTTGAAATATTGCCTTATACAGTGAAAGCTAATCTCTCACTATAACAGACTGAAGTATCTAGTCAGTTGTCATAAAGGGCATATGTAGGTCTTATGTAACCCTATAAATACTGCACTCAATTAAAATCATTTTATACAATGACATCATGTCCCACAACGTTTCTCCTACTATATCACCACTATATTGGGCCAAAATAACTGGTCACTTGTCATTAACAGCTTATGAAGTCCTATAACAATAAAATACTGTCTCACAAATAAATCGCAATAGACACTACTCCACATATACATTGTTCATCCCTCTTGATCTCCCCATTCTTTTGCAGACGTCATGCCCGCGGGTCAGACGGATAAAACGGGTACCATGATGTCAGACGGCGCGATCTACAGCAGCATCGACTTTACCACTAAGTCAGGGTTTGGCAGCGCGAGCCCGGCGTCTCAGGCCACGCCGTATGCCACGACGCAGATCCTCCACTCCAACAGCATCCACGAGCTGGCGGTGGATCTTCCCGAAGCCCAGTGGAAGAGCTCGCTCCAGGCCAAGCAGGAAATGGCCAACCTGGGCTACTCGCTGCCTGATAAGAACTCCTGCAACAACAGTGAGTAGTGACAGAGAGCGAGCATGGAGTGTTTTATGGTGTGTGTATGTGTTATGTGTGTTGGATGTGTCGTTTGTGTCACGGGGCCAATTTCTGAAACGAGGCCGTTTTTTTTTTTCTCTGGAGATTTCCTCCAATTTCAGGTCTAGCCGTTGTGTCTGCGATCATTCAGAAGTGTGACAAATGGCTAATAAAGCTAAGCTTTGTACATCCTTTGAGGAAAACCCTGCTTTAGATTACTCCAATCATTTTTATTTTTATTTCTTTTCACTAGTCTGTAGATCACATCCGTAATCCTGCAAGTCCTGTCCTGCGTATATTTTATTTCTCTCTTAAACACAACTCCAGTAATTACGCTAAGCTAATTAACCGTCCGCCTCGAGTCAGCGTGGGTGCGTTAGAGCAGGAAATACAATAAACAAATAACGGAGGATTTGTGTTGCACCAATTCGCTTTAAACATGCTATTAAAATCTTAACCTCTAATTAAAGCCTTAATTACCTGGGATTGATTGGGATCGGTGGGCGTGGTGGGACTCGCAGGTCAGCCGTGGGAAGGCCTTCGGTTTTACACACCCCAGACGCAGAATCCAAATATATTAACAATTCATTTTTATTTTGCTCACAATGTTGAACACAATGGAGTTGAGTTGAGTTTAATGTGAAGCTCAGAAAAGGATTAAATCACAGGTTCTGTTTCATCCTGAGAGTTTATAAAAAATGTGTTTTATACAAATTTAATCCAGATTAAAGCTAAAATGTGCTGCTGCAGGTTTATTCAAAATAAATGCTTTAAAAAAGACGTTTACAGATAGATAGATAGATAGATAGATAGATAGATAGATAGATAGATAGATAGATAGATAGATAGATAGATAGATAGATAGATAGATAGATAGATAGATAGATTGATGGATTGATGGATTGATGGAAGAGTGAATGGGTGGATGGATTGATTGATGGAAGGGTGGATGGATGGATGGATGAATGGATGGATGGAAGGGTGGATGAATGGATAGATGGATGAATGGATAGATGGGTGGGTGAGTGAATGGATGGATGGATGGATGGATGGATGGATGGATGGATGGATGGATGGAGGAATGGATGGATGGATGGATGGATGGATAGGCAGATGGATGGATGGATGGATGGATGGATGGATGGATGGATGGATGGATGGATGGATGTTTGGATGGAAGGATGGATGGATGGATGGATGGATGGATGGATGGATGGATGGATGGATAGATAGGCAGATGGATGGATGGATGGATGGATGGATGGATGGATGGATGGATGGATGGATAGTTTTATATATATCAGTCAATGAATAAATACCTAAATGAATGTGTAACAAACTGGTTTAAAGAAAAAAATAAAAAAAAGTTTATTTTCATAATAATTTATTATAAACATTTTAATTTCAAATGATAAAATTACATTAATTTTTTTGGAACATTTCTTTCTTTAGTGCAGAATAAATCTTTGTGGATCTTTGTTTCAGGTTGGACGCACTAACGTGCATCAGATGTTTCATGAATGTGTTTTAGGAGATTCATAGTTTTATAGAAAGTCTGGACTCTGTAGCAGAATTACAGAGTGGTGTGTGTTTAGTGTATGTATGTGTGTGTGTGTGTGTGTGTGTGGTGTGTGTGTGTGTGTGTGTGTGTGTGTGTGTGTGTGTGGCACGGGGCTGTCGCTCTAACTGCACGTTCTGCATGCGCTTGTGCTTGTCTTGCCTCTCACCTGACGCCACTGTTTTTGACCTTCGACCCCACTAGCACTCCTTTTCATTCCTGACTACCGATTGGCTGATGGATTGTGTAATAGAATGCCACACAACCAATCACAGGATTTCAGCACCACCAGTTCCCACAATAGTTCAGAGCGGAGCGGCAGCCTCACAGGTCGGTATCTCACTGATTCAGGATCCACCACAGTCCACACCTCAACCCCCTTTTTTCTCTTTCTCCTTCCTGCTTCCTCTTTTCTCCTTCTTCCTTCCTTCCTTCCTTCCTTTTTTTTCTCCAGCTCCATTCTAACTGCTCCTTCATATCCATCATGTCCCTTCAGGTCCTTCCTGCTTCTCCTGATCAGTCCATCTCACTCTAAGGAAGAAAAAGGAAGTGTGGAAAATATTTGGAAGTGTGGAAATTAGTATAAAAATGATTGGAAGGAATAAAGAATGAAATAAAAGTGATTGGAAGGAATGAGAAATAATAGATGAAAGAGGGAAAGGGAAAAATAGAGAGATTTAGGAAAGGAACGGAGGAAGGAAAGATAGGGAAGAAAGAAAGAAAAGTAGAGAGGGAAGATAGAGGGGAGGAGGAAGAGAGGAAGAAAAGGTAGAGCAAAGGAATGAAGGAAGGATGATAGAAGGAAGGAAGGAAAATGAAGCCAGCATGAGTGAAAGAAAGAAAATATCAAGGGAAGAAAATAAGGAAGGAAAAAAGACAGAAAGAAAAAGAAAGATAGAGGAAAGACAGGTAATATGGAAGGAAAGAAGGTAAGAAACGTGTAGGAAAGGAAGGGATGAAGGTACATTGGAGTAAAGGAAAGTAAAATGAACAAAGAATGAAAGGTAAGATAAAGGAAAGGAGAGAATAAATGATGGAAAATGGAGGGTGGGAGTGGATGAAGGTGAGTACATGTAAATATAAAATAAAAATAGATAAAATGAACTAATTAACTAGTACATAGATTAAGGAAGTGAGGGAATAAGGTAGAGAGAGAGAGAGAGAGAGAGAGAGAGAGAGAGAGAGAGAGAGAGAGTAAATGAAGAAAAAATTGAAGCAGTTGAGGAAGGAATGAAGGGAAGGTAAAAAAAAAAAAAAAGGAAGTGAGAGTGAGTATGCAGTAAATAACAGTGCACCAGATAAAGCAGGTTAATGGTGATGATGATGGTGATGATGATGATGATTTCATTATAAATCTGTGAGAAATAGGAGACACCATATTCCCTTTACTGAGAAGTAAACAGTAACATTTCACAGCTAATTGTGTGATTTATTGATGAACTAACTGACAGTACGATTCATGAGTGAATGTGTCATTAACCCGAGCGCTGAGGAAACTTTGCTTTTGCACTGATGTCTGCTTCCTCTAATGATGTTTCTGCACTGTGTCTTCCATAAGGAGACAAATATTGATACGAAATGGACCAAAGTTTATATTTACAGCAATTTTCAGCCGCACTTCTCCAGAACAACATCTATTTATCTTCATGATACAACTACTGGGCCCAGACAGACAGACAGACAGACAGACAGACAGACAGACAGACAGACAGACAGACAGACAGACAGACAGATAGATAGTTTGGTGGATAGGTAGACAGACAGACAGACAGACAGACAGACAGACAGACAGACAGACAGACAGACAGACAGATAGATAGATAGATAGATAGATAGATAGATAGATAGATAGATAGATAGATAGATAGATAGATAGATAGATAGATAGATAGATAGATGGGTTGGTGGATAGGTAGACAGACAGACAGACAGACAGACAGACAGACAGACAGACAGACAGACAGACAGACAGACAGTGAATGGCTGAATAGCTGGATGGATAGATTTTAACCACATCCGAAAGAAAATTTCATCACCAGGTCAAGAATTTCAGCATATAACAGTTTTAATTCGTTTCCATGGCACGTGAAGTTGAAGAGTTGTTACTTTAATGTCTAATGAAATTTAACACCAACATCTGCAGACCAATCAGAATCCAAAACCTCATTGACCAAAAAGAATCAAGAACTGTAAGAATTATCTGAAATTCGAAACTGCTCTCGTCCTTCTCATCCTTCACCAATAATAAAACCCGAGCACTGAATCATGACTCTGTCGTTTATAGAACCTGAGGTAACGTCTTTCCAGTTTTCCACTTTCTCTCTCTTTCTCTCAGTCAGTAAAACAACAAGCCTGAGACATGGATCTCACCGAAGATGTCATTGCATGTGTAAAACAACTCAATTAGGACTCGAGGGAAGATTTAAACGAAAAGTATTTCAGCTACTTCAAAAAATATGGTAGAACGTGAACCTGAATGATTTGAATATGGATCGATCTCAAGATCATGAACAACCGCCATCGAAACAAATCCAAGATGCATCATTTTACACGTAATATTATGATCTTGGTGGTTTGGTGGTATTTTTAAAAATAAATACTTTTCTATGAAATTGGATAGAAAGGAGTAGAGGAAATGCAGCTCTGTGTGTCGTTACGCTCGGCGGGATCCAGAGCGGGTTTTTTTGCGCCTCAGGAAGTACAATTTGGTCCATTTACTACGGAAGTCTGAGCGGCCATGATATCTCTACCTCCTGTTTCACTTTCCGATGGTTTAGAAAGAAAAAAGTGTGTGAGAGAAAAAGAGAGAGAGAGAGAGAGAGAGAGAGAGAGAGAGAGAGAGAGAGAAAAAAAAAGAGAGCTACTGGGTTGAAAAATGACAAGATTGAGCGGATAGCCGAGGCGTACATTTGCATTTACAAAGAGCGAGGCCACAGGCCAAGTTGCTCTCGGTTGTTTCCCGAACTAACACATGCACTCGATTTGTTCGCCTCGGGACAGTTTTACCTTGCTATCTCGAATAATTAGGAGAGCTCTACAAACTCTTAACGAACGAAATTTTAATTGCAGATACGTCGGATTACGTTTCGATAAGAAATGCACCGTGGAGCAACTGGGCACATAGAGTTCGCTGTTTCTCTGAGGCTGAATATTCATTAAAAGAAAGAATATTTTTGGATGAGTTTATCTGGAGCTTAGTGTTTAAGGCATTGGACTTTGGCTCTGAAGGTCATGAGTTCAAATCCTAGCCACACCAAGCGGCTACTTCTGGGCCCCTGAGCAAGGCCCTTAACCCTTTCGCTGCTCAGATGAATGAATGAGTGAACTGTAAGTCGCTCTGGATAAGGGCATCCACCAAATGCCGTAAATGAGTACAAGTATAGAGACAGTAAAGTGCAAAAAGCATCTTAGTGATCCAAGGCGGTGATACCGTAACCACATGCATGTTACAGTGAATGCAGAAGTGCAGGCAAAAGGTTCACCTTTTAAAACAAAAATGTTTTTAAAAACTTTCTGAACTTCCTGAAATCATTTGAGGAAGAGAATCTAAACAAAAACCTGGCCCATTCCTATATTTCTACGATGTTGGACTTCTGATCAGAAGGTCATGGGTTCAAATCCCAGCACCACCAAGTTACTACTGCTGGGCCCTTGAGCAAGGCCCTCAACCCTCAACTGCTCAGCCGTGTAACTGCAAAAACTGTGGATAAGAGCATCAGCCAAATGCTGTAAATGCAAATGCAAGTGTTTTATCCAACTTAGACTGCACTGGTGGCTCAAGAGTTGAGGTTTTGGATTTTGGGTTGAAGCCCCTGCTACTTTGGGGCCCTTGAGCAAGGCCCTTGTCCTTCAGTGCTCTGGGGGGCAATGTATCATGGCTGACCTTGCACTCTGACTCCAATGTATATGCGACAAATAAAATCTAATTGTTTTCTTTTGCCAAAACCCTGAAGAAGTCTTTAAAATCTGGTTCCTCTCAAGGTTTCTTTCTCATGTCGTCTTGAATCAGACAGATTAGTATAAATTCTTCGAGTAGTAATCGTGCTTACCCATGCTTAGAGACTATACATTAAGATAAACAGAGCATTTTGTTGAACTTTAGGTAATTCTACTGATGCAAGAACATAGTGCAGGTCAGGAAAAGTCGAGGCACGAGTTTATTCATCATTATTTCTAACATAATCATTGCTACATTGAAAAAAAAACTGTATATACACTATATGGAAAAAAGTTCACCTGGGAGACCTGATTTTTCCAATCATTCATGGCTCTTCTCCAAACTGTTACCACATAGTCAGAGGAACCTAATTGTTATTCAAGTCTATTCATGTGGAAGCATGACATTTTCCTTTCACTTGAACTTGGAGACCCAAACCTGTTCCAGCATCACAATGCACAAAGCCTGCTCCATGAAGATCTGCTCTACATGGGTTGGAGTGGAAGATCTCCTGCTATAGAGCACTGACCCTCAACCCTATTGAACAGTGAATGTGAATGCTGACTGCACCCCAGGTCTTCTCACCTCACCTACATCAGTACCTGACTTTAATCACACGCTTGTGTCTAAATGGATCTCTTAAACATCTCCACAAAATCTATTGGAACATCTTCCCATTAAAACTGAAAGTTCTTATCAAATTGTAATATTTGTAAATTTTTTTAATATATATATTTAACTCCTCCCACAAATTTCCAGTGTGTAATGGAGCAGATAAAATCGAGTTCCGCATCTCAGCTACTTTCTTTTGTCCTTATTTTTCTCTAAACGAATCAAGTAAGTATTCATAGGCAAACAAAAGTACTTTTTTTTCAGGAAACTCAGTAAGTAGGCCAAGGATTTGAAAGCATGAGTCACGGATTTGTTGAAAGAGCCGAGAGAGAAAGAGAGAGAGAGAAAGGCAGGGAAATGAAAGGTAAGGTGAAAACTCAGAGCTGCTGAATAGAGCTGATGGTTGAATACGTGGCACGTTCTCCTCACAAGCCCTTCCTTGTTGAAATGCATGAAATTCTCCGTTCAAACGCTTCAGACGCACAAAACGAAGTGTTTTGACACATCGCTCCTGAGAGCCTCCTTCTCGATTCAGCTCGGCTAATAAAACTCAACTTTGTGCTCGCAGACGAACTAAAGATCCGTCCTTCATTTCCAAACACTGCCCCTTTGAGTCGCAGCCTGGTGTTTGGCTTCGAAAAAGGCTTCATTCGCGGTTTATTCGCTTCCTGCCAGCACTGGCTGTAATTTCAGGCCGGGGCTGAGCTCCTCAGCAGTGTGCTGTTCACAATATTGATGTTCACCAGAGAGAGAGAGCGAGGGAGAGAGATGTGGACAGAGGAAGCGAGGCAGTGATTGAGCGATCACGCCATCTCTCCATTTATTGGCCGAAGCCGAAGTGTCGCCCAGAGGAACGATTAGGAAACTCAATTACTTCCCCCCACTTCTCCTCCTCTTCCTCCTTCACCGTGGTCACTAGTGCCTTCGGCCTGTTGCTATTTTTTATTGCTCGAAAGCTTTATTCGTCTTCGTTTGACACCTCCGTCTCAACCCCCGGACGCTGGTGGAACAAAAGCGCTCAGTCAACGTGGAACTCCGCTTTCTCGGACGCCATCGTTCTGGAACAAGATACGACCCAAACATCTCCTTGGATCACCTTACATCACCACATGAGAAATCTGATTTTACCCGCTCCGGATTTGATCTCTCCGTCTCGCTTCCTGTTACTCTCTCCAGGCGTGAGAAAAGTATTTAAGCAAAAGTCTAAAGAAATATTACACTACACAAGCAAAAGTATAGGCACCCAATGACCAACACTCGCATCACAGCCTGGGGATCCATGAAAATACAGAGGATGGATTTGGGCTGTAATTAATGTCAGCAGTCTACAATGGCTCAGGATCACAGGTTTTATCTCTATCACTGCACACCTTAACAGAACTACACTGTAATAAATGGATATTTGGTGCGACCCTGATGAGGAGGGATTCCCTTTTGTGTCTGGTTTCTGTCAAGGTTTCTCCATGGAGTTGGGAACTTCCCTTTGAAGATCCACAATCTCCACACAAATCGAGCTGGAGCATTCCGCATTTAGTCCCCATTTGCTCTTATAATAAACTCCACACTTCTGAGAAGATGTTCTAGATGTTGGAGATTGAGTGTTGGTAAAGTCAGGTCCTGATGTTGGTGATGTGAGGAGCATTATAGCAGCAGATCTTCCTGAAGCACAGAGGCATTGTCATGTTGGAACAGATTTGGGTCTCCTAGTTAAGGAGTCTTATACACTCATGTGCCTCCAACTTTGTGATAACAGTTTGGGAAAAGAACCACACATGGCTGGACTGACCAATCGGGTACTTTTGCCATTATATATTATGGAGATTTAAGCTTGAAGTGATGAAAAAAAGAAAGAGAAAGTTTTTCTGCATTACTGTCGATTAAACGTCAAAAAAAGTATCTACATTGAAACCTCATTTATAATTCATATATAAATGTTAGTTGTTTTTCTTTTTTTAAAGATTTCATTTCTAACCCGAGTTCTGGCGTGGTACGAAACGTCTGAGCACAAAACCGCAGCGTGCAGCGGGGGGAAAAAGCAACCGTTTTTAGCCACCGAGCACAAAATATAGATCGCTCTCGAAGAAGAAAGGCAGAAGATGACAGATTCCAGCGTGGTCCGTGGCCGTGCCGCGTTGCGATTTGGCTACATCAGGAAAAGCTATTTTACGCTCGAGTAGAGCCACAGGAGGAGGAACATGCAGAGTTAAGAGTTTGGGTGTAGAGCGTTAATCATTCCGCCTGATCAATCCTGCCAGTGCTGCAGCTCCAGATCTGGACGTCCAAGCGTTCACATTACAATCTGTTTAGTTCTCGGGTTCTGATCGGTCTCCCAGGGAGCGAGCGTTATTTTAAACCGCGTCTTGACAGGTTGTCGTATTGTGAAACAGTTTATCAGTGCTGTAGTCAGAGAAAAGGTCAGATGAAGGGCTGGTGCACTGTTTTGCATTTCACACTCTTTTTTTAAATATAAAAACGACTTGAAACTAGGAGGAGAGGAGAGGAGAGGAGAGGAGAGGAGAGGAGAAAAGGGAGGTGAGGAGAGGAGAGGAGAGGAGAGGAGAGGAGGAAAGGGAGGAGAGGAGAGGGTGAAAAGAAGGGGAATGAGGGTGAGGGAAAAACAAGGGGAGAAGAAAGGACAGAGGAGAAAGAGGAGTAGGAGAGTGAGAAAAAAGAAGAAGAGATAAAAGAAGAGAAAATTAGAGGATATAAAAGTAAGGTGGATGATGAGATGAAAGGAGAGTGGAGAAGGAGAGAGGAAATGTGAGAAGAAAGTATAGCAGAAGAAAAGAGGAGTAGAGTAAAGGGAGCAGAAGAGGAGAGGATGAGCAAGGACAGAGAAATAGGAGAGGAGAGGATGAGTGAGGACAGAGAGAGAGGGGAGAAGAGGAGAGGAGAGGAGAGGAGGAGAGGACTGAGGAAAAGAAGAGAGGACTGAAAGAAACGAGAGGATAAATGAGAACATAGAAGGAAAAGAGAACCAAAGGAAAAAAAGAGAGGATGAGTGAGAACAGGGTTAGAGAAGAGAGGACAAAGAGGAAAAGGAGAGGAGAGGATGAGTGAGGACAGGATGAGAGCAGACAGGAGAGGAGAGGAGAGGAGCTGTACCTCCTGTCTCAGGAGTGGTGTTGTGACAGAATGCTTTGAGGTGCAGATAAACTGCAGGAGATGAACTAAAAGAAACTGAAAGTTCTGACGTTTTCTGCTTCCACTTTTTCCCGCTTGTCTTTAGGTGGAAAAGGAGGAAAGAAGAAAAAGACCAAAGTAGGAACCAAATCCGCGAAGACCAACGGCTCCAACTGGGCGAACGTCCCTCTCCCACCTCCTCCTATCCATCCTCTACCAGGCACCGAGCTGGAGCACTTCAGCACCGAGCACCACGACGGAGGAGGGTACGGCCCAGAGAACTCCTCTTTCCTCTTTAGCAACACTCAGAATGACGTTCGGAGCTCAAAAATATTGGCAAACTGTGTTAGAACCGCATTGGTTAGGAAAACATGACGTTCTTCATCTGTTACTTTGTTTCTCGTATTGACTAAAATGGGAGATTTATTCCGAAGGAAACAAAAGTCAGTTTTGGAACCTGAAATGTGCAAGAGATTGTTTGCTTTTTTTTAAGTTTTAGAATCGCACATCATAAACTCAACCTCTCCCTCGAGAGCGTTCAGAGACGTTGGGGTTTGAGTAGCGGTGCTCAGGATGGGTTTAGCACTTCAGTCTCTTGCTCGAGACGTGCGCTCCCCTTTCGACCCCATTAATTCCCATCTCGGAGAGTCATCCGGCTTAATAGGCTATCTGGCAAATGAGGAACTCTTCTGCGCTGTAAATCTCAGTCGTGTCTTTAACGGCTTCAGATTAAAACTGTCTCCTGTCCTCTGGGCTGCGCACTGACAAATTCTTTTAATGAGTGTTTGGCTTTATGATGTGTATTAGCACAGCGTAGAGGAGCCGAGCGCCAGGAAAGCCGGGACGCACTCGTTCTTCTGGGAGAGAAAGAAACGACTCGAAATGGCATGGACTCGATTGTAATATGGAAATATTAGCCTGTGTAGTGCACGTCGAGCAGCCAAGAGTTTTACTCTGCTGTTGAACTGAATAAATAAATCAGTTCTCTTGGTGGATATGGTGCAGAGGGTTGCCAGGTTTCGGCAACAAAAAACCCACCTCTAGACAGGGATAAAAGAATGACAAAAGGACGAAGTGAGCAAAGAAAGGAGTGAAGAGTCAAAGGGAGAAATGGCAAAGAACATGAATGAAAGATGAAGGAAGAAAAAAATGGATTAAGGATATGTAGAATGAACGAATGCCAAAAGTAAAGAGAAGAATGAAAAGAATGGATAAAGGATATGAATGGATGATGAAAGGAATAAATAAATAAATTTAATTAAGAAATGATTGTGAGAATCGATGAAGGAATAAACGAATGAAGAACTGATGAGAAAGGGAGGAATGAACAAAGGAAGGGATGAGAAAATAAAGGAAGGAAAGAACAATCACAAAAATAATAAATGACGAAAGGAAAGAATGGATGAAGGATATGAAGAAATGAATGACTGAATCACGAAAGGAATGAATAAATGAAGGGAGGAATTAAAAAAAAAGAATGACTGTGGGGATTGGTGAAGGAATGAATGAAGGATAAAAGGAATTAATGCAGGGTTAAAGGAATGCATGAAGGAATGAAGAAAAGACTACAAGAAAGAAGACAGAAATAAATAAATAAATGAATGAATAAAATCATGCACAGAAAAGTTTAAACTTTATGAAAGAAAGAAAGACAGAAAGAATGCATAAGTAAAGGAATGATAAAAAAGGATAGAATGTATGATTTAACTAATCCCGTCCAAATAGGGCTTCCATTCTTCATGCACTCAGTGTGTGTGTGTGTGTGTGTGTGTGTGTGTGTGTGTGTGTGTGTGTGTGTGTGTGTGTGTGTAGTTATGACAGTGATGGGTGGGGACACCCTCTGGCCGTACAGACGTACCTGCACCAGGGGCTGGAGGATGAGCTGGAGGAAGAGGAGGAGCGTGTACCGACTCCACCCATTAGGGGCGTGGCCTCATCTCCTGCAGCCATGTCTTTCGGGAAGCAGTCCACGGCCACGCTGACTCCGTCCCCTCGAGACGAGACGCAGCCCATGCTGCACACACATCTGGACGAGCTCGCCCGCCAGTACCAGCTGGACATGGCCAAGCAGACGTGGTGAGGAGCATCATGGGATGCGTCTGGGTAGAATATATCCTAATGGTGTCACCACAGTGTTACAGAAAATCAATATAAACAAATAAATAAATACATCCTTTATTTTTCTTTTCCATCCTTTATTTTCTTCTATTTATTTCCCCATCGCTTTCTATCATTTGATTTCTCTTTCTTTCTTTCTTTCTTTCTTTCTTTCTTTCTTTCTTTCTTTCTTTCTTTCTTTCTTTCTTTCTTTCTTTCTTTCTTTCTTTCTTTCTTTCATTTGATTTTCCCATAATTTTCTTATCTTCTTTCTATCATGTTTTCATGTTTTTTTTTATTATTCCGATTCTTCACATTTCTTAAAAAAAGTCAGTTCTTTCCTTTTAAGTCATTTGTTCTTCTTTCTGTCCTATTTGTTCTCTTTCAAGTTCTCTTCTTTTTTCTTTCCTTCATTCCTCCTGTCTAATTTACTTACTTGCTCTTTTGTCTTTCCACATTGTTGTTTTTTTCTTAATTCATTTTCCTCCTTGTTTTTATTTTTACTTCAATCTCCATTGATTCTTTTATGCATGTTGTGTATGTATTGCCTCCACTTTCCTTCTTTCTTTCCTTCTTTTATTTTTTCCCTCTCTCCCTGTACAGTATAGATAGGAATAGCATGCTGAAATGAAATATGAACTCAATGCAGACTGTAATTCATATAAAAAAGTTCTTTAGATGTATAAATATGAATCTCACCCAGCCGCATGACCACAACATTTAACTTCCTGGCAAAACCAATTAATCACAAAATGCTCTGGTTTGAGTTTTTTCTTTAGACCTGAAAGGGAAAAAAATGAACAGGGCCTGAATTAATGCTAAAGCCCTGTTTAACGCGTCCGCTGGTGCATGCCGGCGAGAGCAGAGGAACTATTCCTTCTTTTCTGGCTTTCATGCAAAGCAAATAAGCCACATGCGTCATCCTGTAACTCAGTTATGAGAACTGTCGCATGTTCATTTCTGCACTCCCTCACGGGGAACAGGCTCCACTCGTCAAGAAGGAAATGTCATGTAACTTGAGTAATGACTACGTCGCTTCAAGTAAATCTTTGACAACAGGGAAGAGCCCATTATTATATCCAAATCCAGGCATCGGGAAGGATGCTCACATTGACGCTCGCGTACACACTAACACGTGCGCGCTGGGCCTGTCAGCAGACCTGGCTGTTTAGAAGGTGACAGCTACGGTGCGTGGAATGCCTGCGGAGCTCGGTATTGTGTCCTCCTCAGCTGCAATTAGCGGGGTCGTTGTGTTAGCATGCAGAGCGTGGCGACGTTGAATTAGCCGAATTGTCCCGATTCGTCTAAAGCTTGACGTAGAGTGTTCCAGGAATTGCACATTTGCAATGACAGATACCTCCTCCTCAACATGTTTCCCATTCATCTCACTGCGTCTCTTGACACCTTTTGTCTCTGGCTGACATCCTGTCTGAGCCCCCACTCAAATATGGAAATGTCTGAGCTGTTTGCTGATGTGTTTAATTTTCCACAGGCACATGCAGGGAGGCTCGTTTCCCCCTCAGGCCCCTGCTCCTCCTGTGGGCTACATGTCCAGCACCCTCATGTCTGACATCGAGACAGATCTCCCTGACGAAGATGAGGACGAGGAGGAGGAGGAGGAGGAGGACGAAGGTTATGAGATGTCACCACCGCCGCTCCGGGGCATGGAGACCACACCGGGATCCAGTATGGACAACTTAGACAGCTCGGTAACAGGTGAGGGTCGCCGTCTGCTCCGTGATGCTGTGATGCAGAGATAGTTTTACAACAGCTGGAATATTCGAGGAAAGTAAACCCTTAACGACAGCCCAGAAGTGTGTAGCAACAGTTTTCATTGTTTGCTTGAATATTATGTGGCAAAATGAAACCATAAAATGGCATAAAAATCATCACAGTGAAGTGAAGTTTAACACTTGTGACTCATAATATAGACTCAGAATCAGGTTTATTGTTTTGACACACACAAGGAATCTGGTTCCAGCTGTTGGTGAAAGTACAGAGATAAATATCACAATACATGGACTATACAAGACCAAACAGACGATACAAGACAATACGAGTAGGTATATGAAATGGTATGTAATGAAATGATATAGTATAGTAAAGTGCAGTGTTTTATAGTACTGTACTACATTACAGTGCAATTTAGTACACTATACAATAAAATACTGTAATATACAGTATACAGCACTGTAGTATATCGCTTTACAATGTACTATACTATACAATTCTGCTACGTACTGTAATGCACTGTACGTTACCACACACTGTAGTGCAGTATGGTGCAGTGCAGTATTATGTGGTATATTATGTACTGTGTATACAATATATGTACATAATACCCAAATACTGCATTATACAATACTATACAATAGTATAGTGCAGTACATAACAGTATTGTATAGTATATAAATTCACATACTTTACAATATATACAATATACAATATACATATAAAGTGGCACCACTGCATACTACACAATACTGGGAAAAAGAATATATATATATATATATATATATATATATATATATATATATATATATATATATATATATATATATACAGTGAGAAAAATATGTATTTGAACACCCTGCTATTTTGCAAGTTCTCCCACTTAGAAATCATGGAGGGGTCTGAAATTGTCATCGTAGGTGCATGTCCACTGTGAGAGACATAATCTAAAAAAAAAAAATCCAGAAATCACAATATATTATTTTTTTAACTATTTATTTGTATGATACAGCTGCAAATAAGTATTTGAACACCTGAGAAAGTCAATGTTAATATTTGGTACAGTAGCTTTTGTTTGCAATTACAGAAGTCAAACGTTTCCTGTAGTTTTTCACCAGGTTTGCACACACTGCAGGAGGGATTTTAGCCTACTCCTGCACACAGATCTTCTCTAGATCAGTCAGGTTTCTGGCCTGTTGCTGAGAAACACGGAGTTTGAGCTCCCTCCAAAGATTCTCTATTGGGTTTAGGTCTGGAGACTGGCTAGGCCATGCCAGAACCTTGATATGCTTCTTACAGAGCCACTCCTTGGTTATCCTGGCTGTGTGCTTCGGGTCATTGTCATGTTGGAAGACCCAGCCTCGACCCATCTTCAATGCTCTAACTGAGGGAGGGAGGTTGTTCCCCAAAATCTCGCAATACATGGCCCCGGTCATCCTCTCCTTAATACAGTGCAGTCGCCCTGTCCCATGTGCAGAAAAACACCCCCAAAGCATGATGCTACCACCCCCATGCTTCACAGTAGGGATGGTGTTCTTGAGATGGTACTCATCATTCTTCTTCCTTCAAACATGTTTAGTGAAATTATGACCCAAAAGTTCTATTTTGGTCTCATCTGACCACATGACTTTCTCCCATGACTCCTCTGGATCATCCAAATGGTCATTGGCAAAATTAAGACGTGCCTGGACATGTGCTGGTTTAAGCAGGGGAACCTTCCGTGCCATGCATGATTTCAAACCATGACGTCTTAGTGTATTACCAACAGTAACCTTGGAAACGGTGGTCCCAGCTCTTTTCAGGTCATTGACCAGCTCCTCCTGTGTAGTTCTGGGCTGATTTCTCACCTTCCTTAGGATCATTGAGACCCCACGAGGTGAGATCTTGCATTGAGCCCCAGTCCGAGGGAGAGTGACAGTCATGTTTAGCTTCTTCCATTTTTAAATTATTGCTCCAACAGTGCACCTTTTTTCACCAAGCTGCTTGGCAATTTCCCCGTAGCCCTTTCCAGCCTTGTGGAGGTGTACAATTTTGTCTCTAGTGTCTTTGGACAGCTCTTTGGTATTGGTCATGTTAGTAGTTGGATTCTTACTGATTGTATGGGGTGGACAGGTGTCTTTATGCAGCTAACGACCTCAAACAGGTGCATCTAATTTAGGATAATAAATGTAGTGGGGGTGGACATTTTAAAGACAGACTAACAGGTCTTTGAGGGTCAGAATTCTAGCTGATAGACAGGTGTTCAAATACTTATTTGCAGCTGTATCATACAAATAAATAGTTTAAAAATCATATATTGTGATTTCTGGATTTTTCTTTTTAGATTATGTCTCTCACAGTGGACATGCACCTACGATGACAATTTCAGACCCCTCCATGATTTCTAAGTGGGAGAACTTGCAAAATAGCAGGGTGTTCAAATACTTATTTTCCTCACTGTATATATATATATATATATAGTAATCCCCCCAAAAACACTTATAGGGGATTGTTCTTATAGAGTCTTATGTTGAAATAATGAAAATGTATGAATAAAAATAACATTTATCAATTATAAAATAAAGTAAAATGTTAATACAGTACTGTACACATAAAATAGCATTTTTTGG
Organism: Silurus aristotelis; assembly: GCF_946808225.1. NCBI lineage: Eukaryota > Metazoa > Chordata > Actinopteri > Siluriformes > Siluridae > Silurus > Silurus aristotelis. The sequence continues at coordinate 4,038,884 of NC_139581.1, forward strand.
GGTGGCGTCTGTTTATCGTGGTTATACTTCGCTATACTGTGAAACTCTCTGGATACACTATAACTACTGTTTAATGGTATAACTACTGTTTAATACTTTGTTTGTCAAATTCAATACTGCAGTTGTACTAAAGTATTTTACAGTAGTATTACGTGGGTATATTATATTTGACACTATACAGTAGTATACTGCACTACACTATACTTTACTATACCCTCACTATGCTATACTGTGTGGTATACAGTATATAATGCTGTGCAATGTTGTACGTTAAAAGTATATATAGTATGTTATTACACTACAGTATACTATAGAGGTCTGCCATGGTTTCACTACAGCATGTTGCACCTACAGTATATAACAATACGATGGATCTATTTTAGGGTGCTATGGTACTATATTGCGATTTTAATATATAATTACTATATTATAGTTTTATTACACACACACACACACACATACAATACTTTTTACATTTTGGTATATTATTATTTTACTATAGTACATAATAGTAAGTTAATAAAATACTATAATCTACAGGTAAACTATGATGTAATGGCGTTTGTAAAATCCTGTTTAAGCGCACATGCTTATCCTGTTATAAAAGTGGCAGTAGCTCACAGTCTCACTCCACCAGAGGCATAACTGTTTAATTTGTTTTTTATCACTGCCATCTTTTCCCAATTTCAAGCAGTTTAATTCAGTACAATTCCTTTGCTGGACTCCAGCATGAATTTGGACAAAAGAGAAAAATTTTACTGACCTTCAGATTTAGGTGAGAAAAAAAAAAAGTCCATTATGCATCAGCTCCTTCTGTGAGGGAGATCACAGGACCCTTATCCAACCGCAGATCAAATTTCAGCTCCAACCCACATGCGGGTCAGAGATAAAAAACAACGGAAATAACAGCTCGCTAATGATTCCGAATCTAAAAGCGACAAATTTCATCTTATCGCTTTCTGGGTGCTTTAGCAATGTTTACCAGAAAGATGTGTAAGAATATTTGTGCATATTTATTAACATGTAGCATTTAATTAGAAATGCACATCATTTCTGTTTCCTATTTCCTGAAATCGAGTGAAATCCAACAGAATCATCTTTGTGAATGCACACACTATATTTCCAAAAGTATTGGCTCACCTGACCTTTCCTGCTACATGTGGTTCTTTTCCAAACTGTTACCACAAAACTGGAGGCACTCAATTGTACAGGACGTCTTTAGATGGCGCTGTAATAAATATTTCACTTGAACTTGAAAACTCAAAACCTGTTCCAGCATGGCGATGCTCCTGTGCACAAATTGAGCTCCTTGGAGATCTGCTTTACATGCTTTGGTGAGGAAGATCTTGCTGCTATAGAGCTCTGATCTCATTCGTACTGAACACCTTCGGGATGAATGTGAACGCTGACTGCATCCCAGGTCTTCTCACCTACATCAGAAGATGCCTTTCAGAATTCCCTTGTGGCTGATAAACACAAATATCCATATGCTCACTCCAAAATCTAGTGAAACATCTTCCCAGAAAAGTGGAGGGAATTATACGAGCACATTGGGACTAAATGTGGAAGCAATGCTCAGAAATCACATACCGTACTTATGACCAGGTGACCCAATACTTTTGGAAATATAGTGTGTATATAATTATATATATATGAGCTCACCTTGCAAACGAGCATTCGATTTTAAATTGAGTTTGTTCTGGAAGTTGTTCAGGGCCGAGCATTAGCGAAGTAAAATTAATTGAGAAGAGATAAAGAAGAAAAGTCCATGAATTTTAAAAAAGGTTATGAAATTGGGTGGAAGACAGAGAGAGAGAAAAAAAACAGGATGGTAATAATAGTGAGAAAGAGAGAGAGAGAGAAATCAAGCAAAAGAAAGAGAAACTGGAACTGCATTTTAACATTTATATTGGCACCCTGAAAAAAAAAAGAAACTGAACCGATCATCATTATTTTTTTTTTTCCCCCTTTCCATCTAGAAAGAGCCATTTCCATTTTTACGCCGCATTGAAAAGGTTTTATGAGCCGTCTGTCATAGTGGACACGTGAAGGGTATGACATCGTGGAGGAGACTGGAAACAAAGAGTCTCTGATCACAGGGAAAAGAGGGTAAAAAAAAAAAAAAAACGTGAAATATATATATACATTTTGTCAAAATGGCTGACACACCTCGTGCACTTTTTTCCTTGCCTTGGTGTATGTAATTTTCCGGACTGTTACCCTTTTGTCTGAGGTATTTGATATCAGGGAACACCTCCCAAGATCAGAGTGCGGATATCAGATTTTTTTTAAAAATCTGGGAAAGGTGAAGGTATAGAGAGAGTGTCAGGGAGTGTGAAAGAAAGAATGCACGAGTGCTATGTAAATGGGGAGAGGGATAAAAAAAAAAGACAGAGAAATTGTGAGCTTGAGCTGGAGAGCTCGGTGGAGCTACGAGCTCTTGTGATGGAGCGGTAGCTTTGCTAGCTTTGACACCCCTCTGTGCTGATATATTTAGTGGAATAGAAGGTGAAGGCCTCGACCTAATCTACTGCATCTCCCTGCCACTGTGTTATTCCGCAAACACCACTATTTCCTTTTATCTCTGCGCCAGGCTGCCTCACTCCCACTGCTCCTGACAGACGGAGAAAGAGATCACAGCTACTTTTCTTTTCTGGTAAAGGTGTTGGAAACATGCTTCTGCTGAGGGGAAAAAGGGAATAAACGTGTGCACGGATAAACAATACGATTCGAGAAATTGTTCCACTGGGGAAACGCAAAGTAGAGCTATTTCGTATACTTCGCTATATCTTTATGCTAGCTTACGTTACAATATGTTTTTGCTACGGTACAGCTGACATAAACAAGGTCGCGTGACCCAAAGGCGACCGGATACGTCGGCTCGTCGAGGAGAATAATTACGATGCTTAACGATATGCATATAACGGGCAAGAGCCGGTATAAATCAGATTTAGTAGTAGTGAGGTGCTGGATGGCTTTTATGACCCAGATAACACGGCTTAGCCGAGCTCAAGATATTAAACATGCATTGCCGGGATGTAAAAGCAATGCTTCTGAATCGCTGGACGAAATGTTTCTCACTTATACATATTTTTTGAGAATCATGTATGTACTGTATGGGAATGTAATGTATAACTCGTACATCAGTACCTGGTTTTACTGACACCCTTGTGACTGTATGAGCAGATATTTCTGCAAACTCACTCCAAAATCTAGTTGAATATCGTCCCAGAAGAGTGGAGGTGTTATTACTAGACTGCATAGGATGTGTGAAAAGCCTATATCAATCTTCTGGTTAGGTGTTATTAATGGGAATATCAATCGTATAGAAAGGCCTTTATTGGAAAATAACTTCGGGGTGGTATCAGTAATTCCGTCTTGCCATATTTGTGAGGAAACGTATTAGAAATAACGTTCCAAATGTTCCATTAGCAGTCGATTTGTTTCTGTTTCTGTTTGCTGCTGTTGTTTTCAGACTCTAACCTCGTTTCCACTCTAACAGAAACGAGTGCGACACAGTACTTCGGAAATGCATTTAGCTGAATCTCTATTAGTCATGACATCCTCTCGGAGGGTGTGTTAGTGGAGTGTGGGCTTTCATCGGGCTGCACTCTGTCTGTGTGAGGTTTTTTCTTTTTTTTTTTCTGTGGAGTCTGTCCTTCTGATGTGGAGTAGTGTAGGGCCTCGATACAGCACACTTTGGCACCACACCTCATTCATTAAATTTACTGTTGCTTTGTTGAAAGATGGGCTCAGGGGAAGCAATGATGGGTTTTTTTTGGTAGCGAAACAAAGCTATGTGTCGTTTCAGAGCAGAGACAGGAGGTGATTTAGCTTTCAGAAAGGACAAGAAAGCTTTTTTTTCCCCCCTTTTCTTAGTGCTGGTGCAATTTTCTAAACGATATTCTCCTTTGCGCTATTTCCAAAAAGAAATGATAAAGATAATATATTAAATTGTATATATATATATATATATATATATATATATATATATATATATATATATATATATACAGTGAGGAAAATAAGTATTTGAACACTCTGCTATTTTGCAAGTTCTCCCACTTAGAAATCATGGAGGGGTCTGAAATTGTCATTGTAGGTGCATGTCCACTGTGAGAGACATAATCTAAAAAAAAAATCCAGAAATCACAATGTATGATTTTGTAACTATTTATTTGTATGATACAGCTGCAAATAAGTATTTGAACACCTGAGAAAGTCAATTTTAATATTTGGTACAGTAGCTTTTGTTTGCAATTACAGAGGTCAAACGTTTCCTGTAGTTTTTCACCAGGTTTGCACACACTGCAGGAGGGATTTTGGCCCACTCCTCCACACAGATCTTCTCTAGATCAGTCAGGTTTCTGGCCTGTCGCTGAGAAACACGGAGTTTGAGCTCCCTCCAAAGATTCTCTATTGGGTTTAGGTCTGGAGACTGGCTAGGCCACGCCAGAACCTTGATATGCTTCTTACAGAGCCACTCCTTGGTTATCCTGGCTGTGTGCTTCGGGTCATTGTCATGTTGGAAGACCCAGCCTCGACCCATCTTTAATGCTCTAACTGAGGGAAGGAGGTTGTTCCCCAAAATCTCGCAATACATGGCCCCGGTCATCCTCTCCTTAATACAGTGCAGTCACCCTGTCCCATGTGCAGAAAAACACCCCCAAAGCATGATGCTACCACCCCCATGCTTCACAGTAGGGATGGTGTTCTTGGGATGGTACTCATCATTCTTCTTCCTCCAAACACGTTTAGTGGAATTATGACCCAAAAGTTCTATTTTGGTCTCATCTGACCACATGACTTTCTCCCATGACTCCTCTGGATCATCCAAATGGTCATTGGCAAACTTAAGACGTGCCTGGACATGTGCTGGTTTAAGCAGGGGAACCTTCCGTGCCATGCATGATTTCAAACCATGACGTCTTAGTGTATTACCAACAGTAACCTTGGAAACGGTGGTCCCAGCTCTTTTCAGGTCATTGACCAGCTCCTCCCGTGTAGTTCTGGGCTGATTTCTCACCTTCCTTAGGATCATTAAGACCTCACGAGGTGAGATCTTGCATGGAGCCCCAGTCTGAGGGAGATTGACAGTCATGTTTAGCTTCTTCCATTTTCTAATGATTGCTCCAACAGTGGACCTTTTTTCACCAAGCTGCTTGGCAATCTCCCCGTTGCCCTTTCCAGCCTTGTGGAGGTGTACAATTTTGTCTCTAATGTCTTTGGACAGCTCTTTGGTCTTGGTCATGTTAGTAGTTGGATTCTTACTGATTGTATGGGGTGGACAGGTGTCTTTATGCAGCTAACGACCTCAAACAGGTGCATCTAATTTAGGATAATAAATGTAGTGGAGGTGGACATTTTAAAGGCAGACTAACAGGTCTTTGAGAGTCAGAATTCTAGCTGATAGACAGGTGTTCAAATACTTATTTGCAGCTGTATCATACAAATAAATAGTTTAAAAATCATATATTGTGATTTCTGGATTTTTTTTTTTTAATTATGTCTCTCACAGTGGACATGCACCTACGATGACAATTTCAGACCCCTCCATGATTTCTAAGTGGGAGAACTTGCAAAATAGCAGGGTGTTCAAATACTTATTTTCCTGTATAATATCCTGTATACTGTATATATATATATATGCTTGTATGCTCCAAAAATATATATAATCTCACTTTAGAAGTCTTATTGGTGTGTGTTGTTTTGATAGAAATGGCAGCAAAACATATTTTAGCTTCTAGAAAATAGGCTGGTGTGCGGTTGCTTGTCCGCTTGTGCCAATTTTCATTCCTGAGTTGGATTTTGGGTTTAAATATAAGACTGTTGCACCCATTGAATGAAAAATGTTCACTGGGGGATGAGTCATTTACTCTTTAATCAAACTCAGAATTGGATTAGTTTAGTCTGATTATCTTGAGATGTAGGTATATACTGTGTATTAACGATGTGCATCTCCATAACTGAGGCCAATGCGTAGCCAGCGATACACACGAAGCAGCTACCGATGCAATTTGATACGATTCACCCCTATTACATCGATTACAATGCAGTGCAATTTGATTTAACAAAAAAATATGATGCTTTGCGATTTATTACAGTACAAATAAATCATCAATTTACTTAATCGCCTTCTGACTTCTAACGCATGGCTCTTTGACAAACAGTGCAAAAAAAGTTCCTGTTTTGTATCCAGAAAGAGACGCAGCTCTACCTCTGCCATGTTAATCTGTATTCTATGTGACTCTCAGGACACGCCTCGGTCTCCGTAGTGTTGTTATACATCATATTCACGTAGCAGCAGCGGTGCTAAGAGAACACACTTGAGAAACAGTTTAGTGACGAGAAATCAATCAAATATTGCTCACAAATTATTGGTCACTTTTAAAAGAATAAATGTGTAGCGCATCTACTAATAATTATATATAAATAATACTTTTTTTTTTTTACTGCAAATATAGTAATAATTATACGATGTTTCTCGATACATGTGCCATATTGTATCCGACGCACACTTTTTAAATCGATGCATCACAACGTTAACTTTTATGCCGATGTGAATCGGTGAATCTTACCACACCTACTGTGTTTATATACAAACATATACGGTAATCCCCCGCTTTACCGCGGTTGGAATCTGGCGCCCCCCAGGTTTATCGCGGAATTGCGTTTGCCACATAACTAATTAGTTTGGCTGATTTTCCCGTTCTCTCGCGGAGAGCACGATCAAAACACTTATAGGGAATTGTTTTTATGGAATTTAATCTTATAATAATAACAGTTATTAATAAAAAATATAATTATTAATTATAAAATAAAGTTAAATGTTAATACAATACAGTAATGTATACAAAAGATTTTAGGGTGCCATCCGTTTTTACGGTTTTCCTGTAGCTACAGGAGCTTCTGAATTCCAGCAAATGTTTTTAGATATAAAAATGATATCAATGCATCTGCTTGAACGAAGGAAAATCAACAGAAGAGCTGTTACAGGATGATTTACAGTTAGAAAACTAGTGCTTTGGATGGCTCCTGCTTCAGTATTTCTTTAAGTACTTCCTCAAGGTTCGGTTTTTAAGGGTTTACATCCAGACTATGGTTTACCAGTTGATGAGTGATGACCTTTGGTCTACAAACTATTTAGCAACATGTATTTGAGCAACCATTACTTTTGGTACATACTGTATGAATAAAATTCTTGATTTTGACTCAGAACTGGCCAGTGTTCACACGCTCAGACTCTGTTTCTCCATTCCTGGAAAAAGTGAGTAAGTATGATAAACGTGTTCATTGCGGCTGCTGCTTGTAGGCTCCATGGTGAACGGGTGGGGCTCGGCATCGGAGGAAGATGACCGGCCCTTTTCCAGCCACAGGTCCAGTGCGGGGAGCTCCTCCGACGGCTCCCTGTTTACCCACTGCAGCTTTGCCCGTGCGCTGGCAGCCGCTGCCGACAAAGCAGGCTACCGCCTGGATGGCACCAGCCTCACCAAGAGAGGTTTGTCTGTCTGTCTGTGGTGGAGGGAAATGCCCGGATTTGATCCATTTCATAAAGACAGCTCTGTCCTCCTTGTCTTTCCTCACTGGCTGTTGCTTCGATTCATCGCTCTGCTATGGGTTTGAAATTTTTCCGATTCGTGCCTAGTGAATTGGTGATGGTACTAACACACTGATTAATGCTGCAGTCATATCTGAAGTGTGTTTAAAGCTGACCTCTGGGAGATGAGCATGGCATAAGTGGGTGACATTAACAAAATTGGACATTAAATGGGATTGGTTTGATATTATTTTCGTAGCTGCTTGACTTGGCTCTTGACAATGGCCGCCCTGATGATAATCACTTCTTCCATGACGTCCATTTCATCTTCTTAAAAGCGCCATGTATTTTCTTGTTTTTGTTTATTGTTCCCTCTTGCTACGAACTATCAAGGATGGCGATTGATCCTGATAGTTCTCATTTTTCTGATTCTTGCTGAACAAACTCTTGCTCATGGCTCTTCATGTATAACATTAGACCTTACATAAAAACGTCACAATTCTAACCCCGGTTCTGTTCTCCTCCTACAGATCAATGCCTGGCTCTGAGAAATCGTCCTGCCAGTCCCTTCTCTACAGACGGCAGCACTATGGGGAGTCACAGCCTCGGACACCAACGGGCAGCACGGCCCACTCGCAAAAACAGAGGAGCAGGTACGGCTGTGCACCGCCGGGACGCTAGTGCTGATGGTAAGACGTGACATCGAACCACTTTTGCAGGGTTTGACTCAGCAGTGTAGCCTGGAATGATGCTAAATGCAAAAGTTAAACGCTGTGCAGGAGAAGAGGTGGTGTTCCAAATTTCAATTCTTTATTATTAGAGAATAAATGAAACATGTTTACTAGTTTAGTTGCTGAATACTGGGGAAAGTATATATTCTGAGAGTATATTCTGTAAATGTGTTTATAGATCTAAAAAATATCTTTATTATTATTTATTTTTTTTAATGCTGCTGATTTGAGAAGAAAATCAAGATAGTCTAGCATCTTTATTGGAATTCAGCTTGGAAATCAAAAAACATTTTTTTTTAATAACCCACTGGAATAAAACTTTTTTTTTTTTAAACAAATAGGTTTGTTTTTCCAATATTTCTTTTCTGAAACTCTTATTTACTCAATATATGAGAAATACAATTTATAAAATATTTCTTTTTTACAACTTTATGATTAACAGTATATTTTTGGAGAATTCTGATCAGTTTTTTACATGTATTAATTTATTTGATTGTTTATTTTATTGGGTTTTATTGCCTATCTCCAATCCTAACTATGAGATTAAACCAGATACCAAAGTTTAAACCATCTGTGGCATCTTATTGGTTAGGGATATTGGACTTCATCAGAATTTTGTAGGAAAAAATCTCAGCACCACAATGAGGGATCTGAACGCATGACCTTCTGAAAAAATCTGTTGTACTTAACCAACCCTGACTGTGGCATCTTGGTGGTGCTGGGATTTGAACTCATGACCTTCTGATAAAGTCTAAAGTCCTTAACCTATAAGATTTCATAGCCTAACTCTCAAGTTGTATAAGATGAGATAATTGTAGGGCTTCAGCAAAAAACGGTAAATATAAAGTTTACTAAAGCGTCAAAGGAACAGATTGTAAGTGATAAATAAACATAAATAAACATAATCTAGTATATATTCAAACTCATGGACTTAGATTTTTGGTGTGTAAAATGTGAGTGTGCTCATTATTTCTCAGTTTATTTACAGTGCTAGTAACCTCATGCCATCATTTCATAAAACAGAGATGAATAAAAAATTAATTTGAAGTTAATTTAAACAAAATGGCCACCCAGATAAGCTTAAATACCTGGCACTGCTTTTGGTTAAACTTGTAAAGTGTGCATGCTAACACCCTGCTATTGCTGTACTGTGTGTGTGTTATATCAGACCTACCTCCACCTCCAGAGCCACCACCGTGCCAGGGTCTGCGCGTCCAGGGCCAGAGGAGCGCAGGGAACATGGGCAGCCCTGGCGAACGCAAGGCCGCGTCTCTCGAGAGGCAGTATTTGGGGGGCCGGGACGAGGTGAAGAGCTCTCTGGAGAGGCAGACCCGTACATCTCTGGAGCGCCACAGACACGGGCAAGAAAGACTCGGCTATATGGAGAGAGCAGACGAGGCCAGGAGAGCACAGAGGAACGGTCCTTCTTCAGGTATAAAGAGAAATGAGATTTTTAAACGCTACATTCTGCATGTGTAAAGCCGTGAAACGTCTGCAGAAAAAAAGTGCGTTATAGGTTCCGTTATTGCAGCAATAAAAAGAAATTTCTATTGAAGCTGATAAGATTTTACTGTGTAGACATGAAATTTATCTAAGAATCCCTAAATTTTGTTTTTGTCAACATTTTGGATGAAAACATAATGGCAAAAGCTTTAATTGTAGGAAGTGGGGAGTCACATAGTTGACTTGTCAGAGACAGGAAAAATGGGAAGGTGTAAAAACCTGAGTGGCTTTAAAAAGGCCCAAGATGAAGCCCTAAAAAAGGGCCCCAACAGAGCTCAGACAGTGCCCAGGTGAGCCGAGATAGGGATCAGACAGAGTCCAGAGAGCCCAGACAGAGCTCAATTAGTGTCCAGATAAAGCCCAGACAGGGCTCAGACAGAGTCCAGAGAGCCCAGACAGAGCTCAAACAGTGCCCAGATAGAGCCCAGACAGGGCTTGGACAGAGTCCAGTGAGCCCAGACACAGAGCTCAAACAGTGCCCAGATAGAGCCCAGACAGTCTAACACTAAACACTAGAAAACTTAGTTTGGTTTAAACAGACTATAAAAGTTTTCTTTTGAACTTCCCTGAAAACGAAAGCTGGAAATGTCAAAACTCGTGATTTACGAATTTCTACATCTATATTAAGATCGAAATAATGAACAGAATAATTGCCATTGTCAATGATTCAAATTCTCGCCATTGTTCGTCAGAGACTCGGATCTATTCAAACGTCACGGCTGCACAATTGATGCCATCGTTCTGCTTGAGTTTTTTTTCTAGGAGCGCCATCAGTTTTTCTGCGTTGTGTAGGGTTCAGAGATTGGAGCTAATCGAGCAAGTTATGAGCGAGTCGTCAATGTTCAGGGCGAAAAAATTCAAACTTTCTACCTAAGTATGATCGCTGGGAGATCGTCAACTCCAGATGTGACCCCGGTGTTCAATTAGCGAGCCTGCTGTGAGGACAAAGGACCTGTAGACTAACTTCTTGCCTCCAGCTGCAGGCAAAATTGGAGGCACAGAGCAGATGTGTTGTAATCATTTCTCACACACACATGGACCAGCCTCCTCGGTAGTCTCTGAAATCATTAAGAGCAAGCTCTTTAAAGGTCAGACGAAGTCAGTAGTCATGGCTGGCTTCTTCAGCTTCTGGTAACAAGTCTAACAAGGTCTCCTGCTGGTGTTGCATGAAGAGCCTGGTGATTTTACTTGTTTCTCATGACGTAATTTATTTTTTCCTTTTTTTTGTTTTCTGTATGCATGTTGTTGTCCAGAAGAGGCCATGCCGCCCTATAGCAAACCATCGTTCCCATCCCCAGGGGGTCACAGTTCTTCTGGAACCACGTCCTCTAAAGGATCGACGGGCCCTCGTAAAGGAGACGGGTCACGAAGTCAGCACCAGCGCTCCAACACCGAGCACAGCGAGTCCGGCTACATCGGGAACAACGGCCAGGGACAGTACTCCGGAGATTTATGTAAGTCTCTATAATTCACTCTGTACATCACCATTACCTACCGTATTTTTCGGACTATAAGCCGCTACTTTTTTCCCATGTTTTAAACCCGCGGCTTAAACAACAACGGCTAATTTATGGATTTTTCCTGGGTTTTTTCCAGTTTTACAAACTTCAAGCCAAAAAACTGAGCGACATAACATTAGACCAATTAAATTTCCGAACGAAAACGAAAAACCGCACCTCACCTGTGTTCTGAGCTGCACGGCATCGGGAGAAAAAACTTCCACCGGTGGTGATTTTTAAACGCACGACGATGCCAAAAGAAAAACTTGTGAAAGGAAGGAGGAAGACAGTAAACAATGACTTTCTTGGTCGGCTACTGTTTAGATACAAGCCGTTGTAACGCGTTGAGTCTGGGTGAAGGGAGAGCTCGCTAACTCCAGTTGCAACAGAAATCATATAAGCACAGACAGGTTTCCAAAACTCGTGCTTTTTTATTTTTCTTGGCAACAGCGTTACGGGTTAGTCAAAGAAACTTAGAAATGAGCATCGAAAATAATAAGGACATATTCCTCGGTCTTGCACACATGCAGTAATACCGGAAAAAATGCGGCGGCAGGTTATTCCCAAAATGCCGCTCTGCTCTTAAAGGAGCCACAACATATTTTAACCGTTACACCGTGTAACAGACACTGTCTTTCATTAAAGCCTGTGTAAAGTTCATTAGTTTCAGTGTAGACACCTGCGGCTTATAGACGGCTTATTTATGTTCAAAATAAAAATCTGTCAAATTCAGTGGGAGTGGCTTATATTTGGGTGCTCTTAATAGTCCGGAAATTACGGTATCTTACCCACCCACAAAAAGATAATCAAAAATCAATCAATAATATAATACCTATCTACCTACCTACCTACCTACCTACCTACCTACCTACCTACCTACCTACCTACCTACCTACCTACCTACCTACCCACCTACCCACCCACAAAAAGATTAGCATAAATCAATCAATAATATCTGTCTGTCTGTCCGTCCGTCCGTTTATTTTATTAATTTATCCATCTATCTAACTGGGTTTGTTTTGTGTTTCTGACAGAGTGAGATGCTGTTGAATAAAGGCTGGTATTGAAAAATTTAAGAAAAAAGAAAACATTTTTCCCCGCCCTGGAATTGCCTCGGAGAACAGACTCGCACATGGCGTCATATGGAAGAACCGATCCTGCAGAAGGTGAAGACGGAATCGACGTTATTGTAAATGTGATGTAAAGACAGACAGTCCCGCCATGTAGATTTTTTATGTTTTTTCCTGTCCTTTTTTCGAAGAGCAAAATTAAACACTTTTAAACACTTCAATACTGACAGTCATTCATCTCCAAGAAGAAGAAGAAGAAGAAGAAGAAGAAGAAAAAAACTAAGAAGAATCTTGTTTCGAGTCCTTTAGTAAACTGGAGGGGAAGGGGCAAAAATGTTCCTGTAAATATATACAAAAAAGAAATTCGTAAAAAAAAACAAAAAAAAACGTTATTGCATCACTATGCAAACCGGATTCCGTTTGCTCACTTCCTTCAATTCTTCTTCGTTTGTATTATATGTGAATTGAAATTTTTAATTTTTGGCAAGCTGTGGTGCCATACAGAGAGTTCATGGAATTCTTTATCCATCCATTTTTTGTTTTGTTTCGTCGTTGTAAGATTTTGTTTTTTGCACTGCGATTTTGGTTAAAAAAAAAAGCACAAAAAAACATGGCTCCTGCTGACATGAAGCACCGGGGGAGAGGAGATTTTATGACGAGGAGTTTGCTGTACTGTAACTAGAGAAAATTATATAGCCATGTACAGAGATATATTAAAGCACGCCTGTGTGTTCAGTGCAGGATTTGTCGAGCTAAGAGGCTAAGAGTTGCACACTTTGGGATGTTTGTTGCAGCAAAGGGATTCACGGAGGGACAGAAAATATGTTCGAAAAAAACACGTGTTTACGGATTTAATACACCAAATGAGCCAAAACATTATTACCACCATACTGATTATTGTCTATATACCACTGAAACATCTCAGAGGACTGGAACGCTGAGGTCTGACATTTAAAGCTTTGTTATTATAAATAGAATGGAGGAGTCCATGGAAAATGTTGAATGGGAATAAAGAAGTCCATGGAGGAGTGGTATGGGACAGAGAAGTCCATGGAGCAGGGGTAGGGGATTGAGGAGTCCATTATGCAGGGGTAGGGGATATAGGAATAGCTGGATCAGCGGTTTGAGATGGAGATGTCCACGGAGCAGGGGTAGGGGATGGAGAAATCCAAAGGGGGAGGGGGGGTGGAGTCCATGGAGCAGGGGTAGGGGATTAAGGTATTCCTGAAGCAGGGGTATGTAATGGGGAGTCCATGGAGTAGAGGTAGGAGATGGAAGAACTCATGGAGCCATGGTAGAGGATGGAAGGTTTACTAGCGGAGTGGTAGGAATGCAGGACTCCATGGAGCAGTAATAGGAAATGGGGAGTCCATGAAGCAGTGAAAGGGGATGGAGGAACCCATGGAGCAGGGGTAGGGAATGGAGAAATCTATGGAGCAGTGGTAGGGGATTAGGAATCGATAAAGTAGTGCTAGGGGATGGAGGAATTGATGGTGCAGAGATGGTAGAGAATGGAGGGTTTACTTTTGTAATGGTAAAAGATGAAGTAATACATGGAGCATGGGTAGAGGATGAAGGAACCAATGGAACAGGGCTAGGGAATGAAGGAACCTATGGAGCAGTTAAAGAAGTTAAAGGGCTCTATCTGGGCACTGTTTGAGCTTTGTCTGGGCTCTCTGGACTCTGTCTGAGCTCTATCTGGACTCTGTTTGAGCTCTGCCTGGGCTCTCTGGACTCAGTCTAAGCCCTGTCTGGGCTTTATCTGCGCACTGTTTGAGCTCTGTCTGTGCTCTCTGGACTCAGTCTAAGCCCTGTCTGGGCTTTATCTGCGCACTGTTTGAGCTCTGTCTGTGCTCTCTGGACTCTGTCTAAGCCCTGTCTGGGCTCAAATAGACACTGTTTGAGCTCTGTGTGGGCTCTCTGGACTTTGTCTGAGCCCTGTCTGGGCTCATCTGGGCACTGTCTGAGCTCTGTTTGGGCCCTTTTTTTGGGCTTCATCTCAAGCCTTTTTAAAGCCACTCAGGTTTTTACACCTTCCCATTTTTCCTGTCTCTGACAAGTCAACTATGTGACTCCACTCTTCCTACAACCTTATTCTCATCTCTAAGGGGTCATAATGTTTCAGTTCATTGGTGTATCGTATCACAATAAACGTCACAGAGTCGCATAATACTCGGCTTGCCACTGTTCTACACTCTTTCTCTCTCTCTCTCTCTCTCTCTCTCTCTCTCTCTCTCTCTCTCTCTCTCTCTCTCTCTCTCTCTCTCTCTCCCATCCCTCTTTCTCTCTCTCGCTCGCTCTCTCCTTAAGTGGACAGTGTTGAATGGGATGATGACTGTCCCATTAACCTTGGTTATAGTCTAGTTATGATTCCTTTTTTTCCCCAAGTTGTTTTCTAATCTCTCCTCTAAAAGTCGGATCACTAAGCAGCTAAAACACGAGCGATTTAAAAGCCATATGAACAAAAGGATAATGGGTTTTTTTCTTCAAGAATCACACACACCTCCTGTTTTAGTGCTGTTTTTTTGTCCTGAGTCACTTAAAGCAATTATTTTGTGATTTATTATTATTATTATTATTATTATTATTATTATTATTATTATTATTATTATTTGAAATATTATTTTAATTATTAGGCGTAAAACCAGAAAAAAACACGACACAATACTAACAAATAAGTGAACTATTTTCAAATCAGATAATATTTATTTCCTCTTTTAAAGCACTTCTTTAAAAAAATTTTTTATTTTATCGGTTTACATCCAACATAACGATGATGAGGATGACGACAACGATGATTCTAAAGACCAAATTCCAGCTCCGTCGTCTTTGATACGTCTTTATCTATGCAGCGGATCATCACTGGAACATGTTTGCATGCGGATAACTGGCGCAACATTAGCATGCTTTAGCATTTGCTAACAACCTGTAGATACATAGAGATTTCACGATCACCGTCACGATGCACTCTCAATTCACAATGATGTGCTGGTGAATCTGCAGTGCCGTCCGATTTCTCACTGCCGACCATCACACATCACACACCTTCTACAATGGGTTAGGGTTAGCGCTGGGTTTTTTAAAGGTTTTTTTTTCTTGACTTATTTTGTGTGTTTTCTCAGCAGATTTACGTAAATTTGTAAAAACAAATAATTTATTTGCTTTTAAAAAAGCTATTTTTTATGTTAAGTCTTCAGGAGAGGAAATCTGCTACAAATGACTGTTTAGGTTCTTGTTTTTTTTTGTTTTTTTGTAAAATACAACCAATGTTGCTTGGAATCTAATGATTTTTCTGCGATTGACTGTTTCGTTTCAATCATGCTTCGTTCCGTCGGTCCTGAACGCTACATTTTCCACTTTTTGGCGCGAGATTATTTGGAAAAATGAGGTGCGGAGAGTATCTCAGGTTATTTTACATATATTTTGGTGGTGTCCTGTGAGAGAGAGTGTATATGGGTGTGTATGAGTGTGAGAGTAAGTGTGTGTGTGTGTGTGTGTGTGTGTGTGTGTGTGTGTGTGTGTGTGTGTGTGTGTGTGTGTGTGTGTGTGTATATATATATGTGTATATATTCATATGTATGTTCACACAGATGCCCATTTCAAGTTTGCTAATGAAATACCCTCTACGTGTGTCCGGCCTCTGAATTTTTTGTTTTTTTATTCTTTTAATTACATTTTTCTTCATTCAGGGTGGAATGATGCCATTGCCTTGTCATCCCTTCATTGGAAAAAAAAATAAAAAAATGAAGAAAAAAAAAAAAAAAACGTGCCGGTTCACTTTTACGTCCATAAAAGCAAAGATGTCAGTTATAGAAACATACCAAAATTAATATTGATATTTCTAACATCTAATGAATTTAGTGACTTTTTTTTAATGCTAATGTATTTTTTTTTCTTTAAAAAAATAATAAAAAGAAACAGTGTTGTTGGTTTTTTTTGTATTTATTAAAATAATAAAGGTATATTGTGGAAAAATTCAGCGCAATTTGTGGAATATTAAGCCTTTCTCTGTCTCCTGTACTATTTTTCTTTATTTCATTATTATTCATTTTTTTTATTCAATTTTTCTTTTATTTTTTTTAAACAATGTGTGAGAAGCTACTTTTCGCGGTTCACGTTCACACCGCGTCATGCTGCTTCCTGGTCCGTGTCAGGCCTGTAAAATAAAACAATATCAAATAAAAAAATCCTCAAACTTGATGGGGAAAAAATTAGCATTTGATATACTTTAAAATCGGACTACATTTTAAAAAGCCATGCTCTTCATTTAACTTCTTTATCACGTCTTTATATGTGCAAATCTTTGTAATTTATTATCAGTGTGTGTTGCCTTTTTACTAAAAGAAAAATTAAAGAAGAAAAAAAAGGAAAAATGTGAAAAATGTCAAGTGACGTCTAGCCGTACACTAACCCCGCCCCTTTTTCCGTTCTTTTTTTTTATTTTTTTATTATAAAGCATCCGTCTTCACTTGCATGTTCTGGTATAAAAAAAAGAAAGAAAAGATATAAAAATTAACAGAGAAAACACTTTTCCTACTTCTTACTTCCTCATGTCCTGTAAAAAAAAATCTTTGCCTTTTCCTTGTATCTGGATCACAAATAAAATATTTTTGAAAAATGAAAGATTGTGCCTTCTGGGAGTTGAGTATCAGTGTACTGACCATAATATATTCTAGTGTGTGTGTGTGTGTGTGTGTGTGTGTGTGTGTGTGTGTGTGTGTGTGTGTGTGTGTGTGTGTGTGTGTGTATACCTTCTGGTCACTCATTCAGTGAGTAATTTCAGCTAATCAATATTCTCCTGCGTTCACCGAGCTAGCATCAAACAGAAAGCAAAATGTGTGGAATGTTTCAGACAGACTGCTGTTCCTTTGAAGAGCTCACAGGAGAAATTTAGAAACATGACGTTCCTCAGATCTTTGGTTTTTAGGCCCTGCATGTTAATTCATCACTCGTGCATAAAAAATGACGATACAAAGCTTTAGCTAATAATAGCCAAACCTGTTCCAGCATGACAATGCCCATGTTCAGCTTTATGAGGATATGCTTTGCATGGGCTGGAGTAGAAGATCTCCTGCTATAGAGATCTGACCCTCAACCCTGTTAAACATGAGGAATGTTTCAAGCTGACTGCACCCCAGGCCTCCTCACCTCACCTACATCAGCTCCTGACTTTACTAACACCCTTGTGGCTGAATAAATCTCACACAAATCTCCAAAAAATGTAGTGGAACATTTTTCCAGAAGAGTGGAGGATAATTTTATAGCAGCAAATGAAGACCTTTATCCAAATACCGTGTGTGTGTGTGTGTGTATATATATATACACACACACACACACACACACACACACACACACACACACACACACACTTACCGGCCACTTTTTTAGGTACACCTGTCCAACTGCTCGTTAACGCAAATTTCTAATCAGCCAATCACATGGCAGCAACTCAATGCATTTAGGCATGTAGACATGGTCAAGACGATCTGCTGCAGTTTAAACCGAGCATCAGAATGGGGAAGAAAGGTGATTTAAGTGACTTTGAACGTGGCATGGTTGTTGGTGCAAGCCGGGCTGGTCTGAGTATTTCAGAAACTGCTGATCTACTGGGATTTTCATGCACAACCATCTCTAGGGTTTACAGAGAATGGTCCGAAAAATAGAAAATATCCAGTGAGTGGCAGTTCTGTGGGCGCAAATGCCTTGTTGGTGCCAGAGGTCAGAGGAGAATGGCCAGACTGGTTCGAGCTGATAGAAAGGCAACAGTAACTCAAATAATCACTCGTTGCAACCGAGGTATGCAGAAGAGCATCTCTGAACGCACATTTCGAACCTTGAGGCGGATGGGCTACAGCAGCAGAAGACCACACCGGGTGCCACTCCTGACAGCTAAGAACAGGAAACTCAGGCTACAATTCGCACAGGCCCACCAAAATTGGACAATAAAAGATTGGAAAAACGATGCCTGGTCAAATGAGTCTCGATTTCTGCTGCGACATTCGAATGGTAGGGTCAGAATTTGGCTTCAACAACATGAAAGCATGGATCCATCCTGCCTTGTATCAACGGTTCAGGCTGGTGGTGGTGGTGTAATGGTGTGGGGGTTATTTTCTTGGCACACTTTGGGCCCATTAGTACCAATTGAGCATCGTGTCAACGCCACAGCCTACCTGAGTATTGTTGCTGACCATGTCCATCCCTTTATGACCACAGTGTACCCATCTTCTGATGGCTACTTTCAGCAGGATAACGCACCATGTCATAAAGCGCGAATTATCTCTGGTTTCTTGAACATGACAGAGTTCACTGTACTCAAATGGCCTCCACAGTCACCAGATCTCAATCCAATAGAGCACCATTGGGATGTGGTGGAACGGGAGATTCGCATCATGGATGTGCAGCCGACAAATCTGCAGCAACTGCGTGATGCACTCATGTCAATATGGACCAAAATCTCTGAGGAATGCTTCCAGTACCTTGTTGAATCTATGCCATGAAGGATTAGGGCAGTTCTGAAGGCAAAAGGAGGTCCAACCCGGTACTAGTAAGGTGTACCTAATAAAGGGGCCGGTGAGTGTATATATATATTATTGAATTCGAGAATAATCGCATGATTGTCATGAGTGAACTCGTGATTAATCGCAACGTAATCACACATTTTTATCAGTTTTTAAATGTACCTTAAATTAATACTTTTCAAGTTTTAATTAATCAAAAAAATATATATTTAATTATATATATCGGAATAAAGAAAAGACGTCATTAATAAATGTGTGTTGCATTGAAGGTTTTAATTTCGCCTCTATTATATATATATATTTATATTTTAATAAGAATTTTCAAACAGAAATGCATGCTGCATTAATCGTGCGTTAATAAAATTAGTGCGGTTAAAATGAATTTGCGTTGATAACGTGTATATTTTGATAGACCTGATGTTTATTTATGGCGTGGTGATAATATTCACGTTCTCTTGTGTACACTGAAATGACCAGAAGGAGGGATTTTTCATCATGAAGAATTGTTCTGCAAGTCAACCATGCTGTAGTTTTCCTGTTTATACACAAAGGTCTGCAAATGTTTCGGTTTATTTATTTATTTATTTATTTATTTATTTATTTATTTATTATAGCCCCTTAAGCAGAGCAGTGTGTGTGTGTGTGTGTGTGTGTGTGTGTGTGTGTGTGTGTGTGGTGCATCTGAGACCTCCTGCACAATGGCTGCAAGGCTGCAGAAGTAATGATTAGGCCTTTATTTGTGCCACTAAAGCAAGTTTTCTCCTGCTCAATTTCATGCCTTTTCCTCTCTCTTATTTTTCACCCATTCCATCTAAATGTGCTTTTTCCCACCTGTGTTTCTGCCCACTCAATGCCGAGGTAAATTTTGCTGCTGGAATTATAGAGACCTACAATATTTGATGACATTTGACACCCACAGACACAAAAACATATATACTGTATACACATATTTATATATATATTTTTTTTATCTTTTATCTTTTTGTTCTAAAATGTTCTAGTTGATGTGATGATACTTACAGCTGTTCACCCAGAATGTTAAAACCACCTGCAATATTCCACCTGCCCCTTGTGCTACCAACACTGTGGAAGTAGTAGCTCACTTCTCCATCAGAAGGTCATGAGTTCAAATCACAGCACCACCAAAATGTCACTGTGAAACCCCTCAAGGTGCATAAAGGAGATGATTGTAAGTCACTCTGGATAAAAGCATCTGCTGTAAATGGATCCACATTACAGACAGATCATTACAACCCTGTTGTGAAGGTGGAGCCTCCATGGAGCAGACGCTGGATCGCATTGAGATTTGGAAAATTGTGAAGTGTTCCTCAGACGTTAATACAGTTTGTGAAGGGAGTGGAAGGTACCATTTAGAAACCATGAGATAACGTTTACATCAGGGATAACCGAAACACTGATGATACAATAGTGTATGAATATCCGGGGTAGAGGATGAAGATGGGGGTCCCTCTGGAGTCTGGTTCCTCTCAAGGTTTCTTTCATGGCAGAGAGTTTTTTCCCCCACTTTTCTTTTTTGCACATTAGTGAAAAACTTAATGGGATGAGTGTAGGAATTTAAAATGATAATATATTTAATATATATAAGCTGCATTGTGAGAATGTCGTTAAAACCACTATAATAAATATTGAATTAAATCAAAGAAAAGACCCAAGTTTCCATAGCAGCAACACCTTCTTCCCACATGGCATCCAGGTCCGATTGGGGAAGCAAAACTGTGCACCAAACTGTGTAGATAGATGAAAGCAAAAGTACATGTGAAGAAAGTGTGTGTGTGTGTGTGTGTGTGTGTGTGTGTGTGTGTGTGTGTGTGTGTGTGTGTGTGTGTGTGTGTGTGGGTGTGGGTTAATTAAAGGAAACGTCCCTGGCTGCTGCTGTTGCTTTTTTCATCTCCTTTTTTCATCTTTCTTTTTTCTTTTCCTTTTTTGCTTTCTTGTTTTTTCAATTCCTTTCTCTCTCTCTCTCTCTCTCTCTCTCTCTCTCTCTCTCTCTCTCTCTCTCTCTCTCTCTCTCTCTCTCTCTCTTTCCCTCTCTCTCTCTCTATTTCTCTCTCTATTTCTCTCTCTATTTCTCTCTCTCTCTATTTCTCTCTCTCTCTCTCTCTCTCTCTCTCTCTGTCTCTCTCTCTCTCTCTCTCTCTCTCTCTCTCTCTCTCTCTCTCTCTCTCTTTCTCTCCCTCTAAAGCAAGGAGTGGAGTGAGAGAAAGCATTAGTAAAACAACACTATTAATCATACAAATCTAGGTTCTGGAGATGAGTACAGAGACTTGTATCTCTCTCTCTCTCTCTCTCTCTCTCTCTCTCTCTCTCTCTCTCTCTCTCTCTCTCTCTCTCTCTCTCTCTCTCTCTCTCTCTCTCTCTCTCTCTCGCTCGCTATCTCTTGCTCTTTTTCTTTTCAAAGAATTCATTCTGTTCACTAATTATTTATATAATTATAAATAATGTGTATATATATATATATTAGTTAAATTTTATTAGTGGAACATCAATTAAACAGACTTGATTCTGAAAAGTTAAAGATACGTCTTGAACTTTTCCCCTCCCTTGAACTTGGAGACCCAAACCTGTTCCAGCATGACATCTGCTTTACATGGGCTGGAGTGGAAGATCTCCTGTTTTGAAGCTCAAACCCTATTAAACAACTTTGGGATGAATGTTAACGCTGACTTCATCCCAGGCCTCCTCACCTCCTCACCAACATCAGTACCTGACCTCAGACAAACCTTAACAAGCACACTAAAATCTAGTGGAACATCTTCACAGAAGAGTGAAAGTTATTATAAGAGCAAATTACATACATAAAACCTATGGATTAATAGCAATTCAAATGTAAAATTGTACAATTTAACAGCAAAAAAATATGCAGGATTTACTTATTTTTTATTAGTTACTTCTGGAGGTTATTGTTTTTAGTTTTATGATTAAATAAAAAATATTAAGATTTTACCGTAAAAGCTACATATATCTCTCTGGTAAGAGAACTGAGAACTGAAAATGTGTTTCATGGTTGATTCACGAATTAGACAATACAAAAAAAAATCATAAATAGTTTTTTCAAGGAGGACAGAAGGCCATTCGAATAAAAACCTTACGTCATTCAGTGAATTTGAATATTCCTTTTTTATTTTACTCTCATTCTTTCCAGACTTCGCTTTTGTTAGCATCCTGTTTAATTCAACAGCTCTATTGAGCCGTGCACGTCCTCTCCTCTCTCTCCTGTCGAGAAATCCACTGCAGTGAGAATGTCATTCTTGGCAAACAAAGCTTTTATCAGGTGACCTTGAGAGACCTTGGGAGAGAGCTCTTGGTATTGGACCAGGAGATATACTGTACACCAGTATTGTACCCTGCAGGCTTCAGCAGCGCTTGGCTAATGAGCATCTCTTAATCAAGGCCTAATTGTTTGAGCGTGATTGTTAGTGACCTGGCTAATGGAAATGGCCCTGATTAACGATGTGTGCTCACTCGCAGTAGGAGACGCCGCCCCATACCCCACACTCATCCGGTCATTAAATCATTTATTAATTAAAATGTAGCCACGAGGTAAAAACGAGAGAACACACACATGACAGGTGGCACAGTGTGAGTGTATAGTAGGGATGTGCATCTCTATAACTGAGATCATTGCGATTCACATCTCGATGCTTAGCCAACAACACGATACAATAAAGATACACATGAAGCAGTTTTGATTCACTTTAACTTTTAAAGTGCAAAAAGAAAAAAGTTTAAATAAAACCAGACGTTATTTTCCTGTTCCGTCTGCAGGAAGATGCAGCTCTACCTCTGCCATGTTAATCTGTATTCTATGTGACTTTTAGGACACGCCTCGTTCTCCGTAGTGTTGTGATACGTCATATCAAAGTAGCAGCGGTGGTGCTGAGAAAACGCTCTCGAGAAACAGTTAAGCAAGGAGTAATGAATCTTTATATCAAATATTGTTCACAATAAAAGTATAGCACATCTACTAATAATTATATATAAATAAAATGTAAATATATGGAGAAAGATGTAAAGGAAACTGTAAACATGTAAAGAAATTTTAATATGTTGAGTAATAAATTTCACCTTGATGTACATGTAACAAGTAGAAAACCTCTCTTCATCTCAGTGCTTGGACCCCTTTTTCTTCCTGCGATTCGAACATGGTGAATCGACTCCCAAAAAGAATCAATTTAAGGATTCGATTTTCCGAACCGACTCTTTTGTGAAACACACCGTCACATTGTATCTCAGAGCAAAACGCCAAGCAGAAGGTAAAGCAAATTGAGTATTTCTGTAGTTTATATTCTATCAGTTTCTTTACAGATTTGTCTGTATATTTTATTTACTGAAAATAAACGCTATATTTAAACATTTTTGGAATGTTTCAATTTTTACAGGTTTTCCAACGAGTTAGCACGAATTAGCTAAGTTATAGAGTTAACTAACATTTGATTTAATGAGTAAATATATAAATAGAAACTTTCAGGTATTACAAACACGCAATTGTTTGCTATATTTTATTAGTTACATTGTCTAAAGTAGCATTATTTAGCATTAATGCTACTTGGTAACCTGTAACATAGTAACCTGAATGGTTTTTATTTCTCAATTGGGTCTTTTCACAGGTTTAGTTTACATTTCTTACTTCTTCTTGTACCTTAAACCATCACTATTGTCTTGTGCAAAGGAAAGGGTGAGTACAAAGTCAACAGCCCTTATTAGAGCTACCACAACTACTGTTCAATCCTGATTCAATCCAGTTCTTAATACCATCATTATGACTCCATATCTGTAGAAACCACCAATATTATAAAGAAACACAGAATATCAGAGCGCCGCATGAATACATGCCGTTACTAAAGCAAGAAATCCAATGAACACAATTCAACACTTCTCCTTTCACTGTAGCCACAACTGCACCACCCACATGCATTATTTCCAGCACAAGCATCGAAATTAACCTCATGAAATGACTCCGGGTTTTCTGTGCGTTTTTCCCACGCATTACGGTTTTCCTAAGGATTTGAATTTAATTCTGTGGAAAACAAAATTTGTTCATGAAAAAGTTTAACAACTTTAATGAACTGTTCGGGCCCACCTTGCCTCAAAATGTTTAGTTTTTCTAGTCTTGTAAACAACTTAAGTGTATGTGCAAACATTTCAATTTATTCTTCTGTCAGCCATTGTGGAATAAAAAGAAGCTAATAAATCCACATGAATATATTCGAGTTCGGCAGCCTGCTGTAGATGTGGTTTGCAAGCTCCGTAGTGCGCTCTCTGATCAGCCAATCAAACACGATTGGACGCCTTCTAGAAGGCCTCGGAATAAGCAATTATAAATCTGATCGGTTTACTTGACATTTAGGATATATGGATAGTAAGATGTCTAAATGACCCTGGCAACACGTGATGTAATGGCTGAAATCTAATTGGATAGAAACTATATTCGAATTATACACTCGGATTTGCTGTGCACCCGAGAGAAAAGCTATGAAAATAAGAGACTATTGAGAAAAATTGAATACATTTTCATGGTCAAATATATATATTTATATGCAAGTCAGTAATTATGAATTTATGCCAGCAGAGAAGATCTTGTCTGACTTTGTGGAGAGAAACATTTCTAATTCTTAAATGTAATAAATAATCATGCAAAGTCATTTCGGTAGAGATTCCTTCCAAAACTTTCTTTTAACCCAGTAGCAGCTTTTCCACAACTCATGATTGGGTCTCAAATGGGTTTATGTGGACCGCTATAGGATCTTCTTTAAGGGCGATGAATACCTCATTTATTGACATCATTATTTGATATACTCAGTAGTTTCCTTTACTTGGGGTTAATCGCATTGTTAGCGAACACTTTCTGGTTAAATATTAAGGTTTCTGGAAATCCAGGTTTTGCAACTGGGCCACATTTTGAGGCTTTTTGCAGTACATGGTGCATAGTGGTTTAAATAATAAAGGTCTGTTGTCTACCTTTGAGCATTAATCTTGCATTTGAAGTGCACCTGTCATTGGTGGTACTGTATTTTGTCCAGATGCAAGACAGAAGATAAAAATCTTATTCCCGGTACATCTCCGAGGACCCAGCAGGTGTGCGTTTCGATACCTTTGCCATGCCAGTAAGCTCCACTTGAAAAAGAAATTCAACCTTTCCATTCCTCTGTCTCTGTGTTGTGAATGAAGACCCCACGTTCCTTTAGAACTTCTCTGTGAGAAAGGGACAGAAGCAAACAAATTTTCTCTCCTGAAAACGAGACGATTTCTTTCGAGCACGTTTAATAACTGAAAGACAGTTCCCAGGTCCCATGTTCTCTGCGTCAGGGGTAAAGAATCCGTGCTCTAATTTGTGCAGATGAACGGCGGACGGAAGCTTCCAGCACGGTGTGGTTTCACTTCATGAACGATTGCCTTTCTTCAGAATTGATACGATCATAAATCTCAGGTGATTGCGGCCATTAGTTTTTGTCGCACGTACGATCCAATGGGACACGCCTCCTTTTTTCCCCCTCCTCAACCAGCATTGCAGTTATTATATCAAACTTGTGTGATGACACGTGTCGCTGGAGCAGCAAATTAACGACAAGGTAACGTCAAGAAGACGGTCTGATCCGAATAATAGCTCTTGAGAAATGTAAAGACTTCACTGGAAATTGATTTTCACCTATACATCAATCCCTCATACATTCCTTTATACATCTACCATGGTTTATATATATATATTTTTATTATTGGGTTTGTTTTGCTAATTTTTTTATTCTGACGAATAATGGTGTATTTTCATCAAAGCTATTAAGACGCACAGACCGACATGGACGTGTCCTGATTTTTCTTTTTTAGTCAGTTTTCCTGGTCAGGGTCTCGCTGTGAGTAAAACAGTGCACTTGCTTAATTTATTCATCTGTTCTGAGTAATGAACTGTGTATTAGGGAGAAAAAAAGAGGGAAGTAAAGAGAGGCAGAGAGTATAAGAGAAGGAATGAATACGAGTGAGAGAAACGAAAACGACATGAAAAGTGAAAGAGTGGCAATAGAAGACAAAAGAAAGGGAATCACTCCCTTTGTGAGAGTATGAGATTAGGGGAAAACAGAAAAGATAAAGGGATGCTGAGAGAAGTGACAGAGACTTGATGAAAAAAGACAGAAAAGAACCAGATAGATGAATATTTATTGAGAAAGAAGGAGAGAGACAAAAAAAAAGGTAGGCAGAGCAGTACAGAAACAGAAAAAAAAGGCAAGAAAAGATGGACAGTAAAAGAGGAGACGGATAGACTCATAAAGATATGGGGAAAAGGAGAATAAAGAGAGTGGGCGAGGAAAAGACATTGACTGCGGGACGCAGATAACTAGAGGGGGGGGGGGGGGGGCAAGACAACAAGTATGAGAGAGAGAGAAAGATAGACATACAGAAAGAGGTATAGAGAGAGATGGGGGAAAAATACAAATAAAAACAGACAGATAAAGACGTAGTAGAAGGGAGAGAGGAGACTCAATGAGTAAAAGACAGTGAAGAGCAGAGAGAGAGAAAGAAAGAGAGAGAGAGCGAGAGAAAGGTGATTGTTGTCAATTAACCCCACTTTAATTGCTTGCTGCTAAAATCCAGTTGTGAAGAAGCCGACTGTAAAAATTATGATGCACTTTCAATCTGTCATAGATGGAGGGAGGGAGGGAGGGAGGGGATGGATGGATGGATCCATAGCAAAACCCTCTCCAAAAAAAAAAAAAAAAGAGCCAGTACTTTTTCTGTAAGCGGAAAGGCACGTGGTTGTAACGCCGCCTCGGAGCCGGCGCGAGTCGCATCTCCCCAACATCCAATTCGTGTTCCACTCTCCGATTACTTTCACGCTCGACTCGCTCCCGTCACGAGCCGAAAGAACAGATTAGCGGCTACACGTCTGCACGCAGGAGCCTCTAATTAAAAACGCAAACCTGGGAAAAGAACATCTGGCAACACGGCAGACGCGAGGTTCGAACCGGAAACCCGGAGTAATATCCAACGTTATCTTTTAATCGTCAAACACTCCTGCGGACCAGCGCCATTTATGCAATTACAACAAGCGAACTGAGACGCCTTCGTTATATCCGTTAGAGATGTCGCAGGACCGCGGTTCCACGATGCCGATACTGAAAACCCAGTGGGCACGTAATGATGCCCAATTTTGTTTGAAATTTAAATAGAAGACTTTATTGTTATTTGAGTAGTGAAGTTGCCTCTTCTGAAGGGCAATGGAGGTTCAGTGGTTAAGGCTCTGGGCTACTCATCTTAAGTTTGGGGCTTCAAGCCTCAGCCCCACCAAGCTGGCACTGTTTGGCCCTTAAGCTCTTTACCATATCTGCTCCAGGGGCACCGTATCATGGATAAAACCATATGTGAGAACTTTGGGGAGGTGGTAAATCAGTGGTTAAGGCTCTGAGTTACTGATTGAAAGGTTGGGGGTTCAAGCCCTGGAATTGCCAAGTTGTCACTCTTGGGGCCCTTGAGCAAGGCCCTTAACCCTCTCTGCTCCAGGGGTGCTATAACATGGCTGACCCTGTGCTCTAACCCTAGCTTCCTAACACTGAGAAGAAAGAAGTATACTGTGCAAAGTATGACGCGTCTAAAAAGCTTTGTGCTTTGATTTTTCTGGATTAATGCATCTTGATGAGGTAATAAATGTGTTATTTGTTCCTACGTGCTCCAAATGGAACATAACATGTTGTATTTAAAAATTGATAATGCCACAGATGCTTAATAATAATTCAAATCCAGTGGACAGCGCAAAACAAGACACACACACACACACACACACACACACACACACTCCGACTGCCTTGCTCGGTTGACTCACTCACTGTATCATCCTAATGAAGATGGATTCATTTAATCTGTTTCCTGACACAGGCCTAGCCATCCCTTCAGTTGTGTCATCCTCTCTTTCTCTGGTGCTTCCCTGTCCCATGTGGATTTTTTCTTTTTTCTTTAATCGCGCTCCAGTTCTAGCATTAGGCCGAACCACGAGCGTGCGAGTGGCTCGAGACGGAGTGAAAAGGCCAAGGAATTTGTCACCTCCTTCAACGAGGGGCCCCAGCAGATCATTAATCTCCAGACGTTTCGATATTGTATTAACCTTTTCTAGTGGAAATCCTGGCGGCTCATTAGTCTGGTAAAAGGGAGATGGGAGCGTAGTAATCAATAGAACAAGCTTTCAACAGGGCAGTGAGTTATACCACAACGTTCACGTGCGCTCGCCCTTCAGCTGATATGATAAGAGTGCGCCTTAACTGATTACGGCCACGTGACGAGGACAGAGAGGTGTTCGATCCTGTGCCGCATCAGACGCTTCATCACGAGCGACGAGCCGAGCAGGGCAGCGGCTAAAATCAGGAGACAAGAGCTGTTCAACGTTCAATCATGAGTTTTGTTGGAATAACATACCAGTGAGGTTATACCCATAAGGTTTGTGTGTCCTTATTGAACATCTCATTCCACAGTCCCCATTTTCTGTTATAGTAACCTCCACTCTTCTGGGAAGATGTTTTCACTAGAGTTTGGAGTGTGCTTGTGGAGATTTGTGGAGACTCATTCACCCACAAGGGTGTTAGTAAAATCAGGTAGTGATGTAGGTGAGGTGAGGAGGCCTGAGGGAGCAGTCAGTGTTTACATTCATCTCAAAGGTCTTTAATAGGGTTAAGGTCAGAGCTCTATAGCAGGAGAAAGCAGATCTTCATGAAGCTGGCTTTGTGCACAGGGTCATTGTTATGCTGGAACAGGTTTGGATCTTCTAGTTCAAGTGAAGGGAATATTTTGACCGCTAAAGCTTCCATAGACTTATAGAACAAGGTGCTTCCATGTTTGAAGAAGAACCAAATAAAAGTCTGCTATCCCAGTCCTTTCATCCATATAGTGTTTACACTAGATTTGAATTCCAACCAAGCAACAGTAGAATGCAATGACTGAGGATTTACCGGAGCACAAATGACATGTTTCCTGTGTGTTCTTTCAGCAAGCTTAGTATTGTCTGTTTTTCTTTTTGGCACCTCCTGATTAGGGCTTTAAGAAAAACACATCAAGCCTGTCGACTAAGCTACATTCAGTAAACGCAAGATTTGCGGTTCATGCTCGTTCATGTGCACACCTCATAAAGACAAACCCCCCCCACGACTAAAGCAAAATGGCAAAATACGAGCGTGGGAGTTTAAAGAGGGCGTGTGAGAAGAGAAAAACAAATCCTCCAGCCTGTTAAAGGCTTTACTATGCGCTCACCCGTATCCTAACCTCTCATCCATCATCGCAGCTTCGTTTCCGAGGCAGCTCTGTTCAGCAGGTCATATGACTACGAAAACATGCCAATTTAGCCCTATTATGTGCTCACGGTCAACTTCAAAATGTTTAAACGCGGTCTATCATCGCCACGCTTCGGCTCGATAATTGCCGGCGTCTGGGCCTTTCAGAACGCTATCGTAACAAAAACGCCACCGCCGAAGTTTCGATCGCGTAGTTACACCACAAGTAGCCTTTTCAGAACGCCGAATTTGACGAGGTTCTACAGGCGGCCCCGAACTCGGTCAACAGGGTTCATCATTCTTCTTGCATGTTTTTAACGTGATTACAGGAGGGAAAGAGAAAATAAGACGCTTAAAATGAACGTCATTTGTTTCCTTTTTGGAAAAAAGTTAATTTTAATTTCTGAAATTAAACGAGTATCTGTGAAAACTAAACCCATTTAGTGCATTTAATTGTCATATTACATCAAAATGCAAATACAAATATATATTAAAAAAATATATAAATAATAATATTTATTTTTAATTTCTTTAAAAATGAAAACCATTTTTTTTTTTTTTTTTTTTTTTTTTTTTTTAAATGATTCCAATCTTACTGCCATTTTCTTCGGCCTGAATCTTCTCCACGTTCCACCATTTTTCATTCTGCAGCATCTTCTGTGTTACATTGTCCAGAGCGCTCCAGGGTTTAGAGTGGTACCACAGTAACCCAGTGCCCCTTGTGTAGTTAAATCGATTAAACGACGCATCGAGGAAAATAATTTTATATTTCAATTACTCGAGAAATCATTTCAGCTCTACTTTATACACAAACCTGAAGTTCTGCACTTGTGAGAATCTTAACTTGCCTGACTGCATTCATCTTTTTTACTCTTTTTATTTATTTTCTTGCCTCTATACAATTGTAGCTTTTAAGTGTAAAATACTAGTTGGTGCTCAGATCATGCTTTCTTTACTAGCCTAATACTATTAACCATGTGTGTAGCGGTACACGTACAGGGCTTTCGCTTCAGTACACTTTTCTACTGAACGCAGTCCTTTCTACATGCGTCACTCAGGAACGTATTAAGTGGCAGATCACAAGTTTGTTTTGTTTCTGCCTCGCGCTTTAAGTGCATTTTAATTATTATTACTAAACTTGAAAACAAACATTGCCAGGGGTAGAAAAAAAAGGAACTAGAGTTAACACGGTTTCGCTGGAAATACGATTTGTTTTGCGCATGCTTACAATAAATCTAAAGAATCCATCTCGCTAGCGTTAGCCGCTATAGATTCTTTAGCATTTTATGTTCAGCTTCAAGAATTTTACCATTTATTTAATTTCATTTAATACATTTAATTTGTGCTAATGTAAATGATTAATTACTCAGTTTAATCAATATAATAGTGTATTGCATTTATTTGATTTATTCTGTAATTTTTTTTAATTATTATTAAATATTACACAATATTACTTTATATGTTCAACCAAGCAGACACTTTATTTAAAAATTTGTTTATTCAAAAACGAGCAATTTTATGCCGAACCGTACCGAAATTGAAACTGTTACGTACCAAACCGTGAATTTTGTGTATAGTTACACCCCTGCTAATAATAAAAAACAATCACCATCGATTCAACTTTATATTAGGTGACTTTAGCGCACGTTGAAATAAATAATGAAAAAATTCCGATGTTCGCTACAATGACACTAACATGGTAATTTTTCTTTAATAAGAAATATCCCAATAAATCGCCTTGCTTACAGTATCGTAACATAGCGTATCGCAATCCCTGTATCCGGAAACGTATTATATCTTCAGATACACAGCCCTACTCGAACCCTAAGGAGATTTTTGCAGAGATCTTTGCTCTCTCTTTCTTGCTTTTTCTCTCTTGGAAATGTTTCTAAGGATAGAGTGATGGTAGAATGCATTGTTTTTCAAGGAACCTCTTTTTGCCTGCTGCTGGTTGCTTTACCCAGTAACAGTGAAGGATTATGTGGACTATATGGGCATCACACTATGTTCCTGTTTCGTGCCCTGATGCTGTGTGTGTGTGTGTGTGTGTGTGTGTGTGTGTGTGTGTGTGTGTGTGTGTGTGTGTGTGTGTGTGTGTGATGTTTTGGGTCTTTGTAGTGCCTGTTCTGAGGCCCATTGTCAAGTCCACACAGCCATGCAGAACGTTTATGTAAACCTATTAAATTGCAGAGAGAAATGGATGAATAAAACTAATAGTTTTTTCTCTGTTTTTACCTAAACACTTTCACTGGTGAAGTAAAGAACACTGATGATCTCTTCATCATGCACCTGTTAATGGGTGGATTTATTTATTAGGCAGCAAAGTTGACATCTTAGAAGCAGGTAAAATGGGCGAGCGTTTAACATATTGTGATGTCTAGATGACTGGGTTAAAACATCCCCAAAACTGCAGCTCTTGTGGGATGTTCCTGGTCTGCAGTGGTCAGAATCTATCAAAACTGCTACAAGGAAGGAACAGTGGTGAACCGGTGACAGGGTCGTGGGCGGCTGAGGATCAGTGATGCACGTGGGGAGCGAAGGCTGGTCCGTGTGGTCTGATCCAACAGATGAGTTCCTGTAGATTAAACTGATGAAGAAGTTCATGCTGTTATAATCAATGGGTCACGACTGTTTTAGCAGCAAACGGGGGACCAACACAACATTAGGGGGGTGGTCATAATGTTATGCTGATCAGTGTATGTGTCCTACCTGTATTTTTAAGATACTTGAAAATAGCTCTGTTTTAAATCTAAAAACAAAGTGATATATCTTAAACAACTGTTAGACTAAGCTCTACTCTTCTTCTGCTAGAGTGTTCTACTAGATTTTTGGGTGTGGCTGTGGGGGTCTGGGTACTTTTCTTATTAGTCAGGTAAGACAGTGATGTTGAGATGTTGAGGAGGCGCCAATTCATCCCCCCTAAAGGTGTTCATTGGGGTTTAGAGGGTCAGGGCTTTTGTGCAGGACTCTGGAGTTCATCTACAGGACTCTGGAGTTCATCTACTCGAACATTAACACTAACATGCCCATGTCTTCACGGAGCTCGCCTTGAGCTTCCGTGTTGGAACAGGAGCAGCTTTGGGACTTTTACTTCATCATCTCTAAAGTGTGTAGTAAGAGTGTAATGAAGAGCCTTATAAGGACATGATGGTCAGAGTGCAGATCTCTCAGGGTGTTTCGAGACGGAGCGCCAACTCTGGAACTCGTTCTTGCAAACAAATAACTATTGGAGTTTGGTGTTAATTTCCCCTAAGATAGAAACAGAAGTACGTTGTCAGCGTTTGTTGACAGCCACTCTGTCCTTTTACTCCTAGCGCACAAGCCCAGACGTGATAAAGTTACTGTCAATCTGTGCTGATTTGGCTCATTACAGTACCCCACTTCTGGCACAGGATTCCTTCCATAAATCTGACTAAGCATCTCCCTGATGATTAGGACATGCCGAGAGATGGGACTTTCTAACATAATTGATGAAAAATAATTAGAAAGATGAAAAATCGTCTGTAACTTACGAGCAAGGATGGCTTACATCAAACCGGGACGGAGAACAGGGACGGCGGCAGCAGAGCTCATCGACTAATGAGGCCACGAACGGCACTAAAGGAAGACATACCAGAACGACTGGCGTAATAGCCGTAATGACTTCAGACTTATTAAAATGATTACGGCGTAGTCCAGGCCTTAAAGTCCTGCGCACTCTAATCAGTTTGATAAATTAACAAAATTGGGAAAGTCATTTCAAGTGACTGTTTACTTTCTGTCAAAGTTATCGTTCTTCAGCGTTTTCCATTTCACCGAAGGTATCATACAGAATTCAGTCAGTTCCCCTAAAGAATCGCGTATGCCTCCTGAAGCTAACAGGTCCGATCTAATCCATGCAGGCTTGTCGGTTTCAGATACAATGGAGGCATATCGTTGCTTGTTAACCCCTTAATTGTTTTTTAGAAGCTAAAGCTTGACTTAACTCATTTCACACATGCTTGGTAGAATAGATCCAGAGATCTACTTGTTCCTGGAATTACCCTGTATCTGATAAAGGAAATGATCCGAGTTCTCATGTTTTTGGAGGGCCATTATTTAATGTTTAAATTACCATGCATAAATATGCAAAAGTATACTTTTCTTTTTCCCTCTTTTTCTTGAGAATTGGTAGAAAATCCATTTGTTTACAGTAGATTTAACAGTAGAAGAGAAGAAAAGTTGCTGACGGTAACACTTTTCACCAAGGAATAGTGGAAAAAGAGCTGAGGCTAAATAACGGCTTCATTTCTAAGATGTTAAAAACTAGCTGAGTGCACATACACTATATGGACAAGGGTTTGTAGACACCTGACCATAACATTGGTATATGCTTCTTTTTAAACATCTCATTCCACATTTGGTCCCCATTTGCAGTTATAATAACCTCCACTCTTCTGGGAAGACGTCCCACTAGATTTTGGAGTGTGCTTTGGTGAGATTCATTAAGCCACAGCGGTGTTAAAGTCGGGTACTGATGAAGGTGAGGAGGCCTTGGGTGCAGTCAGCGTTCACATTTATCTTAAAGGTGTTCAATAAGGTTGAGAATGGAGGTTTATAGCAGGAGATCTTCCGCACACATCAAACCCATGCAGTGTAGTTCTTAATGGAGCTGACTTTGTGCACAGGGACCTTGTCATCCTGGAATAGGTTTGGATCTTTCACAAATACACCCAATTTCATAGCGCTTTGTATTAATGAGCTTGACTTACTAGTCAAGGTGCAGCACCTGTTGGAGTTCAGTGAATAATACCTGTAGGAGTATTATATATAAAGGTGAGCTGTAGCAAGGTTCTGGCATTTCCTTTGGGAGAAACCTGACGGTGTGCAGCTGGTTCTCTTAATTACCTCGAGCTACAAGTCTCCTCAGTACTGGGATGAATCAGGAAAAGGAATTTTTACACTAAAGCTAATTAGGTGAATTTTTGGTTTTCTTCGATTCGTAAAAACCGCGTTGCACATCAGACACTCCGAGTCCATAAAGCAGAAAGTAATCAGGCGAACAGCAGGATAAGTGCGACGAGTAATTTTTCCTCTCCAGCACTCAATCACGTTATTTCACTGTGCTTATTCCTGACGCTGCCTCCCTCCGTGTTTCAGACGTATTAAAGTACTTTTCCATCACTTGGCCTGATTTCAGCACACGGGCTCTAACCGAGCGCTACGGCCGCCCCAGGTAGCGGCAGGTAAGCGCTAATAGTCGTATTATTATGAACGCGTTCTGATTTCCATATCCGACACATCACAGGGACAGTCTGAGAGCACGTCGCTGAGATTTAATCACCTGCTAGATGTAGCGAGGCTCATACACACACAAACCTGGCTCATTAAAATGATGGATAGAAGCAGAGGGGGTTGGTTCGCACCTTCTCAAAATTTGTTCTCGTTTAGAAGGGTGCTTATTAGGGGAACACCTGGGGCAAAAACAGACTGGTTTCAGTCAATACCCCAGACGCCAGTGTATAGCGGGGTGGGGTGGGGGGATTTGCCCAGCTGACATTTCTAGGCTTCTCACAAGTGTTGAGTTCTGAAATGTGGGAATTTAAGGGGGTCGTTAGTTTTTAAATATTAGTCCTCGGTTAATCTGTCGCAGCCAGGCCGGCTTTTGTGCCATTTTCAAGATGCAGTAATATGAAGTCGCCAGTTTTCGTTCCTAATACCGGTTGCTATAGTTACTTTTATCAGAGCGTTGCACGGAAACAAATCAGCTTACTCGTGAGCTAGTACTCAAAGTTTGCCAGTGTATATAGATGTCATGTAAGAGCTGGAGAAGCACGGCCTGCTTTTTGACATCTGGTGCGAAAAGGTAAGCACCGGATTGTCACGTTTGTTAGGTCACGTGTCGCACGCTACCATCTTTTCTTTCATTGGTAGTCGCTGCACCGAGTCGCTTTTATTTTAGGTAAAGTTCAACTTGGTTGTTTTGCTGGACACGTCCACAATTCTGAAAACGGTCCTTTGTCGCTGTATGTGTGATGTTTGATTTTAGTTTTGATGATGCCACGGAGATTCTTAAGGCAACAATGTGATAATCTGATGATTTGACTGATCGCTTCAATCTGATTTTAATATAAAAAAAAATAAACTTTTAATTTATTTAAAGAAACTATTTGTAACCATCTAAAACTCCAAACATAACTACCTGGAGCGCTTGACTTTTTCTTCTGTATAGTATCTCCTGTTCCTTTCATTTGTACTTAGTTACGGTTTAGCTACTGTTTCATCAGGGGAAAAAAACTTGCCTTCAATTACGATTGATGAGCCGAATTATTTCCCCATAATTTAACCGGTATTCATCCATACTTCATCCATATCTATATTCCTCCTCTTCTTGTTCTTTTTCTTTTAGCTGCTCCCATTAGGGGTCGCCACAGTGGATCATCTGTCTCCATCTCCCCCTGTCCTCTACATCTGCCTTTTTCAAACCAACTACTCTTTGGTCTTCCTCTTTTCCTCCTTCCTGGCGGCTCCATCCTCAGCATTCTTCTACTGATATACCCCATGTCCCTCCTCTGCACATGTCAAAACCATCTCAATCACATCTTCCTCAGCTTGTCTCCAAAACGTCCTACATGCGCTGTCCCTCTAATAAACTCATTTCTAATCCTGTCCACCGTCGTCACTCCCAACGAGAACCTTAACATCTTCAGTTCTGCTACCTCCAGTTCCACCTCCTGTCTTTTACTCAATGCCACTGTCTCTAAACCATACAACATCGCAGGTCTCACCACAGTCCTATAAACTTTCACTTTCACTCTCACAGATACTCTTCTATCACAAATCACTCCTGTCACTCTTCTCCACCCACTCCACCCTGCCTGCTCTCTTTTCTTCACTTCTTTAACACACTCTCCATTACTTTGCACTGTTGACCCCAGGTACCTGAACTCCTCCACCTTCTCCACCTCTTCTCCCTGCAACCGCACCACTCCACTGCCCTCCCTCTCATTCACACACATGTACTCTGTCTTACTCCTACTGACCTTCATTCCCCTTCTCTCCAATGTGTACCTCCACCTCTTCAGGCTCTTTTTCACCTGCTCACTACTCTCACCACAAATCACAATATCATGCACAAACATCATAGTCCACGGAGACTCCTATCTGACCTCGTCCATCAACCTGTCCATCACCACTGCAAACAGGAAAGGGCTCAGAGCTGATCCTTGGTGCAGTCCAACCTTCACCTTAAACCAGTCTGTTGTTCCTGTTATACTGCACACTTCACTGCTGTCACACTGTCCTCTTACATGTCCTGCACCACCCTCACATACTTCTGACACACCTGACTTCCTCATACAATACCACAACTGCTCTCTCTCCACCCTGTCATACGCTTTCTCTAAATCCAAAAACACACAATGTAACTCCTTCTGACCTTCTCTATACTTCTGATTCAACATCCTCAAAGCAAATAATGCGTCTGTGCTGCTCTTTCTTGGCTTAAAACCATACTGTTGCTCACAGATGGTCACCTCTTCTCTCAGCCTGACTTCCACTACTCTTTCCCATAACTTTATGGTGTGACTGATCAACTTTATTCCCCTGTATTTACTGCAGGTCTGCACATTTCTCTTATTCTTAAAGATCAGTACCAGCACACTCCTTCTGCATTCCTCAGGCATCTTCTCACCTTCCAAAACACAACCTGGTTCAAAACTCCACTGCATCTCACCTAAACATCTCCACGCGGTATGTGATTACGTCCAGCCGACTTTCCACTTTTCATCCTCTTAATAGCTGCTCTCACTTCCTCCTTACTAATCTTATCCACTTCCTGCTTTACCATCTCCACACCATCCAACCTTCTCTTTCTCTCATTTTTCTCAATTATCAGCTGCTCAAAATACTCCCTCCATCTTCTCAACACACTCTCCTCACTAGTCAACACATTTCCAGCTCCATCCTTTATTGCTCTAACTTGCAGCACATCCTTCCCAGCTCGGTCCCTCTGCCTGGCCAATCGCTACAAATCCTTTTCTCCTTCATTAGTGTCCAACCTCTCATACAGCTCCTCATATGCCTTTTCCTCGGCTTTTGCCACATCCCTCTTTACCTGCTGCCGCATCTCCTTGTACTCCTGCCT
Source organism: Silurus aristotelis (assembly GCF_946808225.1). Taxonomy (NCBI): domain Eukaryota; kingdom Metazoa; phylum Chordata; class Actinopteri; order Siluriformes; family Siluridae; genus Silurus; species Silurus aristotelis. The sequence continues at coordinate 4,076,111 of NC_139581.1, forward strand.
ACTTTTCTCATTCCTTTGTCAATCCTAATCCTGTTTCTCCAACCTCTTTCTCCTTATGCTCTTCTTTTTTTTCCTTCTCTTTGTCTACCTTTCTATTTCCAGATGTCACACCAAGTACTTTTCTAGCTGCCTCCCTCATCACTTCTGCAGTAGTTACCCAATCATCCAGCACCTCTTCATTACCACCGAGCTCCTGTCTGACCTCTTCCCTAAACCTCACACTACAGTCTTCCTCCTTCAGTTTCCACCATCTTATTCCTCTTTCAGTCCTTACTTTCCTCCTCCTCTTCTTCGTCACCTCCAAACCATCCTACAGACCACCATCCGATGCTGTCTAGCTACACTGTCCCCCTGCAACACCTTACAGTCTCCAATCTCCTTCAGGTTGCATCTCTTACATAGAACATAGTCCACCTGTGTGCACCTTCCCCCACTCTTATACATCACCCTATGATCCTCCTTCTTAAAATAAGTGTTCTCCACTGCCATTTCCATCCTTTTAGCAAAATCTACCGCCATCTGCCCTTCCACATTCCTCTCCTTAAAGCCATACCTACCATCACCTAGACCAACACTAAGAGTGCACTGGCTTGTGCAACCCTAATAGCTGGGTTTCATCCATATCTATATATTTACTATATTACCTAATACATATTTCCTGTTGCTGCAGGGTTTTTGTGTAATTTTATACAGACACAGTCGTAGTCTTATTAACGATGTTAACAGAAGTAATGTCTTTTCATAAAGAAAGTGTGATATAAATGTCGATAAGTGTAATATAACATGCCTGACTGTTATAACTCCGGTCCTGTAACGTGTCGTGACTTTGAGCCATGCTCGTCAATCTCGGCACACGGCCTCGAAACATCAATACGCCGTCGATCGTCCCTTTATTTTTAAACTACGGGACGTCCTTCATCTGTTTAACTCTCGATTCCAGAGGAATCACATCAGAGTGTAATGATTATCAGGGTTTCTGGTTGTATCTCTTTTTTTGGTCGAGTTGTGAAGTATTGGTGTGTGTGAAGTTTTTACACCCTTAGCGAAATGTTTTACCTCATCAGCGAAAGTGACAGAAATGGGCAAAAATGGTGTGAATATCAGTAGTGAAACAGTTAAAATAATATTGTTTACTTTGAGTGTTTCTTTCTTCCTTTTTTATTTTTGCCACCGAAATACATATAAAATACGTAGACGCCTCATTGGCCTCTTCAGACCGTTGCTGCGATACGTCAACATTTGCAAACAAATGCAACTATTTAACTATGTAACTTAAAAACTACTAGTTTTTCTTTTTTCCTGGATAGAATAAAAAATTTATAAAATGTATAATTGACAAAAAAAATAATAAAACACTAAAACAGTTGGAATGTAAAATAGTACTGACCTTAATTTCAAAAATAAAAAAGCAGTACTGAATTATGCTAACTGAAATAAATTTGAATATATAAAATGTATTTATCCATAATTAAATAATGTATAAATAATAATTATAATCAATAAATATAAAAGCATAGTCTTGCATTTAAAAAAAAAAAAAAAAAAGCATGTGGAGTCAGTGATTCGCCTCTAGAGGCTGCTCTCGTAATGACAACGGATCTTTTCAGCTATTGAAACTGACACGACCCAGAAAAACTATCGGTAAGGATTTTTTTATGATAGTTCCAGCAATCAACCATCAGTGCTGATTAATAATCGATTATTCGGTCGACCTCTAATATTTATCAACTGATATCAGAGGTTTATGATCCATGTGGGCTTCAAAAAGATTAATAAATTACTTAAAATAAAGCGTGTCAGATCCATGTATTTCCTTAAAGAATCCATCAGTTCTCTTTATTATTGTTTTGGATTTTACAGTTTATCTACATATTTCTAGTGCTATAAAAATAGGCTGCCAGTGCGATTTGTATTTGCCAGTTTGTTCCATTTTCTCAATGATGGTCAATTGTTACTTTTTTCACATTTCTATTTTTCCCAGTACAGGTTCTTTTTGCGTTTTGCACGGCAGGCAAACATAGTGGTTAATAAGTGGTACAATACATTGGGACGCTTCCAGCATATACACATGTTTCTTTTCTGTATTTTTGGTGTTTCAAAGCCCGATTTAAGCTCTTTCTCCTATTTATCGGCGTCACCGGACACTGAAACGGAGCGCACTGATTATTCTCATCTGATTACTTTCATCTGGCTCTGTCCTCGTCCACCTGCCACATCGATTACCCCTTTGATTAATCGATTACTCGGATTAAAAGTACTTTTTCTTTATTAAAGAACACAAGAGAAATTAAGATGGGTTTTCTTATTAAAAAGATTTACACTTTTTTTTTTTTTTTGCTGAAATTGCAATCTGTGAAAACCCATTTCATGAATTTAATTGAGATTATTACATCAAAATGCAAATACAAAAAAAAAAATCATAAATAAAAATATGGATGGTGTTTTCTTATAGTTTGAAATGATCCCAAACTATGGAAACTTTCTTTTGTGTTCTTTGGCCTGAATCTTCTCCTCGCTGTTTTCTCCCCGTTGCTCCATTTTTCATTCTGCAGTGTCTTCTGTGTTGTATGGAAGCCGGTTTCCACCACATTCGAAAAATAGTTTGCTCAATTCCGACTTTATTCCTGGCAATTCCGATTTTATTTCTTGCGATTCCGACTTCTTGTAAACATCCAACATTTCTGGTGCATCCACCGGGACTCATGTTGTCGGCCTAATGTTTAAAGCTGTTGGTGTATGAACGAGGCTCCTTTGCTTCATCCGTCTTGTTCCATCTCCTCCACAGCTGATTGTTAGACAGAGTTCTCTTCAGGGATGAGGATCATTTGTAACCCGTTTTATTTACAATGTGTTAAACTTTCTGGCACTACAGAGCGTGACGCTGCCTGCGTGCCTAAAAAAAAAAAAAGAAGTCAGAATTGCAAGAAATAAAACCAGAATTGCGAGGGGGGGGGGGGGAAGGCAAACACAGACTTCCATAGTGTTTACCTGTCCATAAGTGACTGAAGATTATGTTCCCCACGTACATCATAAACCACTGATATCAGATAAACTCAAAGAGTTGTTTTATTTTGAGGCAGAAAAAAACGCAGTTTTCACGTTTTGTTGCATTTGTTTACAGGGAACTTTTGCTAGGACCAATATGGCGGCAGCACTGACATTCTGATGACCTCAAATAACCGGTATTAGAAAAATTGAAATCCGCTTCATGTCTGTGGTTCAATCCGAGAAATTTGCACGTATGACAGAAAGCTGATTGGCCGTTGCATGTTTGTCTCATTTGTAGTCGTTATACATGGAATTTTATTTCGACTAGCGAAAGAAAAAAAAACACACTTAAGTGCCGCGGGCGTATTAAAGGTAGCGTTGAGTGGACGTCTGAAAATTAAGACCCGTTTCAAAAAATTTGAGGCTTCAAACAGTGAATTTAAGACACTTAGACTTTTTATGACCTCGTGGAAATCCTGCTCAAGAACAACGCAACACAAATCAGTTCAGTTCTTTGTTTATTGTTTTTTTTTGTTTGTTTTTTTTTTTTGTTTTTTTTTTCTTTAAGAAACCAAAAGAAAAAAAAATTAGCAGATGCCCTCTGAGTAAACACAAAGCATTTTCTCTCCTCCCAGCACAAGGCCACGCCCCCTCCCCGAGTCCTCCCAGATTCCCCTTTCACGTATCGGTAAGTGCATAATGTAGTGAACGAAGTTGTGCCGATGGAACGATGCGCAAAAAAAAAAAAACGTTTCTGAGAATCAGAATGCGAGAAAGTCGGAGGAGGGAGGAAGAGAGGGATGAAGGCTCGTGTTTCTGTTCGTTCACCTCCGTATTTTTGTAAACAGCTTCTCTTCTTTTTCCGCGACGGCAGGGTTAACGAGGCCTTTTGTCATACGGTACCTGTTGTTTTTTTTTCTACTTTTTTCCCCACGTAAGACAAAAAGGTTAATCGATAACATGGTTCAAAATAAAGTTTAGTGATTGTGCTTTTAAAACCAAACAAATAACAAACATTGACAGACGACAAAATAACAGTGCATTACAAGGAAAAGAAAGAACATCTTCACTGTGGCACTTTTTTTTTTTTTTTTTCGTGGAACTGTTTTAAACCATTTTACAACCAGGATGGATGCGATACAAACAATTACAGAATAATAAAAAATAATTTTTCCAAAATTCAGAAATGATCCCAATAAGGCAAGGAAGACGAAATTTGACGTACCACACAAGTTATAAAAGACACGTATGCATGTTTATTTACAGGTAAGTCCATCCTTTTTTTTCAGCTTGAAGCTAATAGTATTGATTAACAGTAATGTCTGGCACTGAGGACTCGCCTGCATTACCCCGAAATCACACTCGATCCCCCAACCCCCACCCCCCACCCCCCCTTTCAGACGCATCATTCTTGTTTCTTTTTTATTTTCCCCCATTTGTGAAATGACTTTTAAACGCAGAATTAAAAGAGTTAAAGAGTTGGTCAGTTTTAAAGATCAATAGTTATGAAAGGTGGTGGTGCTGAGATGTGTTAAAATCGTAGCTCGGTTGTTAAAATAGTAACAACGCGTCTGTTCTGTCTTCAGCTATCTGTCATCTGAGAAAAGAAAGTGGGAAAAAAAACAACAACATTTCAGGTAAATAGATGCACGTAGTGATCACTATGTATTTTACAATAGTAAATAAAATAAATAAAAAAATTTGCCCAAAGAACATGTACAAAGCGCCCTTAAAAAAACAGACGCTGTTTAACAAACCAATATACATTATACCGTCAGAATAGGGCTTTGATTTATATGCCGTTGTTTGGCCACATCATCACAGCTCATTCTAAGTTCATTTACATTTAAAAGTGCGATCTCACTGATAGTGGATTTACCGATGAATAGGTTGGATAATATTCGCCGATAACTGGATTAATCAACCACTAGTTTTTAAAATGGATACTGGATTAAAAAAACAAACAAAATATAACACTGAATGTAAAATAGTACTGTTTTTAAGAATGTCTGTTTAGATTTATGTGAAAAAGTAACGCTTTAAAGCTAAATTCTATTTGTAACAATAACTGAAGTTAGTCTACACTTTAGAAGTATTTGTTTGTTCATTTTAACATCAACTTAAAAAAAATGTCAATAAAATTTTTATTTTATCTGTTAACTTTAGTTAATGCATTAACATGAACGTGGTACAGCTTGCGGTCTCGCGTGTCAAATCAAACAGCACCTGACGTTCATTCAGTGATTCGCCTCTAGAGGCCGCTGTCTTACTGTATAATGGCAACAGACCTGCTCAGGCGCTCCAGTGCAGACGCAACCAGGAAAAACTATCGGTATGGATTTGTGATCAACTGCCTAATTAATTGTCAAAACCGGTCGAACTCTAATCCGAAACACAACTAAAATAGAGTTATGGGGAAGCAGATCAGTTCCTTGAAGAGGATCTTTTTCTAATAGTCTTCTGTTTTTAAAACACTGTGCACTGTCGTACCTCTAGTTGCTCCTCTCCTGGCTGAAAGGCTCCTATGGTGTTGAGGCTAATTTCAGCAGCATTTCTGCCACTCCCAGAGACTCCTTCACCTCTCCTCCGGCCTCCAGATCCTCGTGACGATATGGAACTGGAAGAGCTCGGCTCTCTCTCGCCCCGGGTATTGTGGACGCCTGGGAACGAGGGCCGACTATAGGGCACAATGTCCCCTGGAGTAGGACACACACCAAAAGACACATTTAAATAACCTCGACTGGTCACATTCGATATGAAACAGAGGTAATGCTCTCTCCCCCACTCTCTTCTATAATGGGGTTATGTTGCTCTAATACATTCAGCAGTTTAGTGCAAAACTTTGTACACCCTGACATTCAATGAACAGCATCCATCTAGACATTTCTTGCTGTAGAATGTATTTTTTAATTATGCTTTAATAAACACGTACTCAATGAGCACTTTTGGGAACAAAGTAGGTACTTGGTAACTTCTGGTTATGCTTTTTACTAGCGATCTCCATAACTGGATCTCAATGCATAGCCTACAATACTTTAAAAGATACATATGAAGGAGCTACCGATGTGAAACCATTTCTTTCAGTTGAATGCAATATGATACTATTCAATTCAATACGGTACAGATAGTTAACTTTTAGCTCTTCAGTTCAGACAGACAGCAAATCATCAATTTTCCTAAATGCCTTTTGACTTCTAATGCATGCAACAACAAAAAAAGAGAAATTAAAAAAGATTCAATAAAACCAGATGTTCTTTTCCCTTTCTGTCTTTAGGAAGATGCAGCTCTACCTCTGCCATGTTAATTTGTATTCTATGTGACTAAATAATAAAAGTGCATCTACAAAAAATCTATTAAATATATTTTTTTTACCGTTGCAAATGTGTTAAAAACGATGCATTGCGATACAAACGCCAACTCGTATCCGATGCACACTTAAAATTTTTTTATTAATGCATCATTCATTTATATGCCGCTGCACACAATTGGTAAATCTTAGCATGACTACTTTTCATAAGCAGTCATCTATTTAATATTTGTGGGAGAAAATCACGATTTGCAGTCTCTTGGGGACTAGATAATCATTTTGCCGTAGTCTGTTTTATTCGGATGAAGTGGAAAATGTAGAGTTCACTACCTGGGCCCTGGTGCCCTGCGCTTGGCTCTGGTTTGCCGGATTTCCCTGCTCTCTGAGCCCTCTGTCTTTCTTGAGCGTCTCGGCGCTCCGACGAGCTGTTCCTTGTATCCGAGGCATCTCTGGCTTTCTTGTCCCTCTTGTCCCTGCTCTCGGCCGAACTGGACCGCCTTCCCGTCTCCGCCGCAGCCTTGGCTGGGTGAGTTGGGGACTTAAGCATGGCCGGAGGTGGGATAGGTGGTGGAGGAAGATCTGTGCATTGGGGGGACAATTCATTTTTAGCAAGTTTGTATGCAGTGTTTATTTGAGATGTTACCTTGTCCTCCAACACTCTTGGCACTTTTCTATAAGAGGTTTTGCCCTTCACGGCCAGAGTGACAGCGTGCTAATTTGACACCGGCACTCATTTGTCTAGCACCTGCTAGGTGTGAGAGAAGCCGAGCTCTGCCCCTTGATGCCAGCTGCACACCCAAAGTCCTTTCTACAGTCCTTGCCACATGCAGCCAAGCAAACCATAAAGACCTGCTGGCAAGGACTGATCATTAGCGGCTGCAGCAGCGAGTTTTGCTCGACTGCCAAATTTGTATTCTCTCCAGTGTATAAAAATCAAAGATTTTCCCCTGAATGCCCTCGAAGTTGAATAAAAACAGCCAGCCTTCTATGTTTATTCAAGACCCTGAGGACATCGTTTAAAGCCTACAGTCTGCGCTATAGTGGACAAGGAAAACATCATTCCATTTATCACACACCAGACTCGTAATATAAACTTCTTATTGTTCCTATTGTAATACTGTACTTCACCTCAGCTTTGGAATATGATGTGTATGATGTGTGTGAGTGCAGTACAGTTTGTTTGGTCAACACGGGAGATCTGGAATAATGGTGGGTGAGATGCTTGTTGAACTTCAGCCCGAGATGTGGTAAAAATGGTGGGTGGGATTTTTGGTAAGCTCCATACTGGCGATGTAGTAGAATAAACCCCAGCTGACAAGAAGGCATGTCGAAAAGCATGTAACGTGATTGATCCCATCTGTGTTTTATTACAGCCAACCAACCGTTATGTGCATTTTCCTTTCAGTAGCTGCTTTGAGCCAGAATCGAATAAAATCGACTGAGTCCATACAGCACACTGGCATTGAACAAGGACGGTGAGGGGCCTAAAGCTTTTTATTTTTCATTTATTTATTCTATGAAAGCGGCAAAGGAAAAGAAAAAAAACTCTCCCATCGTCCAAATCCCTCTACATACAACTGTAGTATGGTATGAAATCTCAGCTTTGGAGTAAGATAGGATGAAAGTAAGTACATTATTGTGTTCATCCTGACCTCTGTAATGCTCAGGGTTAATTCGGTGAAGATCGAAAAAGGGCAGATTTTTTCTTTGTGTTTTTGGGTTTGGAAAATTCACTCTGAGCATTACAGAGACCAAGATGAGCACTTACTTTGGTCATCTTCCTCTCCAAAGCGATGATATAGCGTTCTGTACAGTACAGTACAGTGTGGTATGTTACTGAAGTGTGATGCTTAGATCTGAGCTCTGGAGTGTGAGAGGATGAAACTAAATGCACCCCCTGTGTTAGGCTTGATTGCTTCAATGTATGGTGTGAAATATGATGAAGATCTAAAAGGGGCATGTTTTTCACCCCAAAATACACATAGGCTCTTAAATGTTTTTAATTTGACCCTCTCATTTAGTTTTGTCACCTTGCGCTTTAAAGTGAAGATAAAGAATACTGTAATATAGTACAGTACAGAGTGGCATGTAACCCAGACATTAGGGAGGCACAAGCCAGTGCACTCTTAGTGCCGGTCCCAAGCTCGGATAAATGGGGAGGGTTGCGTTAAGAAGGGCATCCAGCGTAAAACGTGCCAAATCAAGTACGCGTTTCATGAACCAGAAATTCATACCAGATCGTTCGAGGCCCGGGTTACATAATACATTACCGCAGTGGATTCACGTTTATTATTATATTTAGAAAATACCAGGGTTTTTTTATGGTTGTATTTTATTTTGTTGTATTTATCCGCCACACCTTAAAGGCCGGTCTGTAAAAATATTGTCTGACATTAAACCGGACCGTGGCGCAAAAAAAGGTTGGGGACCGCTAACATACCGCGTACTGTAACTAGTGCACAGTACAGCATAGACTTGTGTGGACCTCTGCTCTGAAACCTTCTAATTCACAGGATGAATTTAGCAACATGATTTTTTTTTTCAGGCATAAATGGAATAGAGTCGCAAGGCTCTTCTTTTAATCCTACCACTTTCCTCTCCACTGCTGAGTTTATTTGTACTTAATCAGGGACAATTCACAGAGAACATTAGTCTAAGAAAGAAGAGATGTCATGTGCCAGGTTATAGCAAAAAAAAATGCTAATTTCCACCTGCAGTATAGAAGAGATAGAAGTGTACAGTAGTGTAGTGTTGTATAGGAATTGTATAGTTTAGATATCAGATTTAGAGCGTGATAGGGTGGAGCTAATTGGAGTCCTGTGTTTGTTTGCGTGAAGTTGCTGAAGATGTGATAGGGGCAGATTTTTAACGCCGAAAAATACCAAGAACTTCTTTTAACGCCGTCTTTTCCGGGGAAAAAATATAAAATGACCCTCTTGGATCTTCACAAAATTCACATCATGCATTAGGGAGTTGAACACCAACACAGGGGTGAACTCAGTTGTATCTAATCTCACTATAGCATACTACACTTTAGCACAGTGTATATAGTACAGTAGGCTATTATTGCAGGATGAAACTAAACAAACCCCCCAGATTTACTCTTTGCATTACCCTTGGTTTAGTGTGGTGTTGTATTAGTGTGGCATAGTGCAGTGTTAGATCTCTAAATCAGGTCATGCAGGATAAAAAGATGTGATCTTCCTAATGCAGGGTGTGAATGTACTGTTACTCCTCCCTCCTTCCAGACTAAACCCCGCAAATGCTCTAGACATTCTCCCTGAATGTTTTTGTCGTTTAATAAAAGCAGAAAGCCTCGTGCACCATGTTTATTCATGACCCCGAGATCGTTGTTTAAATCCTACAGCAGGCGCCTGTCGATAGTGAGCGAGGAAATCGGACGCAATTCTTTTTCTTAACGTATTTCTTTGCAGGCTCAGGATCGGATCGATGCTCCTCCGTCAGCACGAGGTGACCGGAAACTGCAGGGTTTATGATGAGTCCCTGCTTTATAGAACACCTCCTGGAATTTTTAATCCCATTACAAGGGAGAAAAAAACATGGCGCACGAAACACATGGGCTGTATAACAGGTTCTATTAAAGATCCAAACCCACTGGATTGGATTTCTGAATGCTCAAATAAATCAACAAATCATGCGGGTTCTGTTTCTCTTCTCTATAAGGATAAAAATACTGTATAAATCACATTGTATGGAGTTTGTGGACACCTGACCATTAGATTGGTTTGTGCATCCCATTCGACATCATGTCCCCATTTCCTTTTATAATAAGCTCCATTCTTCTGGGAAGATTAGATTTTGTGAAGATCTGTAGTTGTTATTTGTATGAAGGTGAGGAGGCCTGGGTGATGTCACATTAATCCCAAAATGTTGACTAGGTAAATAGCAGGAGATCTTCCACTCCAACTCATGTAAAGCATATCTTCATAATGCTGGAACAGGTTTGGATCTTCAAAAGAGAAATCTGAATGCTTTAAAATTATGTGCCTCCAGTTTTGTGGGAACAGTTTGAAGAAGAACCACATACGGCTGGAAAAGGCAGGTGTCCCAATACTTTTGACCACATAGTGCAATACTGTGTACCTTGAAAATGATACTGATGCACCACATCTTCAAAGAAGGGATTTGTACTTTCGGTTACGATGCTGATCCCAAAATCCTAAATCCGTGGAGTCTACTCATAAAAGCACACAGTCATTCTCCTTCACTTTACTACATACACAATTTATGTGAAGTCCATCACGCCAAACAAAAAAAGGCAAGGAAACATAGGCATGTGACATCAAAACGCTCGTCCGACCGAGCAGAACCACAGGGTGTGCTTTGTGGTGAAAAAGAATCTTGTTTGTGTTCAAATTTATTATTATTTTCATTATTATTACTGAAACTGCTACTAGTATTAATTGTGTTAGTGACCATGATTATAAATCTAATTCATTTAAAGTGTGAATGTGTGTGTGTGTGTGTGGGCCGAAGAGAAACATTCAGGAGAACATCAGGAGCAGCAAATAATAAGCTTGTTGTTGCTCGAAGCACTGAGCAAACAAGAACAAAATTAACAAAAGGTGTGTGTGTGTGTGTGTGTGTGTCAGAAATCCTGCTGCAGAAAGAGTTTATTACTATGTTGCAAATTATTCCCTTTTTTAGAGCCTAGATTTTATTTCAACTGTTATTTGAAAAAACTGCTTCTCTCAGATCTTCAGTAAATTCACCCTTAAGCCTAACAAGGGGGTGCACTTATTATTTTCACATTTCACACCTAAGCCTTCAGTGTTGTCCTTCCTGTATCAATTCACCCCTTAATACCATCATGATGTCACAGCTATAAAAAACCATCTATAGCATAGAGAAAAGCAGTAGAACAGCGTGCAGACAGGACTCTCATACAGCGAGAATGAAGGCTGTTACTAAAGCAAGAAACCCAATGAACACGATTCAGCAATTCTCCTTTCACTGTAGCCACAGCTGCATCGCTCACATGCATCATCTCGATATTAACCTCATAAAATGACCCCGGGTTTCCTCTGCATCTTGTGCATTTGAAATGTGTGCAATTTGTGCGTTTTTGGTTTCGTGATGGCGTGTCGTTACCGCTGTCACGTGGCTAACCGATGGAATTAACGTGCTGAAGGCCCACATGAAAATTCGTTCATGTCTATCGAAAGGCAGAGACGCAGTGTTGACAAGCCTCTTCAACACGCAGTTGAGAGGCGAGAAATAAAGATTGGAGAGGAGAAAAGTGTGTGTGTGTGTGTGTGTGTGTGTGTGTGGGCTGCAAGGATGAAGGCAAGATTACAGGAGAGGAAGGGGGGGGGGGGGGGGTTAGCTGATCTGAGACATCAGGCCAGGGTCTGTGTGTGTCTGATATTAAATCTCCATGTCAACACACAAGGACAAGTGACTCAATGATGAAGCCTAGCAGCTGACTCGCTGTGTGTGTGTGTGTGTGTGTGTGTGTGTGTGTGTGTGTGTGTGAGAGTGACCTTTCTGATTGCCCCAGAGAAGAGGCAGATGAAACCCAGCCAGCAGATTGCACCACAAACGCCCAGTGTTTACCTCACTGCAGGGCACGAGGTTTGTGTGTGAGCGTGTGTGTATTCAAACAGGAGGGGTATGTGGGGGCACTCGAAGGTAAGCAGGACCACCTGGGGCAGTTTTATTAGTGTGGGACGGTGGAAGAAATCCCTAAGGACGGTGCAGTAGTCCTGCTCATCCTGCTTTTTCTGTCCTAATGTGGACAGTCTATTGTTGTTGGGTACGTGTGGAGCATGCAGAGGAGCCCGTGTGTGTGTGTGTGTGTGTGTGTGTGTGTGTGTGTGTGTGTGTGAGAACAAGTGTGTTTTTACAGCTGATTCGACCTCAACTAAATGAAATGTCCCATGAACCCTGATAAATCCTTCAAAAATCATTCAGTACCGTGTTTTGCTCCAAAAGACCTGGTAGAGCTTATTTTTGGGGGATGTCTTATATTTCTAAGTACAACCTGTACTCTGATTGGTCATGTTTTTTAGCGTACCTCTAATGCAGAGGCACCCGCTCAAGAATTTACAAAAATACGGTAATTATAATTTAAATCACCAGTATTAATATTATATTAATATTATTTTTATAATTTAATACATCATCGTGTGTTGCAGCAGAATTATGGTACTGCCGTAAATGTCAGCTGACGATTTTAACAAGGGCTAGGGGAAATACGGTAAAAGACTGAGGACCCGGGGGAAAAAAGTGTTAATGAAGGGAAAATTGTCAGTATTCGGTTTCACAGTACACATATTTAATCTGGACCATATCAGTACGGGGCTTTCGGATCGGTGTATAGTTCAAATCTGAGTTCCCTCCTGAACGGAAGTTAAGTGGCAGACGGCACGTTTGTTTAGTCTCTGACTTGCACACAATTTGTACTGCACGTGTGTGAAAACGTTGCCTTTACCCGTCATCACCAACGTCTTTACGACAGTCTAGCAATATGGATTCTTATGCTTTTTTTTTTTTTTTTTTTTTTTACAGTTTGAAGAATTTCTTTTAAATGGAGAAAATCCTGACAATTCCACATATCCAGGGAGTAAATGAATGAATGCATGACAGAAGGAATTAATGAATTTATGAATAAATAAACAGAATGAATAAATAAATACTTTTTGTGTTTCTTAAATGAAGACATTTGTTAAAGTAGAACAGTTACGTAGAACATGTCTCAAGAAAATGTAATATTAAATAGAAAACACACTTCTGTATTATCCAAATTGGGTCTTAGAAATGTAAACAATTTAATAACATTTTTTTATTTACTTAATTTTATTTAATGAAATTAATGTATGCCTTTTTATTTGATTATTTAATTTAATACATTTGCATTAATTTGATTTATTCCATTTAATCGTTAATATTTTTTTCTTTACATTTTTTATTTAAATTGTAAAAAAAAGTAAACTGTTGATGCTCAGAAATGTTATTAATAAACATTGTTAATAAAAAAACGACACGCAATTTGATATTTTGTTCCCCCCCCCCCCCTAACAAAACCAAAATTCAACCAAACATGACTTAAAAAAACCGAGTTACTTACAGAACCGTGAATCTTTTGTACCCTTACACCCACAGTAAATTGCAGAGTCTGATATTCTATAAATGTCTCATGCTTAGGACTCAATTCTGGAAACTAAGAAACTAAGTGCACTCCCTGGGTTCTTCTCTTACTTTTTAATGCACATGGATGAGTTTGGTGAAGAGCTTAAATGATCTGAAGATCGGTCTGAGGTGCGAAGCCATTTTTTTCAAAGCCAATGTACTCCGTGGGCCTGAACGTTCAACGTAGATTGGGAGGAACAAGAAAACAAGAGCAAGGAAGAACCTAACAAAGCCTGAATACAGATCGGACCAAACACACTCACTGGTGTGAGGTATGGGGGACTTAAATCGAAGGCTGTACGCTCACCTGAGCTGAGGACCAAACCCTGGTCGCTCGAGTCGCTACAGTTTCAAAAGGCATACGGCATATTTTGTAACTCGATTGCATTCGCTCTGCATTCAAACTACACCCAAGACATTCTCTTGATTTGACTGATGGCATATTCCCACTGTTTTACAATTGTTTAGCTACTAGGAAATGTCTTTGTGTGTATGAGTACGTACCGTCTGTGAAAGCCTCTCTTCGTTGGAAGTGTCCAGCTGTCTGCTGCTTCTGTTTCTTTGGAGGTCTTTTCTGCACCACGGCTGCACTCATATTACTATCCGTAGAAAAGGGACTCGCTGGACGGTGGCATGAAGGCAGGTTTTGGTATTTCCGTGCTGCAGAATATCCGACTAATTAAGACCAAGGCACCAGGAAACATAGAGCTTGCTACTTTTCGTGATTATAAGAATGAGGTGAGCGCAAATCCGTTACCTCCCTGGCCGGTGTAGTGCGGCGGACCTCTCCCAGAATGCTTTGCCACACGGAAACCGGAGTACTCGGCGGCGGCAGCGGCGGCTACGGCCTGTGCAAAGTCGGCATCGGTGAAGAAAGAACCGTCGGACGAGCTGATGACGCTGGAGCGTCCCGATGACCCGCTGTCTTCCTCGGATGCAGAGCCCCAGCCGTTGATCATGGATCCGGTGACGGAGCTGTCCAGCTCACAGGTGCTGGATGCCGGCGTCTGGTCCAACCCACGCAGTGCCAGCCTCGTGTGCAGGGCATGCTGATTCCCGGAGACGGGCGCATAAGGGTATCTCTGGTGGACAAGCGGCACCTCTGCATCCGTCTCGTCTCCTTCTTCCTCCTCGTCCCCCGGGTCATCAGTGTCCAAACCCAGGGGGCTGGAGATGTATCCGTAGGTGTGAGATGGGGAGATGGGGCGTGGTGGTGGAGGAGGGCTGACTAACTGTCGCCTGGGGAAACAAACAAAATAAGTGTTGCTAAGAGGAAAAAAATGGAGAACAAAATTAAAAGTGGTGTATTTATTTTACCTGCGCTCGTGTAGGATCTCTGGGTTCTCCATGAGCATGGGCTGGATCTCTTCGTGTGGCGATGGCGTGAGAGTGGCAGTAGACTGGTGGCTGTAGGATACAGCGGCAGGAGATGAGGCCGTGCCTCGGACCGGAGGAGTAGGTCCTCGTTCCATTTCTGCTTCCTCTTCTTCCAACTCATCAGGCTGTAAGTACATGCGGGACGGAGGGACCGGGCACTGGAGTTCGGCCTCGAAGCTAAACAGAGCGTCGCATAGACACGAGTTATTTTCCATCAAGGGAACGATCATTGTGTGTTTGATGTTGACAGAAACCCCACCTGTCATCCATTGAGATGCCGTAGTCCTGACATGGAGGTGGGCTGACAGGTGGAGGAGGCAGGAGATCAGCCCAGTTCATTGGGTTCTGCTTGGGCACTTTAGGATTTCGGCCTCCTTTTTTCTGCCCCTGACTCCCTGTATTGACAAAACGCAGAACACACACGAGACACACACACACACACACGCAGATTTCCATCAGCACCATCAATCCCCATCTCATCATTAATCATTTCCAGGATAAAAATTAAACCACGTTACCAAACGCAAACTTGTTTCTTTTTATTAATTTATTTATTTTCCCCCAGAGCTAAACGCGTGTAAGACAATTTTACACTTTGGCACTAACAGCGGCACCTTAATCATTTATATGGTGTAAAAATGCACAAGCACATTATCCCTCTATTTGTAATTAACGCCTGCCCCCTCTGAAAAAAAAGACGCTGTTTTTCTAAGCAAATACCCTCCGTGGCTCACCATTCGACGTAGGAGGAGAGAAAAAGAAGAAACCAGAAACGCAGGCATTAGAGCACAATTTACAACAAAGCATTAGGATTTGGAGCCAATGAGCTGTGAGGCCTCTACACACCAAAGCCTTTGCTTTAATTACCTGAACCACGGATACTATATAAAAATAGATAGGACGCATTATCCTGGCAGCCTTGCGTGCGTGCGGTGAAGAATGAACACCATTTGTCCTCGTCACGCAACAAACACCAGCTCTCTGACAACATTATCCCCAACGTTTTTTATGGACGGAAATGAAAGCCGGGGTAATTAATGACTTCGAGAGGCGAGAAAACCCCCCAGAACAGTGCGTGTGACAAGATGCAATCTGGCCTGGGAGGACTTGCAGAAGAATGAGATTAGCATTGAACGGAAATTTAAACCAAGTAAAGGTAAACCGAGATGCTACGGATCTGCAAACCTGATAGAGCAAAAAAATAAAAATAAATAAAACCCACGAACGTGCCCTATTCATTTTGGTTGGGTGTAAATGCTTTTCTTTTGTGTCCTGGAATTCAGTAACCCGTCCTGGAAAAGCAATTTTAATGTGTCAGCAACTGAATATGATTTATTACTCTTAAGATGTTGCGTTTCAAATGGGACTTAAAGGGCGGTATGATGAAAAGTCCTAACAAAGGCGCTAATAATTAAAATCGAAAACCTGCTTGACTGATAACTTAACGCTTTCTAATTATTCTTCGGTTAACCGCTTCCACTCACATGGGTTGTTCGATGTAAAGATGATAACAATAAGGACAATACGTACAACATCTCAGCAGTATATATTGCAGGATCATTTATCATGAGATTTGTCATATTATTGGTCCCCTCTGTCTCAATTTGGAGAATGTAGAGGTTAGAGTTAATGTAGCTGTGGTCAAGGCACTTTGTTCCAAAGGTTGTGAGCTCAAATCCCAGGATGACCAAGTGGCTACTGCTGGGACCCTGAGCAAGGCCCTTAGCTGCTCAGTTGTATGAATGAAATAACCATAAGTCACTCTGGATAAGGGCGTCTGCTAAATGCCTTAAATGTACATTATATTGGCCCGCCACTATCCACAATCCCTTTCCTAAACTTTTATGAATTCTTTCTAAAGAAAGCAGCTGATAGTAAGAATATAATGTGATTTTCTTGGCCCAAGCACCCAGCTGTACATTTACACATGAGCTACAACTGAAATTTTTGACCATATGAGGAAAACCAAATGGGCAGCAAGGTGCCAGAATGATTTGAGCCTAATCTGGTGAAGATTAGACAAAATTTGGAGGAGGAGAAGTTCTACTGCATTATAATATTTTCTCCTTTCTTGTATTACAACTTAATTTTCTGATCTCGAAATAACAAAAGCCGTTTTCTCATAATCACGACTTTTCTGGGTATTCGGCATAAAAGCAGCCCCCTTCTTAAGTGTCAGACACAGAGCTTTTTCAGTTCAGTCCCTAATCAAAGAAAAAGCGAATGTGATCATCCATGATGCTGCCCCAAGAACATGCTCCTATGCCGAATACACAGAAAAAATAAGTACTGATCACCAGGAAACAACTTTTGCTTCGTTGAGATGACGAGAAAACAAGAAAGAACAAAAAGATATTATAATATCATGGCCTCTAACGGCTTAGCAAATAGTGCGACTAATTAACAGCATGTTTGACAGGTTATTGTATTTTTATTGTATATAACATTTGAGCAGTAGGTGGCACCGGCAAAAAATATCTTGAGTTGCCTCAGGTCATGGTTTTGGTAATGGCAACCAAATTTCGTGTCGGTTTGCAAAGCCGTTGCTGAGATATGTCTTCACATCCTGTTTGGCCGCTTCGCTGGCAGATTATTTGACCCGTTATGGGGCACACTGTTTGGATCATTAAAATTCTTTTAAGAAGTTTTTTGAAGCTGACAAAATGGGCAATTATCCAGCAATAATGTTTGCCAAATTTGGTGATTGGGCAACGTTAGTAGGAGGAATAGCAGATTTTGAAAAAAATCAAGACGGCGGAAACATTAACAGACTTCATAAGGCCCTTTAACTTGCCTCAAACCAGGGAATCCAAGGATGACTTTTGTTTCCACCGATGCTCTTCGACCTCCTGCTTACTATAAACATACTTAGAACTAAGTGTTGAATTTAACCCAATGGTGGTATGAGAACGTGTTTCAAAAATCTGTCTGAAATTGTGGTGTCTAGACGACTGGGTCAGAACATGCAGCTCTTGTGAGCTTTTCCCAGTCTGCAGTGGTCAGTATCTATCAAAAGTGGTCCAAGGAAGGAACAGTGGTGAACCGGTGACATGGATGGCCGAGGATCATTGATGCACATGGGGAGCGAAGGCTGGTCCATGTGGTCCGATCCAACAGACGAGCTCCTGTAGCTAAAACTGCTGAAGAAGCTAATACTCGATGGGTCACAAATGTTTTGGCAGCAAAAGGGGGACTAACGCAATATTAGGCACGCAGTTATAAGGTTATGCCTGATTGGTTGGCCATTAAGTTATGCCAGGTCTGTGAGTGCTCTCTTACCAGATGTGCTGCTGCCTCGGTCAGAGCTGCTGTAGGAGCTGACGTTGGGATTGGGATCAGGCGCTTGGTTATATGGGATGGTGGTACTGTCTCCGCTTCTATAGTGGTCTGAGGCTTTGCATAAAACATAACATAATTAGTAGATGCGATTTTTGTTCTGTCAATAAATGATGATACAGACACTACATTTCATTTAATTCAGAGTCAGTTAGAAATTTTCCTTCAGGCCCAGCGCATGTTTTTCAGACTTTGGATTAAAGAAACATACAGTATACCGACATACTAGCATATCAACGTGATTACATACCATGTGCTTGGGTTTGTCTCCCCTTTTTGTTAAAAGCAGAAGCATTGTAAACCTGACTATATACTGTATATACACTTTGTCCTTTAGAAACACAGACACACAATAACAAACACTGCATGCTGTTAGACATCATGCAAAATGCCCATTTATCATCAAAAGCCAAAAACAATTAGCTTGCAGCTTCTAAATTGATGCAATCTGCCATCCTGTGAAGCTCTACAAAGACCTTTCAGCTTACATTACAGCATCGTGTTTAGACGGTAATCTTAACGCCATGAATACAGCATCGGAAAAGACAACGAATACCCCAGAACCAGCTCGTATTTTCACCACCGTGAAAAATCAAATGTAGAGAAACAGTGAAAGCTGAGCTCGGGTTGGTCACACAAGAGGGAAAGGGCAAAAAGAAAGTAACAGAAAGTGGAATGTGGGGAAAAAATATATGATTGGCAGCAAATGAAGACGTCTGAATGACTGAAAAATATGGGAAAGTGATTCATCATGTACAAAGCAGTAAGTGCTCGAGTGCACACATCAATCACAGATAATGAAGCTCTGGACTGACAGCATGAAAAACCCTATGTGGAGGCAGGGTATCTTCTGCCCCCACCCTATTAGGCCCTACCACAAACTCACCCTTATTTAACTTGTTCTGCTCCAAGATGCTGTACTGCAGCTGTGAGGTCACTTCCTGTTGTTTCTGAGGCGTCCCCTGGCTGCCCTTCCAGTTCTGTTTGTCGTTTAGGTCGGTTCCACCCATGTGGTTGGTACCCAGGCTGGACTGAATGAGCTGAGTGGTAGCGTAAGGCGTGGGCTGCCCCGCGGGCCCCACCAGTCGCCCGTCCTTCAAGTTGGGACTGTTGAACGTTTTCATCTCATTGATCTTGTTGGACAGGTCGACGTCTCCGTACAGGGACGAGTCAGGCACCAGGAGGTTGCTGGGTTTGTTGTCCATCTGGCTGTAGTTGGCGATGCAGTCAGCTGAATGAACGGAGAGGGGAGAGATCTGTCTATTTCAACTGAACGTAGTAATGTACGAAAATACGAAAGGATACGGAGATGCTAGCTAGGGAGGCTTAGCGACTAGGGTACTTTCTCGTTGTTACTGGGAAATTAGACTTTTAGATTTATGGCATTTTACAGATGCCCTTATGCAGAGCACCTTACAATTACAACTAGGCAGTTAAGGGGTTTAAGAGCCTTGCTCAAGGGCCCAGCTGTGGCAGCTTGGTAGAGTGGTGCTAGGATTTGAACTCATGACCTTCTGGTCCAAAGTCCAATGCCTCAACCAGGGAGTTACAACTTACCCACTTTCAAGAAAGCAGGATTTGTTTTTTACTTTTGGATGTTCCATGAAGTATGATTATTAATGATGGACTAAATTCAACAGCTGGATAAAGACAGAAGAACATTTTAGGAATTGAAAAAATTTACCACTGAGCAGGGGAAATGTTCTCAGTGGGTAATGCTCTGGGTTCTTTCTTTTTCTTACTCACTCACTCACTCACTCACTCACTCACTCACTCACACGCTCTCTCTCTCTCTCTCTCTCTCTCTCTCTCTCTCTCTCTCTCTCTCTCTCTCTCTCTCTCATATTTCAGTGTACTTAAAAATGACTACAATTGCTGAAAATGTTGAAAAAGCCTGAACAGGTTTAGACATGTCCAGCAGTTGAGATAGGTGGATACCAGGACAATATTCCTGACCTTCCCAGTAACCTCCAAACCATCACCTTCAAGGATTTCAAAACTTTGCAGCTGCATACTGTTCAGTTCCATTCGTTCTTTTCGTTTGCGCTTTCACTTATTCGCTTCCTCGTGCTCTGTGCCAAACCCCCTAACTGAAGCTTTGAGTGGCAGTGCTGTTTTAAAAAAAAAAAATAACTTGACATCCAATTTCCCCCTCAATAATAAAATATTCAAATCCTACCCAGGATCAGAGCTTTGGGCTCTGCTGTAAATACCACGTGTCTGCCGTCGCTCGTTGCTGTCAGTACTGTCACGACGAGGGATATTGCACCACAAAAAAAAGTAGTAGGTCCTTTCAAAATCTCCTTTCAGGAGATGTTTCTCAGATCCAGTTAATTTCCTGAAGGTTTTAGTGCTTTAGGTGAGAAGCTGGCAAGCTTTTTCACACGCTCATGCTGTGAGTGGGCATGGCATTTATCCTTCCTCCCTTTTTTTTTGGAAAAAGGTGTTTGGGATAAAAGCTCAAGTTAGCAGTAAAACACACACTTCATAAAAGGAAGCGGATTAGGCGTGCAGTGAAGCGCTTTCGGCTTTTGCCTGGACTAAACTGTGGCTAGGAAAACAGAACCCGGTAAATGGCGCATATACTGTATGTGTTCCAGCGTTTAAAAACCCAAGCTTGTCACTGTAGGACCATTTAGGATGCTTTTTAGAATCTTCAACATCTTCTCAGAACCAATATCGAACTCCACACCAGCCTTCCAGTGAAGCTTTAACAACCGCTACAAATCAGCCGTATATCCCTACTGTAAACTTTAACTACAAATATCACATGCAAAATCGACTTTATTACACAAGTGGAAATAAATAAAAAAAACTGACAAGAAGATACACGATGGAATTATTGAATGAGATGCACTTTTTATCCATTTATAGTTACGTGTAATGTTGTGGAACGTTTTTATTTTATGGGCACATCCCGGAAGTGCTTTATTGAAGGCACCTTTTATTTTTTTATCCCTTTGGAGTTACGTTTAATGTTCTGAAAACATCTCAGTTATGTTAGCAGCTACAAACATACACTATATTGACAAAAGTATTGGGACACCTAAAATACTGCCCATCCTTATATAATAAAATCACTCCCCCAATGCTGTTTATTGTGATGACAGTAACAGCTATATAATACAGCTATACATATTTATATTTATTAGGGGTGTAACGTGCACATAATTAACAGTTTGGTGCACCTTGGTTTTTTAGTCATGGTCTGGTACAAGGGGGGGATGCAAAATATAACATTGCTTGTAATTTTTTATTAACGCAGTCTATTATTTTTAATATTTGTGATCATTAACATTTAAACAGTTTACATATTTAAAACAATATCGAGTCCATAGCACTAGTGTGAGCCGCTAGGGCTATGGATCCTTTAGCATTTTCATGCATGCGCAAAACAAATCGTATTTCCAGTACGGGAAATGAGCAGCCACAGTGACACTGCGCTAACTCTAGTTAATATTTTGTATACCCCTGGCATTGTTGTGTGTGTTAAAATGTAAAAATCATGAAAAAACAAATTTTTTTTTTAAATGCTCAAAGTGCGAAGCGGAGACTGAACAAACGTGAGGTCCGCCGCTTAATAGATTACTGAGGAAACTCAGATTTTTATTTTGGTTTCGCGTGTAAAAAGGACTGCATTCGGTACACTATTATATATTTTTTATATTATATATTACAATCCTTCAGAATGTATTAAACTTCTCAAGCTTACTCCACTTGTTTAACCTGCCTTGATGTTCTGTTCACATGTACACTTGTACGTTTTTATTTTATTAGAATGTTGTTGCCCCTTTTGCTATTGCACCCGAGGTCTTGCTGACAGTCGTAAAAAAAAAAAAAAATTATAATAATAATAATTATATATATATATATATATATATATATATATATATATATATATATATACCTGGATATATGAATCACACTTTCCGCACACTCTGCCTTTTTAGATCACTTATTTTTCCTCCATCACCATTACTCTCAGACATACAGTAGGCACACACACACTCTCTCTCTGCCTCTTTTTGACCTTAGTAACTGCTCCCTGTTTCCTAAATAAGGAAGCACTTAGGGGAAATTGCATTTAGACACTACAGTATGGAAATCAGCTAACAAATTTGATTAGCCGGGAGAGTGGGCAACTATAAGGGCCAGGGCTACCTTTTATTCTCTGTCTGTAACAGCCCTGAGTTAACCTTCAACGCAAACACACACACACACACACACACACACACACACACACACACACACACACACAAATATACATTCAGCGCAGACTCACCAGGGCGACTGTAGGGGGCCAGGTTGCTGTCACTGTTGCCGTTGCTGGAGGTGCAGCAGTTGATGCTGCAGTCGTTCTGGTTGGAGCAGTTGTTGGGCCATGTATCTGCTAGCCAAGGCTGTGTAGCCGAGTCGCTCATGTTCAACAAACCAGGCCTGTACGCACACACACACACACATACAAAATCAACTCATATAACCTTAACACGAATGATGTGTTTGCAAATTGATACAAGCTGGAAACCTTTGGAACACAATTGGCTCTCCTCTCTTTTTTTTTTTTTTTTTTTTATATGACACACCACCACTTGTCTTTTGTGCAATTTACGTCATTAGTTTTTACAAAAAAACCTGATTTGAAATATCCATTTAAAATAAATAAATTCGTCTCTAATAAGTGAGTCTGAGGCAGAGGTGTTGAGGAACGACTTCCTGAGAAGACCAGAGAAAAAAAAACATCAAGGAGAAGCGCAAACCTTCGAGCATAATAAAAACGTCATTTAATACCAATATCGCATTGATTTCTTAGAACATTACACTCGTAGACTCGTGCATGGTCAAGACAAGTAAATGCAAATATGCTGTTTTGCTTTTTCTTAAAATAACTCAAAATCAGAATCTAAACATTAGGTTTCAGCAATACTTCTACAGAGATGCAATCTGTGTCTATTAGGGATGATAAAAATCACCTATTCGCATCGGTGCTATGAAAGTTAACGGTGCAATAAGTGATGCGATTCGCATGTCGATGCACAGATACATGATGCATTAAAGATACATATGAAGCAGCTACTGATGCGATACGATTCACCCCATTACGATGCAGTGTGATCTGATTTCAATTCGATTCAACACAATGCGATTCGTTGCAATGCAATGCAATGAAAAAGTATTATGTTATGTAATTCAATATAGTTCTGATTGTTCGCTTTTATTTATTTGGTTCAGACAGAGAGCAAATCATTCATTTACTTAAGTGCCTTCTGACTTTTAACGAATTGCCCCTTTCACAAACACGCCTTTGTAGTACAAAAAAAAAAATTATAAGAAAAAAACAGACGTTCTTTTCCTGTTGTGTCTGCAGGAAGACGCAGCTCTACCTCTGCCATGTTAATCTGTACGCAGACTCTCAGGACACGCCTCGGTGTCCGTAGCATTGTGATACGTCATACTGAGAGAACGCGCTCGAGAAACAGTTTAGCGACGAGAAATCGATTTACATCGGAAACAATTGGTCACAAAATATTGGTCATTTTATAATAAATATTAAATTGTATATGTTTTTTATTGATGCAAATATGGTAAAGACGATGCATCATGATACACATGCCTACATCCCTTCATTAACTTTTATGCCGATGTGAATCTTTCCTTTCCTAATTGACACACCACACACACACACACACACACACACACACACACACACATATATACAGTGAGGAAAATAAGTATTTGAACACCCTGCTATTTTGCAAGTTCTCCCACTTAGAAATCATGGAGGGGTCTGAAATTGTCATCGTAGGTGCATGTCCACTGTGAGAGACATAATCTAAAAAAAAAAAAAAATCCAGAAATCACAATGTATGATTTTTAAACTATTTATTTGTATGATACAGCTGCAAATAAGTATTTGAACACCTGTCTATCAGCTAGAATTCTGCCCCTAAAAGACCTGTTAGTCTGCCTTTAAAATGTCCACCTCCACTACATTTATTATCCTAAATTAGATGCACCTGTTTGAGGTCGTTAGCTGCATAAAGACACCTGAAAAGAGCTGGGACCACCGTTTCCAAGGTTACTGTTGGTAATACACTAAGACGTCATGGTTTGAAATCATGCATGGCACGGAAGGTTCCCCTGCTTAAACCAGCACATGTCCAGGCACGTCTTAAGTTTGCCAGTGACCATTTGGATGATCCAGAGGAGTCATGAGAGAAAGTCATGTGGTCAGATGAGACCAAAATAGAACTTTTGGGTCATAATTCCATTAAACGTGTTTGGAGGAAGAAGAATGATGAGTACCATCCCAAGAAAACCATCCATACTGTGAAGCATGGGGGTGGTAGCATCATGCTTTGGGGGTGTTTTCCTGCACATGGGACAGGGCGACTGCACTGTATTAAGGAGACAATGACCGGGGCCATGTATTGCGAGATTTTGGGGACCAAACCTCCTTCCCTCAGTTAGAGCATTGAAGATGGGTCGAGGCTGGGTCTTCCAACATGACAATGACCCGAAGCACACAGCCAGGATAACCAAGGAGTGGCTCTGTAAGAAGCATATCAAGGTTCTGGTGTGGCCTAGCCAGTCTCCAGACCTAAACCCAATAGAGAATCTTTGGAGGGAGTTTAAACTCCGTGTTTCTCAGCGACAGGCCAAAATCCCTCCTGCAGTGTGTGCAAACCTGGTGAAAAACTACATGTAACGTTTGACCTCTGTAAATGCAAACAAAGGTTACTGTACCAAATATTAACATTGTTCTGCACTTTCTCAGGTGTTTAAATACTTATTTGCAGCTGTATCATACAAATAAATAGTTAAAGAATCATACATTGTGATTTCTGTTTTTTTTTTTTTTTAGATTATGTCTCTCACAGTGGACATGCACCTACGATGACAATTTCAGACCCCTCCATGATTTCTAAGTGGGAGAACTTGCAAAATAGCAGGGTGTTCAAATACTTATTTTCCTCACTGTATATATATATATATATATATATATATATATATATATATATATATATATATATATATATATATATATATATATAGGGACTTGTGCAAGGTCAAAGCTTTAGATGTGAAAAAGAACCTGAAACACAATTAATAAAGAGAAGGCTTCAAAGTTGAACAGCATAAACATCAAAGTCTACGCTCTGTGCTGTGAAATCCTTGACTCGGGGTTAAACCTCCTCTAGGGCTCAGTGCCCCGGATTGGGTTTCAAGTACATCACAAGTGTTCCTGCTTCATTTTATGTTTTACGTCGGATATTTCACAAAAAAATCT
Organism: Silurus aristotelis; assembly: GCF_946808225.1. Taxonomy (NCBI): domain Eukaryota; kingdom Metazoa; phylum Chordata; class Actinopteri; order Siluriformes; family Siluridae; genus Silurus; species Silurus aristotelis. The sequence goes on from NC_139581.1 coordinate 4,101,559, forward strand.
TCTCTCCTCAAGATATCTGACTCTAGACAAAAGAGAACACGCCCACTAGTACTAGGAACGGCTCCCCAAAACAAGCAACACCAAGTCTTAGTTTGGAGTTGTGGTCTTCTTCCTGTTTTTTTCTCGCGCTTTTTTCAGACTGCATCCTTGTTTTATCATGAAACGCACTCTGAGGAAATTCTGGTCTCGGATTAATTGCACAGGAGCAATATCGAGGTGGGAAGACAGGAGCTTTTGTCTCTGGTTTCTTCCAGGTTTGTTGTACTCCATTTTCAGGACAAAAAAAATAATCAGCTTTACAAACATTAATACTGCCCCCTTGTGTCCTATATATGCAGTTGCACTGTGCACAGTGTGTGGAAGATCTCCTGCTATATAGCTATTTAATCCCTTTGAACACCTTTGGGATGAATGTTTTCATGCTGACTGCACCCCAGACCTCGTCACATCTACATCAGTACCTGGTTTTTTTTTTAACAGCCTTGTGGCTAAATGAATGTCCACAAAATCTCCCATCGGGACTAAATGCAGAATGGGATGTTCAAAAAGAAGCAAATACCGATCTTATGGTCAGGTGTCCTACAAACTTTGGTCCATACATAAGTAGATAAGTTCAGTCATCTACTGAGAGCATCGATTTTCTTCTTCCGTGCTTTGGCAAATCAATACTGCAGATCATCTGACTGATCACTGATATACTATGGAACATCTCTACCTTCATAGCCATGTTAAGATTAAGGGGATAACCCATTCCTGATTAACCTCATCTACAGGGCAAGAGGGCTGATGGAAGAGTTTTATGTTCTCCAAACTAACTAGAGATCTTTCAGGACTTTGAATGGAATTCAACTCTTCAGGTTATATTCCTTATAAATATCCGTAATGAGCGATTCAGTGGCCAGAAAAATCTGGCAGAGAATAAAAAACTCCCTGAGACTTCAAAAAACCCTGAGAGAAACCAGACTCAACAGGGAACCCATCCTCATCCTCATTCCCGAATGTCCATTCATTACAGTTCCACCAAAGTTGAGGTGTTCTGTAAGTCTCCAGACACTGTAGGATTCATTCAATCCTGGAACCTACCCAAAAGGTTACTTACCTTTCTAACACACATCATGTTTCTTTTTTTTTCTTCATTTGTCACCCGTTATGACTCACCTGCCAGCGCTGCTCACGGCTTCTCCTCCTCTTTGATAGGAAACTGCAAAAGAACAAGCATAGTGAGATTTATACAGTCGAATTAGGATTGTCAAGTCATGTCTATAGTCGACTGATAGTTGAATCATGCATGTGTGTGTGTTTTGGGCTTTCATGGGGGGTTGTTACAATTCCTCATAAAAAATTTTTTGCCTCGATGTACAGAACATCGCACCACGATATAAAAGAAAATGTATAAAAAAACTTTTTTGTACTGATGGCGGCATATCAGTAGCTCGTAGCGGCCGCTCCGGACCCAAAATGGTGCTACTTTCACTTTGTAGCCCGCCTTACACAACATATGGACATCGGAGCAACCGGTGTCCCTGTGTATCCCCGCCGAACAATCCAGGAACTCAGAAACAACCCCAACAACACAATAAACGATGATCTGCGGCAGAAGCTACGCGAATCCACGGCCACTTCCTGGACAGCGGAGACACCTGGCGCATGTGGCAGGGCATCTAGGCGATCATGAACTACAAGACAACATCACCTTCTTGTGACCGTGAGGGCCTCCCTCCCAGATGTGCTGAACGACTTCTATGCCCGGTTCGAGGTGCAGAACAACATGGCGGCGAGGAAGACCACCTCTTCTCCCAGTGACTAGGTGCTCTGTCTGACCACAGCTAAAGTGAGGAAAACTCTATAAAGAGTTAAACCACGAAAGTCTGCTGGACCAGACAACATTCCTGGCAGGGTGCTCAGGGATTGTGGACAACAGCTAGCGAATGTCTTTACAATCTTCCTGAGCCGCGCCATTGTTCCTACATGCCTCACAACGATGACCATCGTTCCCGTGCTGAAGAAGTCTACTGTCTCCTGCCTCAATGACTATCGCCCCCTCGCGCTCACACCCATCATGATGAAGTGCTTCGAGAGGCTCGTCATGAGGCACATCAAGACCCAGCTACCACCCTCACTGGACCCAATGCAATTCGTGTATCATCCAAACCGCTCCACGGACGATCTCCACGACCATTCATCTGGCCCTCACCCTCCTAGACAACAAGGACACGTATGTACGAGTGCTGTTTATAGACTTTAGCTCACCATTCAACACAATCATCCCTCAGCACCTGATTGAGAAGTTGAGCCTACTGGGCCTGAACACCTCCCTCTGTAACTGGATCCTGCACTTCCTGACTGGGAGACCTCAGTCAGTCCGGATCAGAAACAGCATCTCCAGCACCACCACACTGAACACTAGGGCACCTCAGGGCTGTGTGTTTAGTCCACTGCTGTTCACTCTGCTGACTTAAAACTGTGTAGCAATGCACAGCTCAAACATCATCATCAAGTTCGCTGATGACATGACCGTGGTGGGTCTCATCAGCAAAAATTATAAGTCAGCATACAGAGAGGAGGTGCAACGGTTAACATCCTGGTGTGGAGCAAACAACCTGTCTCTGAACATCGACAAAACGAAAGAGATGGTTGTTGACTTTTCTCCACTGATCATCGATGGATCCTCCGTGCAGATCGTCAAGAGCAACAAATTTCTTGGTGTTCATTTGGTGGATAACCTCATCTGGTAACTCAAAACCAGCTCCATCACCAAGAAAGCCCAGCAGCGTCTCTACTTCCTAAAAAGGCTGAATAGGTCTAGCATAAAATACAAGGTGGTTTCGAGACCCACCCTGTTTACAGGAAAGTACTTTATTTATCTATATTTCAACACTATTCCCTTCAAAATAGTCCCCTGGAATGTGTCCTGGAAGTCTTCTTTTCGAAGAGTGTCGAACACCTTCTGCGATTCGTGCTGAATCTCCGCAATAGTGTCAAAACGGCAAGCTGATCTTCATCTTCGGGAAGAGGGTGAAGTCTCCAGGAGCCGACTCTGCCAATAAGGGTGGGTGCGAAAGTAAAATCACATTGTTTCCTCCGAGGAAATTATGTGCGAGTGAACACGTGGTCAGAATCGCAGACGTGGTAACGCATGTGGTCAGAATAGCACCGGTTGCACAGTTTTACAGAGGATTGTTTATATTTTTGCACACTGACTTATGAAGGTCAATGCTCCCTGTGACTGTGCTTGCAGCCTTGTGCTGCCATCTTTTTCTGACACCACCTCATAAACCCCCGACTCTCATTGCATGCCTCCCACCCTTACACACACATACAGACACACACAATATTGTGAAAGATATCCTACGGCAGACTCGTTACTACCCGCGATCCTTCCCTGTATAGCCACGATATCGGTGGTTCTCAGATCTCTGAGTACGTTCTACAAAAAAAATTGGCCTAGCTAGTGTTGGCAGCTGAGCGTTTGGCGATGCTCCACTGGTAGAACTTGGGGTTTCAGAATCTTGGCAGAAGGTCTCTGATCGCAATCGAGATCTGTTTCCATTAACTGGAAAAATGCTTCACTCCAATCAGTTCTCTTTTCCTTTCTCTCTCTCTCTCTCTCTCTCTCTCTCTCTCTAACTGGCATTTGTAGTTGCACGGACGTCAATGGGAGGTTGATTAGCATGAAATGAAACCACCTCAAACAGAGGACAGAAGGAGGGTGCAAATGTGGGCCATTGAAGAAAGTCGCAGTAAGTTACGCCGCTTCGGCTCGTCTCTTCCTAGTTTTCTTGTCTAATTGGGCGGCCAGAGCTCTGCCGTCAACTCTTCAGAACCAGGCTGAGAAACCAAGCAGCTTTGATCCGTTCTTGTCTGTGTTTAAAGAGCTTTCTTTAGTACTCTGGAATCCGAAAGGCTCGCTCCGCAGAGTCCCAAAGCTTCCTTTGATGGCTGTGTGAAAAGCTTCAGACTGATGCTTTTGCTCTTCCTTGTAGACAGATGTATTTTTAACTGGAGAACATGGTTTACTAAGCGAGCTGATATCTCTTCATGTCCTGCGTGATTCCTCTGACGGAATTGAACAGGACTGGGGGATACATAAATCAAGTAAAGAGGACATATAGTGTGGTACCTAAAAGCAACACTGCTCTCTAAACTGGGCCGAGAGAAATCTGGAGCTTCAACCAAATCTAAAATAGAAAAGACTAATAGTGTAACTGGTGCTTTAATGACCACGTGCGTTCCCACATCCACGATTTCATCATGGACAGCAAGTTAGAACAAATCTTCCCCGCATAACATACATTTGACAAACAGCGATGCTACAACGAGTAACAGCGGAAGAACATCACTAGAAGATACAAGAGATCAGGAAGACCTTTAACGAGTTCAAGCTGCAAAAATGTTCGAAACCCTTTGGCGACTCGTGCATGATGATCGTCGGAGAACAATCCACATGATCTCACTTCTGCACCCACCCTACTAGCCAGATTTGGCTCCTGTGGATTTTGGCTTCTTCCCGAAGATAAAGATCACCGTTGACAACGTTGTGGAGATCCAGTGCGAATCGCTGAAGATACTTGACTAAAAAGAAGACTTCCAGGACACATTCCAGAAGTGTCAAATATATATGATGTGGTGCTTACCGGTTGGTGTGAAGGTGAACGAGGGTACTGCAGATCCAAAGGTCAGAAAATGGAAGAAAAGAAGAAGAAAAATAATGCAGGTTATTCCATGAGATTTAATCAAAGATAACAAATGTTTTACACTCAAAAACAAAGTAAAAAGTACAAAAAAAGTATTGGGACACCTGACTTTTCCAGCCATATGTGGTTCTTTCTCAAAATGTTACCACAAAATCGTAGGCACACAATTGTACAGGACGTCCTTGGATGCGGCATCGTTCACAATATGGAATTCCCAAATCTGATTGGTCAGAAATCCACTAGATAGGCTTGAACTCATTTTTATACTTCATAGTTTCCATAGAAACCGCAAATTAACAGATGCTTCCGAAACCTTTTTTTTTATTTATTTGTTTAACCTTAACTGTATAATCATCAGTACGGTGAAGTTTTCTACAAGGAAATGTTTAATTACATTCGTGGAAGGGGTCACCCGTGTCAGCGCTTTGTAACTTTGTAACATGACTATCAAGAGAGAGGATAAGAAGGGCTTCTTTTTTTATTATAGCTGCTTTAACGCAAGTGAAAACAGGCACTAACTAGGCTCCCAGATATTCCACAGCACTAAATGTAACAATAACCAGTTTGATGTTGCTGCTTTTGGAGAAAACTCTGCTGTAGGAAAATGACTTCAGGGTAATAACTGTAGCTCGCCATCCCATCATCACACTATCTCACCACTGATTACTTTCATTATATTAGATTTTGAATTCCTGACCACAAAAGGTGAAGTGGTTTGTCAACGCTGTAGGGGAAAAATTGATCACTGCACACCTTGACATGATAAAACTGTAATGAATAGACATTTAGTGCTAAGGATGAGGATGGGTTCTTTTTTGAATCTGGTTTCTCACAAGGTTTCATCATCATGAAGTCTCAAGGGGTTTTTCCTTCCCAATAGGGACAACCTAACAATTATAAAAAAAACAAGCGTATACATTCTTTACTAACCGCTTTATCTCTGTAAAGCTGCTTTGAGACAACAGCCATTGTTAAGAGCTCCACAAACAAAAATTAATTGAATTAAATGGATCATGATCTGGAAGTCAGAAGTCTTTCAAATCTTAATGCATGAAATGAAAGTCTAAATGGTGTCATGTTGGATTCGAATCGACCAAAAAGAATAACTGTTAATGCTGTGAACAGGAGGTAGAGAAGTCTTCAATTTATTCAGCAAACACAACCAAAATGTTAGTCACAGTAGTGGACGAAGCACACAAACCATGTACTTTAGTTAAAGTGGATTCACTCGGGGAAAAATAACACCAGCAAAAATTGAAAGCGTTCCTTTAAACTCTCACTTGAGTAAAAGTACAAAAGTATTTACCTTCAAATGTACTTAAGTATCCTAAGCACTATGATTTATAATGGCTCAAATGTTCCTATTATCACTTTTGCTTAATCAACTCAGTTTATGTGAAAAGACTCGGATGCTACTCTTACAGATTGAAGTTGAGTAAAAATTGAGATATTTGACTTTGAAATGTAGTGAAGTTAAAGTCTCCCCAAATGGAAATACTTCAGTAAAGTACATATATGCGAAAAAGCTACTTAAATCCAGTAACAAATTACTTTTACTTGGTTACTGTCCACCACTAGCTTTAATAATTCTATGCAATTATATACATTTATGATGCTGGAACATAAAATCCTGAGTAGAGAAAACAGTCACAAACTGATAGATCCTCCGACGATTTTTGACTTTGACACAACACAACCAGTCTTCTAGCTCCAACTCGTCTTATCGTATTTACGCTCCACGTGCCTCGCCTCGGCCTTTAAATGTCACAATTTTTTCTTCCATTACTCTTTCTGTTTGGTGGCGCTAAAAAATCCCAGCGTACCAAAAGATTGTGGTAATAGATGTGGCCGTTCTTTGATGCTGTTATCATACGTATTTATCTGTTCGGAGGTAAACAGACGAGGCGAGGCGATGAGACAGACTCCTGTCAGACGTTCCAGAGCGTATTATACGCTCTGGAACGTCTGACAGACTCCTGTCAGACGTTCCAGAGCGTATAATACGATAAATAAATAAATAAACCTATCCCGGCTATTCGGTGAATGCCACATCTGTAATGACAGGTTGAATACAATACAGTAGCTGCACATATAAGCACATTCGATAACGCCTCTCTCCCTTATCTCTATCTGGCTCCTGCTGAGCCAACTCAGATCTTATGTGGTTACAGTGAGCCTTGTCTTTGTTTCTCCTCACAGGATCCAGGCTGATTCTACGCAGCTACATGCGGATACACAGTGGACCAAAGTGTATTTTTCCAAGTATCTGTACATTGACTTCACAATATTATATGGGATCTGCATGGGATTTTTGAACACCCCATTTCACATTTAAGTCAAGAGGCTTTTTTTTTTCAGGCAGTACCCATTCGCTGTTATAATTCTGAAAAGATGTTCTACTAGATTTTGTGGAGATTTGTTTAAGATTAATTGCTCCAGAAGGGTGTTAGTAAAGTCAGGTACTGATGTAGATGAGTGCAGTCAGTGTTCACATTCATCCTGTTCAATAAGGTCGAATTCAGAACTCTATCGAAGGAGATCTTCCAATCCAACCCATTTCTACATAGAGCTTGTTTTGCACAGAGGCATCGTCAAGGAGCTCAAGGGATATAATTTTGGACTTCTGATTGGAAGGTCGTAGGTTCAAATCCCACCACCAAGCTGCCTAAGCAAAGCCCTTGACCATCCAAAGCTCAACCTGTCCATCACCACTGCAAACAGTAAGGGGCTCAGAGCCGATCCTTGATGATATCCAACCTCCACCTTAAAAAGCTCAGCTGTATAAATGAGATAAATGTAAGTCGTTTTGGATAAGAGCATCTGCCAAAATTCCATAAATGTAAATGATAAACCTAACTCCAGATTTCTGATTCTATCTTCAAATTTTGGTGGGTGGAGCCAGAGGATGGAACACAAACAAATTATGGTACAATAAATAAATAAATGTAACAAAAAAAAAGCAAACAAACAAAAAATAATAAAATGGCTGCCTGCAGTGTAACAAAGTGATATTTTGATTGAAATTGTATTTTATTTCTGCTTGACTAGTTTTCTATCTTTGTAATCAAAACCAAAGAAGCAAAACATCAGACACTGAGCACATCTGATCTCATGGTTGAGTTCGTGGTTTTGGTTTGGTTTACAGTCATTTATCACAAGAATGCTCCTTAAAATCAATGGTAACCATCTAATCCAGGCCCCGCACACAAACATCCCGGACCTCAAAGCGCTGAATCCTTTTCAAAGTCGCAGCGTTTGAGTTCTGAAGTTCTGAGTGCACGTCAACCTTCAGATTGTGTGAATGCTAATGCGAATGAATAGCCGGACTCGCCTTCTCTTCTTCTTAGCAGCCTCCAGCCTGCCAACACACATTCCATTAGCTGGATGTCCTTCAGACCGTGTGCCAGCGTCAGGGGGGGAGAAAAAACCCTCCATTGTGCAATCTCCCAAAGTGCACGAACTCTTGAGTGGAAGCGAGAGGTATGAAAGAGCAATAATGCTTCATCAGATACCGAGAGATAGCAGCACAGAGTGTACCAGTAGTGAAAAGAGGCAAAGCAAGGACACGAGAAGCGCTAAATATTTCTATCTTCGCTCTTTTCAGTGCAGAACTCGAACCAATTTGATATAGCAAACATATTTGACGGTGAAGGGAAATATGTAAAGAATGTATTTACATAAACATGATGTTCATTACTGCTTCAAACGGAAGATAAAACCACAATCTTATTTATTAAACTCCAAATGAAAGATGACAAAGGTTTTCTCACCATGGTTAGATTCTTCAAGCAAGATGGATCACATCCAACATGGATTTTAGTCAGGAAGAACTTTGATTCGACTCAAAACCAGGAAGTGAATCTCCAACTGAAGCAAAGGACAGAGCTTTAGGGCTGAAGAAACCCATCATGTTCTAGATTCTAAACAAAAAGTGTGAACACACACTTTCATCCCGATGCCCTACTTCTACAAAGCACTTTTGTACGTCGCTTTGGGCAAGGGCGTCTGCTAAATGGCGTATATGTGTATGTCCTACATTGAGTTCTGTTCAATTGGAAACCACACACTCCTACCTAGAAAGATGTTCCACTGGTTTTCGGAGTGTGTTAATGTAAGATTCATTCAGACACAAGGAGGTGTAGTAAAACCAGGTAGTGATGTAGCTGAGGAGGCCTGGGGTGCAGTCAGCATCCACATTCAAAATGTTCAATAGGTCTATGCAGGAGATCTTCCACACACTTATGTGAAGCATATCTTCATGGAGCCAATCTTTGTACACAGGGTTTGCATTGGCAGGGTTCGGGTCTCCTAGTGCATCCACATCCAAAGGCATCTTATACAATTGTGTGCTTCCATGTTTGTGCTAACAGTTTGGAGAAAAACCACATGGGGCAGGATAAGTCAGATATATTATAATGTGTACTTTTTACTCCACTTCATGTCAGAAAAGCATGTTGTTCCACACAACTACTGTATGATGTACAAAGAGTGTTGAATGAGGAGATTTGGTTTTACATATGGCTGGAAAAGTCAGACGTCCTAATACTTTTGCTATCAGTGTATCTGCTGCTTGTTCTGCGCGTTAAAAAGTAGAGGTCGACTGATTTTGAGTTGATTTTTCTGATACCGATAAATCGGTTTAATCGCACTTGTCAATAAACGATTAAGAATTTATAATGGATACTGGATTAAAAAAATTTACAAAACATACTGTAACACTTCATGTAAAACAATCCTGAATTTAATACAAAAGAAACTAAACAAAACAGTACTGAATCATAAAAAAATGCATTTAATTAAACATATTTTAATATATGAATTAAGAAATATAATTATATAATTGATAAATGATCATAAATAAATATGATAGCGCTCTCCGTGCAGCGCGCCGTCACACGTGTAAAAACAAAAGGCACGTAGTGTCAGGGATTCGAATCTAGAGGTCGCTTTCGTAATGAAAGAAAAAATCGGTATGGATTTTTGTTAATACTTCCAACAACCAACGATCGGTGCCGGGAAAAAAAAAAAACAATTAATCAGTCGACCTCTATTAAAAATGCTGAAAGCAAAAAAACCCTGAAAAAATCTATTTTGTCTAATTCTGGATAATAAATGTGTTTAGTATTTTATTTTGCCGTACCTTTGCGGATGCCGGCGTAGCTGGTGCTCAGGCCGCTCCTTTTCTTGCGATGACGGTAAAGCCAGATGCTGAACACCATAAGGATGATCCAACACGCCGCACCGATCCCGGCGATGAAGGCTGGCTGCTTTACCACGTCAGAGATCTGCTGAGAGAGCGTGTCCTCAGGGTCCACGACGGGCTGAATTATCTTCCCTGAGGGGTCTGGAGAAAAGAAAAAAAAAAAAAAAAAAAAAAGAGATGTCAGAGGACAGAAAAAACATATGCTATAGGCTCGATGTTAAACTAATATAAAGCATGATGTTATACTTCTTTAATTCATTTGGAATCATGCTCTACAGATAACAGATTTGTTCTGGTATGAAGCATTTGATGAAAAAAAAAAAAAAACGTCTGGAGAAACAGCAGACAACAAAGCGTCTGCTTTATCAGCCTCCGTCTCACACGCTCGCCACATGAAAGCGGCTCGGCCCGTCCTTCCCAGCACCCATTTCCTCCTGCTGACTTGCTTGTCTCTTTTCTCGTTTGCTTCATTTCAGTGTTTTTGTCGCTTTTATCACTTAAGAGACGTTTTGAAGCTGGAAGCAAATCTTCACTCTTCTTCAAAAACATGTTCACTCACAGTGCAGGAGACACACAGACAGCGCTCTCACACACATCCTTCTAGTCTCTGCTAGTCTCTTCTAGTCTTTCTGTGTTTACTGTCTTGTCTGTCTGTCTGTCTGTCTGTCTGTCTGTCTGTCTGTCTGTCTGTCTGTCTGTCTGTCTGTCTATCTATCTATCTATCTATCTATCTATCTATCTATCTATCTATCCGCCATCTGTCCATCTACACATCTTTCTGTTTGTCAGTCTGCCCATTACCTCGTTTATCTATCTATCTATCTATCTATCTATCTATCTATCTATCTATCTATCTATCTATCTATCTATCTATCTATCTATCTATCTATCTACCCATCTTTCTGTTTGTCAGTCTGTCTATTACCTCGTTTATCTATCTATCTGTCCATTCATCTATCTGTTTGTCTGTCTGCCTGTGCATCTATCCGTCTGTCTGTCCTTCTCTCAGTCTGTCTATTGGTTTGCCTTTCTGTCTATGCATCTACCTACCTATCTGTCTACCTGTAAGTATGTCCACTCACCATTTTATCTATCTATATGTCTGTTTGTCTGTCCGTCCATCCGTCTGTCTGTCCCTCTCTGTCTGTCTATGCGTCTGTCTGTCTGTCTGTCTGTCTTTCTATTTATCTTTCTATCATCCATCCATCCACTCATCTAGCTGCCTTACCATGATCTTGTTCAATTCTATCTGCCTATATTTCTTTACAATTTTCTTCAATTTTCTTTACATTTATTTACAGAAAAACTGACATCTTTCTCCAAACTCAACCTGTCAGATACTAAAACGCTCTCTCAGCTGTGCAGATCCGTCTGATTCAAAAGATTCATTCTTTCCTTTTCTTAACAATTTTTAACCCTGCCTAGAGAATTTTTTTTACCCAGAATCAGATATTCCGTGTGTTGAGGTGAGAGGTGAAAGGTGAAAGGTGAAAGTTGAGATAATGGGTAAAATGTGATGTGATGCGGTGTGTCGAATCACCCAGCTGGAAGTAGGTGAGTTCACTCTTCACTCCAGGTCCTGCTCCGGTGCTGGCTGCCACCTCCACGCCGTAATGGATTCCCGGAACCAGCCCCAAGATCACTGTGGAGAAAGTGGACCCATCCACCGTGCGGTTGATATGGTAACGAGTCTCGTTTCCCAAACACCAGATCTGTGTAAAGGAAAGAGTCATGCAGGTTCAAATTCCAGCTGCACCACTTGCGAGACGTGAAAGTTCATTGACTTTGATTACATTTGGTTGAATACAATTGTGTGCCTTCAACTTTGAGGTAACACTTTGGGAAATATGGCTGGAAAAATCCGGTGTCTGTCCATCTGATCTAATCAATCTAATAAAAAATAGTATTGCATTAATTTGATATATTTTATTTCTATAAAATATTATAAAATATTATTTTACCAAGCAGGCATTTTATTAATTTAAACTGTTGATGTCCACAAATGTTATTAATAATAAACTGAGTGAATAAATAGCGCCACCGTGACTTAAAAACCAAAATACGTGCCAAAGTTTGTGTACTGTTACACCCCTACTATTTATATAAATGTAAGTAGGCGAAATACCTTCCCCATTTTGGCCAGTAGGTGGCAGCAGAGCACAGGCATTTTTGCTCTACTCCTCATTCATGACTTAATGTTTGAGTCCAAACTCAGCGTTCTCATCCTCTTTATAGCCCTTTGTCTCTGTGTGTGTGTGTGTGTGTGTGTGTGTGTGTGTGTGTGTGTGTGTGTGTGTGTGTGTGTATACACATGCTCACCCTGTACTCCTGGATCACTCCGTTACGCTCGTCCTCAGGAGGTGCTTGCCAGGAGAGCAGGATGGCCGTCTTGTTGTCTCCGCTTTGTGTCACAGTCACATCTCGGGGTGCAGCGCTAGGAGCTAAAACAACACAACACAGTGCAACAATTACGACACAACACAACAATTACGACACAACACTTAGTGTTAAACAGTGATGTAGCATCATGAAAGGAAGGAAGGCAGGCAGGCAGGATGGACAGACAGACAGACAGACAGACAGACAGACAGACAGACAGACAGACAGACAGACAGACAGACAGACAGACAGATAGATAGATAGATAGATAGATAGATAGATAGATAGATAGATAGATAGATAGATAGATAGATAGATGATGCTTTATGCGTCACATACTTTTTTTACAGCAAAGTGAAATTCTTTCTTTGAGTATCCCAGCGATGAAAACTGGGGCCAGAGCGCAAGATCAGCCGTGATACAGCTGAGCACAGAGGGTTAAGGGCCTTGCTAATGGGCCCCAAGTATAGAATCTTGGCGACACTGGGGCTTAAACCACCGACCTAAATTCCTATCACAGGTACAGGCTCCGGATTCAAACGCTACTTCCACGACCCGTACAACAAGCCCCTTACGAGGCAGAGTGAATTAGATAACGAAGTGTAAGTAAAGGCAGAATTAAAAACCATACCTCCGTCTTCACCAAAGAAAATGTTCCCGCTGTTTCAAGAAATGTAAATCCCACACAGTTAGCTAGACGAGCAGGAAGTGACACATTCTGCATATCAAACTATTTTACGCTTCACATTTCTTTCCAAACTTTTGTTCTGTAGCAACTTTTTTCCAAACAGACTCGAAATAATGATCTCACAAAGCTTTTTCAAAGCAACTTTTTTAGCCTTGTGAATACATGCAGAATGGGAACGCTGGATATGGTCTGCACTTACGTTTTCGTGAAATCGCGGAAAACCTTTTCTTGGTTTTAGGACAGAACCTCCAATTCCAAATTTAGGCCCCATTTGCTGTTATAATGAGCTCCACTCTTCTGGGTAGATGTTCCACTAGATTTTGTGGGGATTTGTGTGAGATTCATTCAACCACAAGTGCATTAGTGAAGATGTAGGTAGAGGTGAGGAAGCCTGGGGTGCAGCCAGTGTGAAAAAGATCTTCCACACACTTTTAACCCATAAAGCGTATATCTTCATTTAGCTGGCTTTGTGCACAAGGGCATTGTCATGGAACAGTAAGAGATTTGTTTAAAGGAGTCCGTGTGGCATAAGCGTCCTACTTATTAGAAACAAACTTCGCTACGCTAAATATCTTCCTGACTGCTTGAATGCGCGAAGGGAGAAATGTGCAAAAATGCAAAAAGTGATATTTGGCTAAACCACGCCTTCGTCTGCGAACACTGGATGCAACTTGTTTTACGCTGTGAACGTAAAACCAAGCGTGAATCCAGAAAACAAGTCTCCGAAGAGCAGTTAAATCCTTGAGCACAAACCCAGCTGCTTCTCAGACCCCAGCCTTTTTTTTTCCACCACCGTTCAGTCTTTTCACACACTCATTTCCCACTCGCACACCCTGCAACACGTATATATACCGAGGAGTAAAACGAATCCATGTGGGAGAGAAAAGCCCACAGACGTCCACACCCTACGATCAATTAGCAAGGCATGCGTTCCAGTACGCGTTTCATTTGCTCTCTGGCTGGCGTTTACAGTGGCTACAATTCAGTGTGAGTAACCTGGAGAAATAATAACCCACACCTGCATGACAGGAGTTTTATTTAAGCAGCAGAAAGTTCCTCACCTTCTTCCAGTGTCTTTCCGATTTTGACGTCGCTGTCCGTGCCTTGGAACTCGTTGAAGAAGGGTCGTATTTTGAACTCGTAGGTGGTTCCTCTGCGCAGCTGAGCGATCGTAGTCGAGTACTCGGATGGACTCCTGACCTCAGACACGGCCCAGTCGCTGCGAGTCTGCCCCGACTCGGACGCCACGCGGTACATCACCTTATAACCCTGCATGTACTGGGACTGCTGTTCCACCTGAACACAATAACGATACAGCAGGTCTGATTACTGACGCTGGAGAACAGATAATCAATAAAGACACACCAGAGGAAGACGTCCTAACAGCTCGAGGTAGCTGATGAAACCGAACGACTGATTTTAAAGAAAGGCATTGATATTAAAGAATTGAGGAACCTGCACAAAGGACTCCTGGTGGCTAAGGTTGTGCGATACTGACAATACAATTGATATTTCGATATTTTTGGGGGGGATTTTTTTGATATTTTAAACATAAAACGTTGAATACTGAGATTATAAAAAAAATTATAAAATATGTGAAATTTAAACCCCCAGTAAGTCACTGTTAATAAGTGAGTCATTGTGATTGAACCGAATCATTTAAACGGGTGATTCATTCAGAAACAAAACACCGTCCACACGTAAATCACTTAATATCGACTTCTTTTTTTTATTGAATTGTTAGAAATCAATTTTACACTTGTAATCATGAAGCCTCATTATGTTATTATTGATATCGACTAACTATATGAAATGATAGACATCTTTTTTTTTTTTTTGCCGACATGATTCAGAAGCCCCGGCGCTTTCGTGGCGATACACGAGTAGAACCATTTCCATATGGTTCCAATGCAGAACTGTGCAGCCTTGTAAAGACCGTGACACGTGCATGATCAGAGCCAGTAAAACCTGTCGTCTCAGCTGCAACTCATTAAGCCGTCCAAAACAGTGCGAACGGTTCCAACAAATCCTGACACGAAAACCGCGTATGTGTGCATTTTACTACGGATAGCGGGCCGGCTGGACGAGAGGTGCTCACGCCACATTAAGCACATTTCCAGCACATTGCAAATTTATTACAGGTTCGAAAAACATCAACTGCAATCACATACTCTAACACAGGGAGTTGCCGGGTGTAAGTGAGGAGAAAAAGCCGCCGGGACGGGGGAAAGGAGCGAAACCTTTTGTTTGTTTGTTTTTTTTTACTCTGAACACTCGCTTTCTATGGACAAAACGACGTAATCGAATGCATTCAACGAGTTTAGAAAATATAAGCTTTAGTAAAACATTCTCCCAATCAGCAAGTATGCGGCTATCAGCCCTCTTCTACATACATTCGCTAACAGACGGGAAAGTGAAAGCCCCGCCCACCCTGAGAGTGTTACAGCGGTAAATATTGGATAAATATTTATCAAATATTTACCGCTGTAACACGGTCATATCCGGTTGCCGTCCGTATTCACATTTTTTAAGGTCTATATGGAAAAATATCGAATTTTTTGATATAATCATATACATTTATTTTTTCTATTTTCTTAATTATTATATATAAAATATCTAATTATATCTGATATAGATATTTTCTTTTCACCTGTTTAATTCTATTCTACTTTCTCTTCTATAGTTTCTTTTTTATTCTATTCAATCGTCAAAACCTGAGACTCGCCTGAGACTCGCCTGAGACACGCCTGAGACACGGCTGAGACTCGTCTGAGACATGCCAGAGACTCGTCTGAGACTCGTCTGACTGACAAAAAAAAATTTCTGTTTTCACTGCTTGCTTTCACTCAATTGTAATACAAACTGTACTCTACAGATAGACCTTCCAGAATGCTATTATCAGCAGCAAGATGTCTTAAGATAAACACAGCTCCGCCCACTAGCATTCAACTAGCATCCGGCAAAAAAGACATGGCCGCTAGCATTCAACGTAAAGTGGTGCGGTGGTGTGAGCTTCCAAAAAAGATGGAATCTCTGAGTGTGGATTGCTCTTATCAGTGTGGAAGGAATGGTGAGATGGTCCTTACTGTCCACTGCACTCGGATGGAGGATGATGAAAGTATGGTGGGATTGTGGAGGTGAATGACGACGTCCCCGAGCTCCCTCTGGATCTGCCCATGCTCCACTCCCTGACTGGTTGGGGGAATTTCTGCACACACACAAAAACAAACTTTAATGATGTCCACTCAGTACCACTTCTTCTTACCTTTATACACAGTATGTTCCATAGCTCACCCTGTGTTTTGATGGCGTCACTGATGGGACTCGGGTCGCTCAGGCCGTACGCATTAGCCGCTCGGACCAGGAACAGGTAGACGGCGCTGGGCTTCAGACCCTTTAACACGTAGTTCTCAGTCCTCACATGCTCTGCTATGGTACGCCAGCTACTTCCTGATGCATGGCTGCGGAAAACGCAACACCGGACACTTAACATGTTTAATATACAACGATGTGTCCTTCTGACACCTCAACAGACTCACTACTGACAGAGGTATTGCTCTTTCTTTAGATTGTAGAATGCATTCAAAGTATTGGAGCCCCCAAAATGAGATTTTTTAATGCTTATTTGACCACCGAGTTTGTACCGAAACTCAATTAAACAAAAGGTCAAAGCTCTTAGAAACCCCACAGTGACTTTTTTCTTTTTAATAAATATTTTTTCCTTAAAAACTGTTTTTGATTAATAGAATCCAGCAAGAACAAACCCACTAATCAGTGCAAGTTGCTAAGAGACTATCCCTTCCATTAATTTCTTTAAATTGAACTACACAGCAAATCCAGAATATCAATCTGAAATAAATCACGTCTAACAGATACGAGCGATAGAGCCCTGAAACTACAGCAGGATATGGAATTCATAGTGTTTTTGTTTGTATATATGTGACTTTTTATTTATATATATATATATATTTTTTTTTTTCTATTCTTTTTTTTTAATTATTATTATTTATAATATTTTTTTTTTTCGAACACTTTTTGCAGGGTCAGCCATGATACAGCGCCTCTAAAGCACAGACGGGTTAAGGGCCCCAAGAGTAGCAGCTTGATAACACCAGAGCTTAAACCCTCAACCTTCTGATCAGTAAGTCAGAGCCTTAAACATTCAACTCCTGAATAAAAAAAAAAAACATTATATTTCTTGCCACGAGTCAAACGCAAACGTCAATCCGGAAAAGTCAACATTTACTTCTGACCTTCATGGAATGCAAATTTATAGCAATTAAATCCCCCTCATACAATTTTATATTCACAAATTACATCTCCAGTGTAAGCACCAATACTGGCAAGATTCATATTCTAAGCCTGAAAGAAAATTTATTTAGGAAATGTTTTAAACAAAGCTCTGCCCCTCAACCCTATTGCACAATGAATTGACCTCCTCACCTCTTCTTCATCTTCCCAGAAGAGTGGAGGATGTTATAACAGCAAACGGGGACTACATGTGGAATGGGATGTTCCGAAAGCACACGTTTTGTCCATATAGTGCATCAATGATATTAACTGCTAAAAGAATCCTGATGAACAAACCTTTTGTAAATAAGTGCTTGGACCCCTATACTCAGGGGTCCCCTATACCCTATACGCGTATACAATATTTCTATAGTCGTTTTTTGGACGACCTTGTGCTCTGGTGCATCCTTGGGGCGATGTTGGGGTCAATTATGCGTCGTTATGATGTAGTTATATCGTAATCCTGGCAGATGTGCAGCAGTAAGCAGAGATTAGAGCTACCTAAAGGCCTCGATGATGTATGAGGTGGGCGTGGCTCCGGAGTGAAGGTCAGGCTTCCAGGACAGAGACACGGTGGTGCGAGTGACGTCGGTGATTTCGGGTTTGGAAGGAGCGCTGGGGATCAGGTTGGGATCTGTGGGTCGGCCGGGCTGAACTCCAATCCCGAACTCTGAGGGAAGATAATAAATATAGTAAAAGAATGCAATTTCTTTTCTTTCTTTCTCTCTTTCTGACTGTCACCTTGAGTTATTATGAAGTCAGTCTCATATGAAGGAAGGAGACAAGCAATTACTGAGTCATTCATATTTCATTTTCCTTCATTTTCTCTTTCTCTCTCTCACTTTCGACATCCCCTCATCCTGTGTGTCTTTCACAACCTTGAACTTTCAGCTAGGCCTTCATTGATGCTCTCTCTCTCTATCTCTACCGCTCCCTCTCTCTATCCCTTTCTCTCTTTATATATCTTTTTCTGTCCTTCTATGTATTTCCCCTCTCTCACTATCATTCTTTAGTTTTTTCTCCACCTCCCTTTTTCTCTATTTCTTTCTCCCTGTCTATCTCTTCTTCTGCTCTCCCGTTCTTTACCTGTTTCTCTCTCCACCTTCCTTTCTATCTCTCTCTTAGTCTATATCATTCTTCATATCATTTCAATCTCTCCCTCTCACTCTCTCTCTTTCTACATCCCCTCATCCTGTGTGTGTGTGTCTTTCACAACCTTGAACATTCAGGTAGACCTACCTTGATGCTCTCTCTCTCTCTCTCTCTCTCTCTCTCTCTCTCTCTCTCTCTCTCTCTCTCTCTCTCTCTCTCTCTCTCTCTCTCTCGCTATCTCTCCCTCTCTCTATTCCTTTCTCTCTCTTTCTTTCTCTTGTTTGGTCCTTCTACGTCTTTCTCCTCTATCGCTCTCATTCTTCAGTGAGTAAGTCTCTCTCTCTCCACCTCCCTTTCTAATTCCCTCCATCTCTCTATCTTTATATCAACATCTCTCTCTAGTTCTTTCTCTCGTTCTATCTCTTGTTCTATCATTCTCTCTCTTCGTCCTCTCTCCCATTCCCTTTCTATTTCTCTCTTATTCTCTATCTTTCTCTCTCATGTTATATCTTTCCCTCTCTCTCTCTTCCAATCTCTCACGCTCTGGTTCTCATTCTACATCCACTTATCCTGTGTGTGTGTGTGTGTGTGTGTGTGTGTGTGTGTGTGTGTGTGTGTGTGTGTGTGTGTCTTTCACAACCTTGAACCTCCAGGTAGGCCTTCCATGACGCTTCTCCACTGGGACTGGAAGCTACACACGTATACACACCCGTGTCTCCAAGCTAAAGAAAAAAAAGTAAAAGAATATGAATCTATAGTTTTTTTTCCGACTTGATGTGAGAGTCGTAAATATTTTTTGAGCCACACAGGAGTAAAATCTCTGAATTTACAAAAGATTAAAAATATCAAAGCAGATTTTCTTCGTAGCTCATTTGCATATAACGACACCCACAAACCTCCATAAAAGGTCATGTGTACAGTGAGCAGGAAATGAACAGTGAAGGTCAAGGCTGAAATACAAATCTCCACAAGCAAACTCCAAAATCTAGTGGAACATCTTCCCAAAAGGTTATTATAACAGCAAATGGAGACTAAATGCGAAATTGGATGTTCTAAAAGCGCACACATTTAGTATACAATGCATGACACTTGATATCCTCCCTTCGCCCCGGATCTCCGCAACGATGCCAAAACAGCGACCTTTGAGCTGATCATCTAAGGGAGGAAGGTGAAGTCCACAAAAGCCAAATCTGGTGAGTAGGGTGGGTACGGAAGTGAGATCACGTGGATTGTCTATCATCGTGCACAAGTTGCTGAAAGGTTTAGACATTTTCGGGGGTTGAGCTCGTCGAAAGTTTTCCAGAAGATTTTTGTTCTAACCTACTTTCCATGATGAAATCGAAGAATTTCAATCTCTCTCCATAAAATCTAAGGTCAGTTTTTCTCTCTTTATTTCTATCTATCTGCCAGTCTTTGTCTCCTTTTCTGTCTCGAGTCTGTCGTCTATGTTTAACGAGACGTACAAACCCTCACTGCACAAACAGGCCATGAAACGATGACGTGAAGACTCGCACAAAACAAGAACATGAAGGAGGTTTGTTTTCTATCATACAGGAATACACACGGGAACACACACGTTCACCTGTCCCCTGGTTCTCTCGGTCATACCTTGGCGTAGCGGATCTGCAGAGCTCCTGAGTCCAGGAGTTTAAAGCGAGAGTCATAAATGGACACCAGAACCCCGTCTTTCTTCCACATGATGGAGGGATGAGGCGTTCCTGTCGTCTTACATCCCAGAACCACCGTACCATCGAGAGGAACCGTGTGATTGGTCGGACCCTGAAGGATCACAGGTGGAGGGCGGTCTGAAATAACTGCATCAGAGAGAGAGAGAGAGAGAGAGAGAGAGAGAGAGAGAGAGAGAGAGAGAGAGAGATAACACACTCCTGAGTGATAGAAGCTCATTTTTTCAACTGGAAGTAATTTTCCCATCACTCAGCATCAGTAAACAGGAGACGCAGCGTGAGAGAGAAAAGGCCGACATTCCGACGCTCTGACACGTGTGCCAACTAACACGTGAACACGTCTGTGCCGAAATAAAACACACTGCTTAGATATCAATCAGTTTGATAAAGAGACACAGACGCACACACACACACACACACACACACACACACACACACACACAACTGCACAGGCTGGGTTTACTTTGGAAAGGCTTTCTCTCTTTCAATCCCCCTTTCATTCTATCTTTACCTTTCACTCTCCTGTCTCTTTCTCTCTCTCTCTCTCTCTCTCTCTCTGTCTCTCACTCTCTTGTTCTTTCTTCCTCCCTCTCTTTCTTACTATCCCTCTCATTTTTTTTAACTCGCTTTCTTTCCCTATTACCCTCTTCCTCTCTCTTTCTTTTGCTCCCTTTTTCTCCCACCCACTCTGTTTCTCTCTCCCTCTTTTTTTCTACCTTACCCACTCTTTCTTTCTCTATCTGTTCTTCTCTCAATCCCTTTCGCTCTTTCGATCTAACTTTCCGTCTTTGTATCTCTTCCTTTCTCTTTTTTTTCCTCACTCTCTCGTTCTCTCTTGCTCCCTTCCCTTCCTTACTCTGCCTTTTATATTTTTTTAATTTAGCCTTCCTACTCCATCACTCTCTTCCTCTCTCGTTCAATTGCTCCCTCTTTTTCTCTGTTTCTTTCTCCCTCTCTTTATCTACCTCACCCACTCTTTCTTTATATCTGTTTTTCTCTCAATCCCTTTCTATCTTTCTGTCTTTTCCTCCTCTCTCTCTCTATCTCTCTCTCTCTCTAGTTCTGTTCGTCTCTCCACCATCTTTTAAAAAAACTTGCACATGTTCGGAATTTTTTTATTACTAAAACGACAGCAATAAATCCTTTCACTCTATTTCTCAGTCTCTCCAATTCTCTTCGTCTCTCTCTCTCTCTCTCTCTCTCTCTCTCTCTCTCTCTCTCTCTCTCTCTCTCTCTCTTTCTTTCTTTTCAGCTCGGTCTCACTCTTCTTCTCTCATTCCAAATAAAGACATGTCCAGAAGGATTTTTTTATTACTGACATAAAGCGGCAATAAACCGTGTCATTACTGGAACTCTGTAATTAGGAGGTGTGTCTCTGATGAGAGAAGAGAGAGGGAAGAAGAAAAGCCGCCTGGATCAGAAGACCTTTTCATTTCTACAACAGAACTTTGCCGGTTCCGCACACTAGGTGGCGATCTCGGTAAAAACGAAATGCTAAAGAAATCCGATATGTAAAAAGAAAGTTAGCTGTACTATTGTTTTACTGGTGTGCAAACATTCAAAATAATAAGAAATTCGTTCAATTTTTTTTAGAGGAAATTTGGTGGGCGGAGTCAAGCATGGGAAATGGGGCAGGACTTGAATATACGTGCTGAGAAACCATATTAACATAAAGACAAAGACTTAAGTTGTATTATATTTGGGAAGTTGATGTTAGAAGCAGGAAAAATGGGTGAGCGTAAGGATTTGAGCGAGTTTGACAAATGGTGACGTCTAGACGTCTGGGTCAGAGGGTCTCTAAAACTGCAGCTCTTGTGGGATGTTCCTGGTCTGCAGTGGTCAGAATATATCAAAAGTGCTCTAATGAAGGAACAGTAGTGAACCGGTGCCACGGTGGTGGGCTCATTGATGCACGTGAGGAGTAAAGGGTGGTCTGTGTGGTTCGATCCAAAAGACGAGCTCCTGTAGCTCAAACTGCTGAATACGTTCATGCTGTTAATGTTTGACAGGTCAGAACTGTTTTGCCAGCAGAAGGGGACCAACACAATATTAGGCAGGTGGTTATAATGTTATGCCTGGTGTATATATATATGTGTGTGTGTGTGTGTGTGTGTGTGTGTGTGTTTGTATAAGAACATGTATATGCGTGCATGTGTACAAGTGAGAGTATAAGTGTTTGTATATTAGTGTGTGTATTAATACGTATAAGTGGGTGTGTATGTGTGTACTGTATATACGAGTGTGTATATACAGTACGAGTGTGTGTGTATGAATGTGTGTATTTCTTACTATCAGACACCTCCAGCAGAGCTTTGGTGATCACGCTTCCTGCGATGTTCAGCGCCTGGCAGCTGTAGTATCCTCCGTCTCCACGCTCCACCCCGGTGATGGTCAGATCGCCTGTCTGAGAGACGGAGAAGCGGCTGGAGGACTGCGGCGGCTGAGAGGAGAACAGCAGGTTCTGCGATAGAGAACAAGTTCGAGGAGAAAAACGACAACAAAGTTTGGCCGAAAAAAACAAACAAATAAATAAAACAGACGACACCACACAACAGGACTCCGACGTCTGAAGTGCTCGATTCGGAAAAAAACTGTATTTCCAGCAGTCCTAGAGCAGGGGTGTGTGTTTGTGTGTGTGTGTGTGTGTGTGTGTGTGTGTTGTGATTGCTGTCTGGCTCCCTGAGCTGGAGGTGTGTTTAATAAGCACAGCTGGAGCTGTAACAGTGCCGAGTTCATAAATCTGTCTCACAGCAGGAGGGGGGAGCGGGGAGGGGGAAAAGGGGGGAGGGGGAGGGGCTCGGCGCTACAAACTTATTACCGAAAGGCGATAAATCATCAGGAAATAACGACGTTTGGAAGAATAACAGATCCGTCTCCGTGTTGGTAGCCGACCGCGGGTTATTAATAATGCAGCAAATAATAAATAAATACATAAATAAATATGAATAATACATAAATACATAACTAATAAATAATGAAAGAGATATTTTGTTAAGGAAGACCCAGACATTTTTAAGCGAGACTTCTCTAGTAACAAGGCAAGGTTTTTCTTTTGATAAAAAGATAATGATTGTTTTGATCTAATATCCCTGTAGATATCTATACTGTTTTCTGTGCTAATGGGATAGCATAGCTCCACCTCGATCCTTCAGAAGTAACCCACATGCTACATGTGCCTTCTGCACAGAGAGAATAATGTTAGTACAAACAGCTGTACAGCTGATGGGATTCCTCGTTCTCACCTGACTCCCCTCTCTTTGCCAGAAGATGGCCGGCTGTGGGCTTCCCGTTGCCTCGCACTGAAAGGTCACGGTGCGTCCCAGCCCCACCACCTGGTTCCTCGGTCGTACCGCAAACACCGGAGGCACTGGAGAGTGTGTGTTTGTGTGTGTGTGTGTGTGTGTGTGTGTGTGTGTGTGTGTGTGTGGGTGACAGAGAGAGAGTATTTATGTTAATAACTGACACAGGAAGTGCAAAGAAACACACCAGTAAGAGCTTCCCAACATGACAGGAGTGACAGGAACACACTTCAGGTCAGGCTGTTGATGGAAAGGATGCTGTTACCAATAGATGAAGTGGATTATTTTCCCTCAACAGCACATCCTGAGGTGTTTTATTACTCCTCTTATACCTCAGCAGTTTCGCAAAGATTACAATGTTCATTAAAATGCTCAATAATTAGTTATTAAATAATGAAGTAGTCCAAGTCCAAGTATCGTTTTTTGACAAATCAGATTCATGAGTAAACTTTTGATCAATCAGAATCCTGTATCCATGGTTTGACTGATCAGATACCTGAGTAAACTTTGAATTTTGGATCTGAAAATATTTTTCAGACTAATCAGATTCCTGAATAAACATTTGACCTATCAGATTCCTGGATCAGCTTTGGACCAATCAAATTCCTGAATAAACTTTGGACTAATCAGATAAACTTTAGACCAATCAGATTCCTGAATAAACGTTGGACCAATCAGATTCATGATTTATCTTTAGACCAATCAGATTCCTGAATGAACTTTGGACTAATAAGATTCCTAAATAAACTTTGAACCAATCAGATGCCTGGATAAACTTTTGACCAAACATATTCCTGAAAAAAGAATGGACCAATCAGTTTGATGATTTACCTTCTGACCAATCAGATTCCTGAATGAACTTTGGATTAATCAGATTCCTGAATTCACTTTGGATCAATCGGATACCTAAATTCATAAAGAACTTTAACTTTAACTTTCACCACAAATTCTTAGATTAAATTAGCATTGAGTACCTGATGTAGCTAGCTGATCATGTGACTTCATTACAAATGCTAGCACTAACAGGCATGCTAATATCTTTTTATCAAAAATAGTACAATGACAAACCTTCGTGGGTCAAACAGTTTCTATTTCTCTTGTGGGTATCGCTACTGTTACTATGGTAACCATGCCATGTCAATGGCCGTATGATACAAGGACACTTCAGGGCAGGGGGTCACCGATCACTGGGTCATCATTTGGCACAGGGGCCGCATAGAAAAAATACAAACCTTATGATGTATGTTTTATTGACTTTTGTGGTCTGCAGGGTGTTTTATTTTCCTGTTTTCATTTCAGTCACACTTTTTTCTACGCATCAATAAATTGCAATAATTTTTGTCCATGGACAAAATTGTCATGTGAAACTGGTCCTGGTGCGAAAAAAAAAAGAAGGGGGATGCTGCTTTATAGGCGAAGTAAATAAGACGTAAATGAAGCGAAAGCCGCCATTACTTTTCATGTGCATAAGGGAGAGGCACGGCGCAATAACACAGGGGCTAGGGGATACAATTTCAGCATCTGTAATGACGTAATGAGGACAAGGTGGGAGTAAGACACTGACTGTCCCTGCATCTTAATGACAAACTCCATCCGTCTCGGTGTTCAGAGTGCTGCTTTTTATTGGGATTGGATAAGTGACAGCAGCAACATCCCCCCACCTCAAATGTCAACCGCAATAGGTTTTACAGCTGAAACGCCACGAAACCAACCATAAAGCAATCTCAGACCTGTTGATCCCCAAACTCCAAAAGAACCAGGATGAGCATTTTACAGATGTGGTGGAGCTTCAGTGTAATAAAACCAAGGCGATTACCTTAAACGCTTTGTTTTTTCTCTTGTCTTTATTTATTTTTTTTACTCAAGCGTACGCTCGCTGTCAGGATTGCCGACGTCAACCGTGACGAGCGTGCTGATTGGTGGGAGGAAGATGGCTTGGATGGATGGTGCTTCTGACAACTTCCTGTTGCTGTCAGTGGCAGTGATAATAAGGTGATGGAGAGATGATGGCATTGTGACTTACCAGACATTACTGAAAAAGGACAAAAAGATAGAAAAAAAGAAAAACAGACACACATATGATAGATGAGTAAATAAATCATAATTGTCATGATGAAATGATTTCATTAAACAATACAAAAAGATGCATGTGGAAACAAGATGTGCACAATATACATACAATACAATCATTAAGGGGTTGAACACTGTTAAGGAGCAAAATCAACACAATCACCTTCCGACCAATCAGATTCAGGATTCAGTGGAGTGAATGTTACCGCCTTAAAGGTGGATGTTGTTCTACAAAAGCCTGTAAGTTGTTACTTTTATACCACTAGTAAACCTTTTAAAGAAATGGTTTTAATTTTTTTTTTAATTATCCGTTTATAGTTACCTTTACATCTACCACTATAGTATTTATATTATATATATAATTTACATACATTTTAAACATTAATTAACATTAATTTTTGTCTTATTGTCTTAATAATGTCTTATTAATTTTTCCTCTCTATTTGAGCTAATAAGGCAAAAAAAAAAAAAGCAACTTTTAATGCTATCTGAAAAAAAAATATTGAAAACCTCGCAAATGACAAAAAGCTCTGACACTGGAGACGCCTTCCTTTTTTCCTTCCAGAAAGCTGCATCATTTCACAATGAGTAGGTACAAGAACATTATTTTCTTTTCTTACTTCTTTTCTTTTTTTCACAGCTAATCCATTTGGAGTTCGTCCAACATTCGGCGATTGAAATCTATCTAAACAAGCTCGAACTCACTTCATCATTTCCTAATCTCTTATCTAATCTCCTGGTGGATTTATCAGTGCTGTCCGTTTGTAAGGAGGCTACATGATGATGAATTTATGATTAGGGGGAGACGTGAAGACCAGAGTAGCCTTGTTAAAAAAAATTATAATGAAAAATAAATCACCCCTATTCTCCGGTGCTTTTTTTTTTTTTTTTTTAAGAGAAACTTTCCTCGCTCTGCTTCCTGTTCAAGCTTCATTAACAGCGGACTCGAGCTTTCGGCAAATACATCAAATCTATCTCTAAAGACTAGAAGTCCAGAAAAGAATTAGTTTAGAGCAAAAGGAATATCTGTTATATCCGGAAGACCGTTTTATCTCCGTCCCACAAAATAAATGAGATGTACACTATAGGTACAAAAGCTTGTAGACACCTGAGCATAGGATTGGTATGTTCTTCTTTTTGAACATCCTATTCCACATTTAATCCTTATGTATTGTTATAATTATGTCCATTCTTCTGGGAAAATGTTCCACTAGATTTCGGAGTGTGGAGATTTGTGAGAGATTCATTCAGATACATGGAGGCTAGTAAAATCAGGTCCTGATGTAAATGAGTTGAGGAGGTAAGTTCATCCCTAATGAGAGAGCCAGTGGTGAATGTGGAAGAAACCTCGAGAGGAACCAGACTCAAAATTTACCTCATCCTCAGCACTAAATGTCCATTCATTACAGTTCCATCATTGTTGAGGTGTTTAGTGATGGGCGCTTAAATGCGGAACTGTGCATGCAACTGTTGATATTATTGACAGTCCAAATCCATCCTCAAAGTTATTGAGTTGCTCAGTAACTCAACTTCATGGATATTTAGGCTGTTAATGTGGAACCATCCCCAGCTGTACCGAGTGGTCTCCTATTGAAGAGACCTCCATCCAGAGAGGAAAGAGACAGGAACGGTGTTGAATTGTTGAGGTCAGAGCCCTATAGCAGGAGATCTTCCACTTCAACCCATGTTATAGCATATCTCCATGGAGCTGGCTTTGTGCACAGGGTTTGCATTGTCATGCTGGAACATGTTTAGATCTTCTAGTTTAAGCAAAGTGGAAATGTATTGCTACCAAATATAAAGACATCCTACACAACTGTGTACCTCCAAATTACAGCTTGGGGAAGAAACACGTATTTTATTTAATTCATTTTTATTTATAACATATAGTCGGAAAAATCAGGTGTCCCAATACTTTTGTCCAAATAGTGGTCGAAGTAAACTTTCAGATACACTAAAACAACCAATACAGTGGTAGGATAAGCTTTTTGAAGAGCGCTGAAGAGGAAAAGTAAAATTGCTCGAGGGTTTTTTTTTTTTTTTTTTTTTTTTTTTTTTTTTTAAGTAATACAATGGCATCGTTGTGAGAGTGAAACACTTGCACTTCGCTGGGCCGAATGTTTACTCTGGAGCGCGAGTGGGATGATTTATACGACAGTCGTGAGGTAATAAAATCTGCCTCGGCACTTATAAAACCATCAGGAGAAGAGTTTTGTTTTTTTTCTCTTTAAAGCGTCTCTATATGCTCTCGCGTAGCCAATTTTAATAAGCCGTTTTATTTTTACTTCAAGTTTTAACACCAGCACATAAACAAGAGAAAATACAACAGTTCTTTTCTCTCTCGCTTCCTCAACTTCTCTTCCCAAGCTAATGGAATCAGAAAGTTAACGCCTTGAGAGCTTTAGCGCTCTTATTCAACCCTCCCAACACGTGCTAACGCTCCACTTCATGTTTCGATCGGAGCATGAACACTGAGCCCCGAAGCCGCGACAGGACCCACAAAACATCTAATGGTCCGCTTCATTCGAGATTTTGATGCCACGGTAACAACTTGACAAAACGCAGTTTAATTGTTATTGAGTGTTCGTAAGCCAGCAGTTAAATCCAGAACCCTTGAACATGATAAAATAAGTCCCAAGGAGCATTTTCAGAAAGGGTGCCAATAATTATGGTGCAGGTTTTGTTTAGTGCAGTCGTTTAAAAGGAATTGAGGTATTAAAGATGGCGGACGTCTAACCGTGGATGGTGAGGCTGGCTGTGGCCTCGGCCTTCCCCATCATGTTCTCAGCCAGGCAGGTGTAGGAGCCGGCGTCGGTCGAGCTCAGCCTTCTCAGCTTCAGAGTGTGATCGTCACGGATCTCGAACCTGAAACACACACACACACACACACACACACCTTCCCTAAGAAACATCAACAGACACCTTGCCAGCAAATGCTAATCAGACATCAAACATCAGTGATCATATTTTCATTCAAACAGCATTAACACACTTTATTCTCAAAACAGAATTGACAACACACTCACTGAAACATCAACAAACATCTAAAAACTGCTCAGACAAACACAAACACACCTACAGTATATGGGTGGTTTATCAGGAATCCTTCCCTCCACATACACACAAATAAATACACACACACACACACACACACACACACACAATCATACAAGCTCCAGGGAGTGGTAGCTCCAGTAGTTAAGGTGCTAGGTTACCGATCGGAAGGTCGGGGGTTCAAGCCCCGGTATTGCCAAGCTTCCACTCCTGGGCCCTTGAGCAAGGCCCTTAACCCTCTATGCTCCAGAGGCGCCGTATCATGGCCGACCCTGAGCTCTGACCCCAGCTTCTAAGCAAGCTGGGATATGCTAAGAACAAATTTCACTGTGCTGTAACGTATATGTGACAAATAAAGGCTATTCTATTCATACCTTCCCTTGGGTAGTTCTCCGTCCTCTTTTCTCCAGCGTACGGTGGGGACAGGGTCTCCCTGCGCCTCACACCTAAACTCCACGCTCTGCTCCACCAGAACTGACTGACTGCTGGGCCTGCGCAGGAAACTGGGTCTCTCTGTGTCCACACACACACACACGTTCAGTAAAACTGACGAGTATATCTATCAGAAACCTGCAAACAGGGAACCTACTGTCTGTTCACTCATAAATACACAGGCCCACAACCCCCCCCCCCCCACACACACACACACACACACACACACACACACACACACATGTATTTATGTGTGTATATTTGTATGTAGACGTATGTATGTATGTATGTACAGTATGTATGTGTGTGTATGTATGTGTGTGTCTGTGTGTCTGTGTGTGTGTGTGTGTGTGTGTGTGTGTGTGTGTGTGTGTGTGTGTGTGTGTGTGTGTGTGACTTGTTTTGTCTTTAATTCAGCTGCTCTAAGATAAGTGAAGTAATTTATATTACATATCAGTAACAGCAACACACTACATAAAACAGTAAAAAAAAAAAAAAAAAAGGTATTAAATTTAATAAACTAATAAAAAAAAAAAATAGATTATGAGCTTCTTTACCACGTCTGCGTCTTTGAAAGATCGGGCAACATACTGCACTGACAAGTGCAAACCCGCAACATCTGGACTATTTCATACACTCCCCTGCAGATAAACACACTATTTGGTGTGTGTGTGTGTGTGTGTGTGTGGTGTGTGTGTGTGTGTGGGAGACAGAGTGCTCCATGGCATGTTTAAATACTGATTAAAGCAGTTATTTGAGATCTCACACTGACTGCCTCGCTGCTAAATTCAGCTCAGAGGTTTACAGCGTGACTCCCCCCCCCCCCCCCCCCCAGTTTCAGTCTTTCAGGTCAACAGAAAGAAAGATGACCAGAGAGCAGAACAAATCTGCTGCTTTTACTTTATAATGACATCGCGGAGGTGAACGCTGAATAATACGTTATATGGAAAATTTATTTTATTAATCGGACTATTATTATTATTATTATTATTATTATTATTATTATTGTTGTTAATATTAAGCCACGCCTCTTTCCTAATCTTAAAATTTTTAAACATGAAAACTTACCGAGCACAGTAAGCTCAGCGATTTCGCTCTCCCGTTCCCCCATCATGTTGGTTCCGACGCAGACGTACTTCCCGGCATCGCTCTTCCTCGTGTTGGTGATCATCAGCTTTCCACCTCGGATCTACAGAGGAACATTGAGATAGAGATTCCCTTCATTCTTCAGGAAACATCTAAAGAAATGGTGCCTTTATATTAAAAGTGATGCCCTTATCCAGAGTGACCAACATTTACAGTATCTCAGTTATGCAACTGAGCAGCAATGGGTTTAAGGGCCTTGTTTAAGGGCCCAGAAGAGGGATTTGATCTCAAAACCAACAGATCCAAAGTTCAAGGCCTTAACTACTAAGATACCACCTTATTGTCTCTGATCATGTGTGTATGGATAGATGTATGTATGTGTGCATGCATCTGTGTGTGTGTGTGTGTGTGTGTGTGTGTGTGTGTGTGTGTGTGTGTATTGCAGTGTTGTTAAATTCTGGATTGTTGATTCATTTTGCTGATTCAACAGACTCATGCAAAGCAAACAACAGACACTAATATGAAAAACTCTATTAACTATTAACAAACTTAAACGTAACAGTCGAAGTGTCACATTTACTCTAAGGGGACGTTTATTTATTTAATAACAGTCAAGGAAGGAGTCTCCCGTGTCAGAGGCTTTTCCCAGAGCTAGGGTTCATGCTGGTTTGTTTCTCAGTAACTAAGTATGAATAGCTGCCTCAAGAAGAGCGCAAGAGTTAACGCACTTCTCAGAAAGTCCAGGAACATTAAACGTAAAAATAAAGGGATAAAAAGTACTCTCTGTGTGTTATTCTTTAATGACTGAAAATCAGAGGGAAATTAAACAGAAACGTCACCAAATTATTTTTCTTCAACAGTGCAAAACGGACTGTATTATTTCTCACATGAATGTGTGTGTGTGTGTGTGTGTGTGTGTGTGTGTGTGTGTGTGTGTGTGTGTGTGTGTGTGTGTGTGTGTGTGGAGCTTCTATATTCCCAAGGATCTGATTACAGGTCAATGAGATCTTCTTTGTTCTGAAGCACTCATGAGGGCACTCCTTTACCTGAACCACACACACACACACGCACACACACTTTGAAAGTGATCTGTGTATTAGAGGGACCACACGGTGAGTCTCCTCATTGAGTCTGGAAGCAGTGTGTGTGTGTGTGGCAGTGTGGAGATTTCACCAAAGCAGCATGTGGGTCTGCGTCGTTACTCGCCGTGTCGAGTCTTAGGTTCGGGCCAGAAAATAAATACAAATATGAATAATAGAATCTAGAAAACCAGAAATTGTTACCTAAACGTTTATGTGTATAAGTGTAAGTCTATGAAGAAGAAAAAAAAATGAAAAAATGAAAAAATAAATAATTATATATATATTAAATTTTTTTTTTAAACATTTGTGTGTGTGTGTGTGTGTGTGTGTTGGGGTGGTTCCTGAAGGCACCCTATCGTGCTGTAGAGGGTTTGAAGTGTCATTATGTTACTGTTTGTTTGAGTGGATTAAATGGCACGAGTCTAATAAAGCAGAGAAGGTCATGGCATTGAGGAGAAAGGGAGATGGAGAAGGAGACAGAGAGCTCAAAGAGAGAAAGAGAAAGAGGGAGAGAAAGCTGGAAAGAGAGAGTGGGAGAGGAGGAGGTGGAGAGCTCTAACAGAGAGAAAAAGGGGGGGAAAGAAGGAGAGATAAGCGAATGGGTGACAAAGAAAGAGGCAGAGAGCTTAAAGGGAGAAACGGAGAGAAAGAGTGACAGAAGGAGACAGAGAGTTCCAAGGGAGAGAAAGAGGGAGTGAAAGTGCAAGAAAGAGAGAATGAGAGAAAGGATGAGAAAAAGAAGAGAGAGGGAAATAAAGAGAGAAAGAGGGC
The DNA here is from genome assembly GCF_946808225.1 of Silurus aristotelis. NCBI lineage: Eukaryota > Metazoa > Chordata > Actinopteri > Siluriformes > Siluridae > Silurus > Silurus aristotelis. The sequence goes on from NC_139581.1 coordinate 4,133,384, forward strand.
GTGAAAGAGAGAGTGTCAAAGGGAGACTGAGAGAAAGGGTATGACATTGGGAAAGAACGAGAGAAAGGGATTGAAAAAGTGAGTGCAAGAGAGAGCGTCAGAGAAAATGAGACGCGGAGCTCAAAGGGAGAGAAAGAAGGAGCAAAGGAGTGAGAGAAGGTGATTGGGAAAGAAAGAAGAGAAAGACAGAGCAGGAGAAAGAGGGTGTAGTAGGAAACGAGAGGGAGAGAATGAAAGAGAGAGGAAGAGGGAGAGAAAAACAGAGCTGGGGAGAAAGAGAAAGAGAAATACACACATTGAAACGTATACAGATTTACAGATTTTTCTTTGACTGTAATGAAACACTGAAACTGGAGACTCCTTTCATAGACGTTACAAAAATCTTCCCCGTATCAAAAGATCACACGCTTTTTAAATCCGTTTGAGGAATGAGACGTTACCATAGCGACGCTGAGACGTTCCACAACAGCACGCACATTAGCATTCGCGTCGCCAAGTCACGCAACAAAAGGACACACGTTCACCTGATACGCACTCTATACACACTACTAAAACATTCACCTCCGAGTCACTGCATCACTAATCATCACTAATCCCAACCTGGGTCTCGATTAGGACCCCCGAGTCTCTCTAAATCCCCCGACCATTTATCCGCTAAGTGTCAGATCGGATCTTTCGCTCGTCCTGCCAACGGTTTGATTAAAGTTTACACGCCCTTGAGCTCTTTTCTTAATCCTGTGTAAATAAATGAAAAGAGCCTCTACATCAATGCCTTTCCTTCTTCTTCCCTCTCTCTCTTTCTTTCTGTGGAAGAGAGATGAATTCTTCCTCGACTCCTCCACTCCTCTCGCTCTTAATTAAAAGGAAGTAATTGGAGCCAGAGGTTCAAATCCCTGCACTTCATCAGCAAAGACCCTTTTTTTTTAAGACCTCGATGTGTTTCCACTCTTCCTCCTGATGAATACGTTCCATTCGTTCTCACCCCTTTTTTTTCCTTAAAGCAATTAAACTTCCTCACCGATCTTGAGGAATGGCGCAGGAGCCCTCGGCCATCTGTTCTACCTGAAACACGGCTTTACTTCACGCTCCTGCACTTCATCTTTCCTGACAAACGGGATTCATGATTTTCCTTTCTAACGAGCGACTCGTGTATTCTGGCTTCTCGATGTTATCCTTATGATTACCGCAGGAAAGCGGAGAAAAGACGATCTGGCTGGAAACAGGACTAGAATAAATAAGGTGTGATGTATTTACGGGAGTAACGGTGGGCGATGTGGCATAACGCAGGATATTTTCACACCCTGTAGCGATGATCACGAGATCTCACGGAGCGACTGAGAAATGGAAGTAACACGAAAAAAAAAAAAAAAAAAAAACGTCTGGACAAAAAACGAATGATTTACAATAAAGCAAAGATATGATTTGAGAACATACGAAGAAAGCAGGCCATACACACACACACACACACACACACACACACACACAGATACACACACACACACACAAACACACACACTCAGACAATAATTATAATATTCCACATCCTGGTTCAATTCTCAGGTCTGATTGGTCTTAAGGTGTTTTTGTATATTGGCATGACCCAGACTCTAGTTTCTATAGCAACAGCTCAAACAAAGCATGCATATATTTTCACAAAATCTTCAGTGTTCTTTAATCTTTTTAAAGTATAACTACAAGCATTTAAGTGTCAAGAGCTTTAATTGACAATTACATTAAGTTTATGCACAGAGTCATGTCATTATTTACAGTGTTGACCCTTCAATCAATCAACTTCTGGTCCAAACTGATGGCGTCCCATTCTTGCATAATCAACGGTGTCAAAAACTTTGGAGAAGTTCTCAATGGAATTAAGGTCTTGGGAGTTTCCTGATTATGGACCCAAAATTTGTTCTCCAAACTACTTAGTCATCACTTTTGCACGCTGGAAAAGGCATCGTTCATCACCGAGCTGTTTCTTTGAATGGTTGGAAGAAGTTGCTCTCGGAGGATATTCGGTACCATTCTTTATTCATAAGGCTGTGTTCTTGGGTGTAATTGTGAGTGATCCCACTCCCTTGGTTAAGAAACATGAATGGTCTCAGGATGCTTTACTGTTGGCATGACACAGAACTGATGGTGGCGCTCACCTTTTCTTCTCCAGACGAGCTTTTTCCCGGATGCCCCCAAACATTCGGAGAGGGGATTTATCAGAAAAAATGATTTTACCCCAGTCCTCAGCAGTCCAATCCCTGCACCTTTTGCAGAATATCAGTCTGTCCCTTCGGTTTTTACTAAAAAAATGGCTTTTTTTGCTGCCCCTCTTGACACCAGACTGTGCGTGCAAATGCACTCACACCTGCCCGCTGCCATTCCTGAGAAACTCTGCACTGGTGGTGCCCTGATCCCACAGCTGAATCAACTTTAGGAGACGTTCCTGCCGCTTGCTGGACTTTCTTGGGCGCACTAAAGCCTTCTTCACAACAGCTGAACCTCTGTTGTTGAAATTCTTGATGAGCCGATAAACAGTTGACTTCGGTGTCTTCTTACCAGCAGGAATATCTTCGCCTGTGAATCCCTTTTTGGGCAAAGCAATGATGATGACACGTGTTTCCTTGCAGGTAACCAGTGTTAACAGAGGAAGAACAATGATTTCAAGCACCACCCTCCTTTTAAAGTTTCCAGTCTGATATTCTAACTCAATCAGCATGACAGAGTGATCCCTGTATATATCTATATCTATATAAATCTTTAATTTTGACATTTGTAAAGCTTAGAGTAGCTGCTTGTTGAGGACTGCATGGGGGATTTCTCCTTTGAACAAAATCATTCATACTGGGTTGTTTCTAACTGTAATAAATAAATAAATAAATTGAGTATGAAAGGTGAAGCAATTTGTGTAAATCAACATTATTGTATTTTGCAGACGGCAAGCTGACAACTACGCTTAAAAAAATGTATATTAAATATGATACATTATCTTGACAAATCACAGACATTTTGTTCGGTGGTAAAGGTACAAGCATCTAGAAAATATAATCAATTAAAATTTAAATAATATTTACATTAAATATGCATAAATTAAATATACAAACATTGAAAACAAGCATTTGAACGCAATAAAGTCGTGGTGAATCACATTTAAAAACAGATAAGTTACTGTTGTAGTAGACAAATGCTTTAAAAAAAAGAACGGAGCGGAGAAGAGAGCGAGCGAGCTAACAGGTTTAATAAAAATAAAAAAATTAATATGCATTGGCATACAAATGCATAATCGTTTGCTGAAAACCACAACAGTGTGTCTGAAAAAGTGTTTACTGCTGCTTTTAGCTTTAGTGTTTCTTCGCACTGGTTTAATTGAATCCTTCACCATGTGCTGATTGTGTGACCTGATGCTCGTGAGTCCCGACAGAACGGATCCAGTGCGACTTTCCCGAAGTTACAAACAAACAGTTTACAAAACAACACCTCATCAAACCACACCATTTTCACATGATAAGGATTCTAAAGTTTTTGCTCACCGTGCTGATGTTTCATCTCCATCCATGACACCAGTGTTTGCAATAACTGTCTCAATTTTGATGGAACTGAAACTAGATGTTACTATAAACAGTGCATCCACATGGACCGCTGATTCAACGGACAGCAAACTACCTGTGAGCATTCAATTCTGACCCCAGAATATAATCCTGTATAGCAGATTCTGTGCAACATTAACCACAAGCGTGTTCCATTACAAAATGTTCAGCTTGTCGTTCATGCATAAATGAATCATACCATCCAGACATACAGTAAATGATCTTACAAAGGTATGACGCGTTCTTCCAAAACAAAACTGATAAGCAAATTAGCAACATTTGCAGCTACAACTGCAGCACAAAGCTAATAAGCTACTAGCGAAATAGAACTTGCATAATTGTTGGTCAAAGTCACTGGTATGATCTGTGCAGTGGGAAAAAGGTGTTCATTAGCGTAACATTAATAATAAATGAACCCACTTCTTTATGAATATTCACCTCGGCTATTTTGAGCTCAACAAACAAGGAAACGTCTGTAACACAAACCGGTGATTTACTTCAGATAGAAGTGCAAATGGCGGAACGTTGATGTTTCAGAAACTACACAAATCTTCAAATTAGAGGAAAAACTATTCGTAAAACTATTCTTTTAGTCAAAATTGAAACTAGGGGTCTAGACATAAACACTCACAGTTATCCGTTCATCTCTGTCGTCTACGTTCACACCATCTTTCTTCCAGGAGATGGTGGGTTCTGGGTGTCCACGTGGAGGCTGGCACTCCATCACGGCCGGTTCTCCAGCGGCCACCATCACATCGCTGGGGTTCTGCCTGAATTCATCACGGAGAACTGCAAAGAAAGAAGAGAAAATTAATTGCCGATATTTTTTATTGTGAGTGCAATTAGAGTGAGTGAAACTAGCTTTCTGGTAGCTAGTAGTTCTGCAGGTCATTGATTTGGTGTAAAACGGTGGGTTAATTTAATTCTTTAAAAATAAAAGAAAACAATTCTTCAAAGAGTCATGCATTTAAATACATTTAATAATTAAATAAAATCTAATTAAAATTTAATTAAAAGTAATTGTTCAATTGGTTAACCACTAATACATTTTAGCAATTTAAGCAATGAATTAATTGTAAATAATAATTTTAAACATTTAATTCAATAAAAAAATATATATATTTTTGATTAAACAAATGAATGTACACACACACACACACACACACACACACACACACACACACAGAGTTCGTAACTAAAATAGGTTTTTAGCGAGACTTTTTAATTATATTTTTACATTTATGGCATTTGGTAGACCTTCTTATAAAAAACTTGCAATTACTGTATAATGTTTAATATACAGCATGGTTAAGAGGTAAGGTACTCAAGGGCCCAGCAAAGACAGCTTGGTGGTCAAGTCAAGTCAAGTTTATTTCTATTGCGCTTTTCACAACAGACATTGTCTCAAAGCAGCTTTACAGAAATCCACAGTGAAGGTGAATGGTGTGCATTTATCCCTGATTCCTTGCCACAGTCGCCGTGGCGACTGTGGCAAGGAAAAACTCCCTTAGATGTTATGAGGAAGAAACTTTAAGAGGAACCAGACTCAAAAGGGGAACCCATCCTCATTTGGGTGACATCAAGAGTTTAATCATAAATCTTTCAACAATACAGAACATACAAGATACAGAATACAGGTGGTACCAAGATTAAGTCCAAACACCTTAAGCTTCTTTAATTTGTCATCTTAACCCCTTAGCTCCCACGATCCCCCAGAAACAGAACCATTCATTGGTTCTCCACATTTTGGTTCTGAAGCAGAACATAGTTTGCAAGCCTTCCGTTGAAAATGCACAGAAAGGTGCCGCATTAAATACTGGCAGCTTTTCAATAACAGCTTTTTCTTTTTAGTCTGAGCTACTGTTTCTTGGAGAGTGTACAGGAAAAGCCGCACTCGCACCGAGCGACGCCAAGTGTTGGCTCTGAAACATGTAGAAACTGAATCTTAACAAAACTTTCAAATACAATCTACGAAACAAGCTGAAAATCTCCACCCGGACTTCACATTTAGTTTCTGTACAAGACATCCGAGCCTCCTTATTTAAACATTCAAGTATGTTCTCGTCTTATTTTAGGGTTGCGGTTCATTACTTCACCGCACGGTTAAGATGAGATAACGTTAAGTCTCGAAGTAAAACCGAAACATCCTTTAACACGGTAAACAGAACAGGAAGTCGATCTTATTATTCGCCGTTTGTGTAAAATGCAGAACGTTTCCTCAATCTTTTCCTGGACTTGCTCCGGTCTCTTGCATCTCTCTGATGATCGGCTGTCTCAGATCAAAGTGAGGTGTAACCTGAACTCCTGACTGCCTACAAATTCCTTCGAGCCCTTAAGCACTAAATTGGCCATAAGATCTCGCTTTCTGCTGCTTGTAAGTGCACAGTGGGTTCAGCTCTCCCACACTCACCTTAATGTAAAAAAAAAAGAAAAAAAAAAGGCGAATCTGTGAAGGGAATGGTGTTTTACAGAATCAGGAAGAAAAAAACCCTAGCGCTTCAACTTCTCTCAGTTTATCCTTAACTTTTCCCATAATAACTAGATGTGTGCTCATTTAATTACAAGGCTGTTAGTAAAGTCAGGTACTGATGTAGATGAGGTGAGGAGGACTGGGGTGCCACTCCAATTCACCCCAAAGGTGTTTAATAAGTTTTGAGTTTTAAAGTTGTGTTTTGAGTTGAGTTTTTTCTTGCCACAGAAGTCCCTGAGACTTCATGAGGAAGAAACCTTAAGAGGAAAAAAAGAATCGAAAAGGAAACTGTCCTCATCAACGAATGTCTATTTATTACAGTTCCAGAAAATTGCACCGGGTATCTAATAAGAAGTGCGAGCGTGATCCGAGCTTCAGTGAGGGGACACTATAAAAGCTACTCCGTGGTGGTCCTAGATGGAAAACGATGGATGGCTTTGTAAAGCCTTCTGTTTTGTGTCCATTCTCACACACCTCATCTTTCTATATATATAAATATGTATGTGCTGTTTGTTCTGGTGTATATCTTAAAGAGCATTACGTAGGTTATAAACACTGCTCATTCATTCCTTCTGCTCTAATTAAAGCTGCATTCCTCCACTTCACCTCGTCTCTCTAAGATTACTGAGACAAGTGAAAAATAGAGAAAGAGGAGGGGATACAGTGTTACAGAAGCTATTAATAGCTAATAAAGTACTGTAAGAGCTTGCTGTGGTATCACGGTGCTTCCCACATCACATGTTTCGCTTGGTATACACAATAAGAAAGAAGGATAGAATGGTGCTTTATGCTTGTCACATAATCTTCACAAAGTAAATTTCTTTCTTCTTATATCCTAGCAATTTTGGGAAGGTGGGGGTCCAAGCACAGGATTAGCCATTATACAGCTCCCCCTCGAACATTTAGCTGGGATAAAGCATTAAGCTGGGATGCTTCTTATAATTGGAATTCTCTTCCATATTCTATTCGAGAGGTTCCCTAGTGGTCTAGTGGTTAGGATGCGGCGCTCTCACCGCTGTGGTCCGGGTTCGATCCCCAGTCAGGGAACCAACTCCAGCCATTAGGGTTGCACAAGCCTTAGTGCCGTCCCAAGCCCGGATAAATGGGGGGGGATTTTGTTTGGAAGGGCATCCAGCGTAAAAACATGTGCCAAATCAAACATGCGGATGGTTCGCTGTGGCGACCCCTAATGGGAAAAGCCGAAAAAAAGTTTATTCTATTCGAGAATGTGACTGTTTGACCAATTTGATTAATTTTAACAGTTAAATAGTAGTTTGTCTTTATTTTTATGATTATCAATTAATTGTATGGTGTCCTTATTATTATGTCATCTGATAAATGATATTCCTGGCATTGTATACAAATGGAATGAAAAAGATCTTCTTAATCAGTTCAAGGTAGCGACATTATGGTACTGTAGAACTACAAATACGTAATTTTGGAAAAAAATCCACCCACTCATCCAAATGAATAAAGTCCAATGAATAGTTTTTAAACCAAACAATTAAGACTAAAAGGCAATAGTGTCTTAAAACATACTGAAAAACCAGTAACATACACGCTACTACTGTAGAACAAGACACACAAGTGGGACAAATCTGCAAGTTTGACGTTTAACATTTCTGTTCTTCTTTCTACCCTTGGATTTAGCCAGCGGCCAAGTTCCAAACCACGGCAGTTGCGTTAGCAAGGATTAGCAACAATTATCCAACAAACGCACTCTTTCTTCTTGCTTGTTGTTACAGAAAGGAAACAGATATCGACCTCTAGCCTCGCTCTTAGTCCAGGATAAGCGTCCGTTCTCCCAGGATCGTCCCTGGGTACTTCTGTAGCGAAAAATTAAAACCAGACCCGAGCAAATGTCAAATCAAAATGAGATCTGCCTCACTGAGGCTTGAACGTTAATAAAAACCAAGACGGGACACCACACACAGGCTTGATCAAATGAGATCTGCTCGAAGGAAATGAAAAGATTTCTCTGAGCGTCCTCAGAAGTTTCCTGCTATACTCTGACGGAGCCAACAGGGAACTGGGGATTTGCTCATGAGGCACATCAAAACCCGATGCTGGCTCATGTACAGGGAGATTTTTCGCTTGGAACATTTCCATTAGAAAAGAGCTCACCCTTGTGAAGGGTTGAAAAAGGACAAAAGGACGAGAGAACAGTGTGTCATTCCGTAAACGCTAGTCAAAACACTACCGACTTAAATCAAGACTACGTAAAACTGACCTCTGTATGAACCCTACCAATCAATAGACATACAAGTCTGGTGATCTGAGACTCCGATTACGAGTTGACTCCCAAAATGCCGTTTTGCTCCAGACAAGAATGTTTCTGTCTTGCTAAGCACCAGTGTCATTGGTAAAATATGCAGAGTCATGAATAAAATCAGAGCGCTGGGATTAAAATAGTGCAATAACCAATCTGGACAAGGCTCTCAATACAAAAAAAAAAGAAATGTAAAACCATGAGTGTAATCATTCCCAGATGTGACTCCTGGTGCAGTCGTTGTTTTTCCTCCAACTTTTTTGTAGACGATAGAGAATGCACAGATTACAAGAGGGCATGTATATATCTTTTCTCAAATTAGTCTAGTAAAGCAACACAGCTGTCGATCAAAAAAAACCTAAATGATTTGGTTTCATCTTTACAAAATCTGCAAGCCCCTGTATGCATTTCGAAATGGTACAGGTAGTACGCTTTTATTTCTTTGCTTTAGACAGACAAATCATCAATTTACTTAAATGCCTTCTGACTTCTAACGCATGGCCCCTTTCACAAACACGCCTTTGTAGTGCAACAAAGAAAAAAGATTCAATAAAACCAGAAGTTCTTTTCCTGTTCTGTCTCCAGGAAGGTGCAGCTTTACCTCTGCCATGTTAATATGTATCCATGTGACTCTCAGGACGCCCCTCGGCCTCCTAAGTGTTGTGATACGTCATATTCACGTAGCAGCAGTGCTGCAGAGAGAACGCGCTCGAGAAACAGTTACGTGACGAAAAATCAATAAAATATTGGTCACAAATTATTGTTTAAATTGTCAAATATATAAAAAATGATCCGTCATGATACATATGCCAACTACTTTACATAGGTCCTTAAAGGATTCATCCAGAAGGGCAAGCCAGGAACCTCAAGGAATTCACAAGACTCCTATAATTAAGATATTTCTAAAGTGAAAAAGGTTCTTTGGATGTGAAATGAGTCTCATATGCGCCTTTTTTGGACACGTTAAGGATTTATCCAAAGGGTATACCTGGGAACCGCAACACCAAAGAGCGTAGGGTTCTCTGGAAAGATAATGGCTTTTCAAAACAGTTCTTGTAAAACTAAATCCTTCTGTTGTTGGGTTCCACACTGAACCATTCCCCCAGAGAAGTAACCAAAGACTCTCTGAGACGTTCGCATTTTCCAAGAATGCATCATCGCTTCCCCAGGTCTGGCTTTCTAGTTTTTTGTTCATCTTTTTTCTTAGTTTCTGAGCTTTCTCCTCGTTATGTTCCGTTACAAAGCGAGCACTTGGGACATGGTGTTTTATAGCTTGTTCTCTACAATCACAGCACAGACATGGTGAAAGTACAGTAAGAGTCTTTGGTATACAAGACAAAAGTGAAAGAAAGGTAAAAGAAAATACAAGACGAAGCAAAACAAGGTAAGTGTACCATCTTGTCCTGCTTGGTGATGTCATCTGTTTAAAGTGAGAAGCGTGTGCATTCGGGTGCGTGTAATGGGGGGGGGTTGACAATGTTAGGCATCTGGAGCTGGTGTAAACATTACAGCATATCTCAGCTGTGTGGAAATAAACAGTGCGTGACAAACTAAACGGAGGCAGAAACAGAATTCATGATACTATGCGTCGTTAGCCCTGCATCCGCTAAAACGTCAAATTGGCTTGTAAAGTGATCAGGAAGTTCGGTAACGTAAACAGGCAGACGTGTCAAGAGACAGCTAAACAGAACCAGAGTGTTTATTTAGATGAATACAAATGGTATCATGTATTTTTTTTGTTTTTGTGCAAGACATATGTTGTTTAAATTGATACGAATGTCCCAGTGTAATTCTCTGCAGGCATATGACCAGGTTCTACAAACAACAGAGGTTTTAAATCCTAAACTACATGTTTATGTGTTTGTTTATTGCTTGTAACCTTATAAAAAAAAAAGAAAAAAAAAAAAAGACCAGTCATTGTTAACTAAGAGTCGTAAACCTTGTAAAGTGCCTTCGGTATACAATAAATAAGGTTAATGGGAAAAGAAACCACTCAGAGATGACAGCGTGGAGGTGAACAGGACTGCATTTCGAGCTCAAACAAGAAATAAATGTACATCATGAAGTCCTCATAAACACAAGGTTTTTTCCTCCTCACTGTAAGCGTTTTTGAAAAGCATGCAATAATGAGGCCCAGCCATGTTATTGAATAATGCACAACATCTCCATTCTAACATTTACCAAAGATTCTCAAAGCTCTCTCTCTCACTTTCTCTCTTTCTTTTTCTCTCTCTAGTTTTCCATGAGCTGTTACTCCTGAGCAAACCTGCAGAAATCAAAGAGCTGCCTAACCATTTTACTGCCACATGCTTTGCTTGGCAAGATGAAGACAGGAGGTTTCTCAAATCTCCACTTATCTCACAGCACCAGACCCAGGAAAAGCTTCATTTAGTGCACTTCATCTAGTGCACTTCCTCTAGCTGGCATGCTTAGGACCAGCTATAATCCGGTGGGTACAAGTAGAAAGAGGTACAATTAGAGTTAAAGGAGTTCAGCAATAAGAAAACACTTTGTCAAGGGGTTCTTTCAGGGGTCATTGAATAACCAGTGGTTGTACAATCCGACAATGTTTCTAATTGGAATCGTTTCTTAGAGCGAAACACTGTAAAAGTTTTTACATAGACACTTAAATGGCTCCCTATTGAGAGACAACTGAAGAACCCAGGAGCGATTCTAAATATTGAAATAAAAGGTTTGTATGATCTTTTTTTATTGTTGTTCTTGGCTGATGGGTCTTGCGCATAATTAGCAAGCTGTTCCAAAAGTTAAACCCACAGGTGCAATGATTTATTTAGAACCTTTGAAGGATAACCATAGGTATTTCCAACATTTTCTGCTTGAAACATTTTTATGGGGAAACCCTCTGTTGTAGGGTTGTTGAAAAAACCTTTATGGGTCACCCCTGAAGAATACTGGGGGGTTTCCATTTCTTGGAAGCCTTTATTAGAGAAAAATTTGTAGAGCTCTGAAATTGTTTTAATGCCAGGTGCACACTGTGCGGTTTTGGCAATGATTTGTTTATCTGAGATAAATTTAGAAAGCCCTAAATGATTCCTATAATCATTAAATTAATTCCAATTCCAATCTCACCAATTTAGGCAAAAAATTTACCTCATGATCTTAGGTTACAACATTTGTAATATGGATTTGAGTTGCGTAATTGGATCAAAAGTTGGTCACATGGTTGAATTTAGTTTAATTGCTTCAGACGATTACTTCACAATAACAGATTATAATCTTATGTGGGTGCTTCCACTAAAGCCAGGTGCACATTGGTTGATTTGGTTGTCCAAAAATCCCAAACTATTCTTATAATCCGAGGCTAAAGTCCGTAGTCTTTGATCGCCGGTTTGTTTATCGACCGCAGATTAATGACTGTTGCGTTTGTTTTTTTCCTCCGGTGAATTTCTATCAGAAAATTTCAGACTCTTTTCTTTAGTGTGACTTCTATGACGGATGTAAATTCAAAAACCAACAGGAGTGGCAAACCGATGAAGCGATTAGCGCAACAACTAAACCACCTTATGGAAAAAATGCCAAAATGAGTCAAGTGGACAGTACAGAAATAAGTGAAACGTATTTAGTTATGGAGTGTTTGCATGAAATTTTTTTTATAAAGGTTTGTTAATCTTTAACACAAAATTAATGCTACAGATATTGTTAGCAAAAGAACGTTGGTCTGAACGTGTCAAGGATTGATGAAATAAAATTTTGGACGAGTCTTTTTCTTGTGTGAGTCTGTTCTTTACTGTAATACAGTCTGACATTATAACCATTGAGATTCTACAGTGTGACATTGGGATCAGGTTTGAAGAGGCCGGCAAGCAACAATTGGCAAAAATCGCAACAAGAACCTTTTCTGAAAGTAAAAACCCTCAGTTTTAGAGTTCTAGTGTTCTCTTAATGATGACTTTTCTTCCTTTTTATAGAGGTTCTATTATGTAACCTTTTCTTCAAGTTGTAAGGTTTTGACATGTAGACTTCAGAGGGAAAACAAGTGTTTCTTAAATATTCAACTTTTCATACAAGGAATCTAAATTTGAAATCCTAGGTTCTACCCAGAGTGCATAGCTTCTAAACAATAAAATCCAATTTGGCATCCTAGATGGTTGGTTATTCAGATCTCTCCCAATGGATCAAAGGTATCAATTGAGAAAATGATCAAAGTAGAAACTTTTAACAAAGCGGGAACACTGAACCATCCTGGGATTAATGCGTGTTATTGTGACTGCAATAACTTCATATTAGTGCCGCAATTCATAAAAATATCCACAAAATCGCATTTCTGGAGCACAGGCAGAAGCCCTGATCGTAGAACCCAAACTGAGAACACAGCAATGGTGAGATCACATGGAATGGCTGTATGGCACATGAAAAAATTTGCTGAAACCCAAGCTTCAACAAAGATTATGTGGAAAAACCATCAATATTACATTGAGGGAGCGTCTGAGAGGAAACACTACCTGACAGCTGAGTGCAGACAGAGAAGACTATTCACTCAGGTTCTGTTCATCCATCAGTGAAAACATAACTCTCAATATGTGGTTGTGAGGATTGGACAGGCATTCGTGTAGGTGTATGTGAAGAAGTTCTCAACGTTCTTGGCACGTTCATGTTCTAAATATACATGCAAGAGCATCAGAGAAGGAACAAGCCAAGGGACGGAGTAATATTACAGCCACAAAGCTGAAAAAGCTGTTCCTGATAATGAGTGCTGAAGAATGAGAGGAGGATTAGCGAGGAGGAAAAGAAAGAGGAAAAAAAAACACACTTTCGCTATTCTGTTTTGGAAACAAAACAAATCCGATCGTGGATACCGTGGTCATTCCCTCTCCTCCCTGCTTTCGCTTAAGGGTGAATTAAATTGAATTTAACCTGTCTTTACATCCATACCAGAATCAGCTGCTGCTGCTTTTACATAAAGTGTTTCATTTATACATGTGACAAATTAATAACAGTGTTGAAGAATAAACAAGAAGAAAATAGAAACAGTGAGTGATAGTGGAGGGTTGGACAAGAGAACATGAGAGCTGTCAGGAAGAGATTGATGGAGCTGCTGCACATATCCTGAGCAAGTCTTGTGTGACATATGTGATGCATGAGGAAAAAAAAAAAATAGAAGGAAATGCTGACTAAAACATGAGGAATACTGAGAAAATCTGGGCTTTCCCCAAGTGTATCTACAGTACAAAACATGGGGTTTAAACTTTCCTCATGTTTGTATATGAAAAAAAAAATCCCTCAGAATTAAAAGCAATGATTAAGTACTGATTATATTATGTTTAGAAAACAGGATAAAGTTTTGTTTTGTTAATCTTAACTAGCATTAGCAGCAGCAATGGCTGGCTGTTAGCTTATGTATGTGAAAGAAGGCCGACAGCATTTAGCACTACACAAGTTTAGCACTAGACAAGTCATGTGACAAAGGATATATCCCACCATATAAAACAAAATCCCACCCCATCTTACCTCAACCCCCATCCAGAAACTGGCCAAGAATTGATTAGGAAGCATAATGGATGAAACATCCAAGAAAAATCTTATACATTTATTTATACAAAATTCCCACAAATCTTGTTTACTGTCTGCTTTGTTAGTCAGATCTGGATCATGTATGTCTGAAGACGAGGTAAATCCAAGACTACAGACTCAGAGATTTTTGTCAAGGTAGTTTGCATTCCTTCTTTCGACCACATGACACACACATACACAAACACACACAAACCAGTCTGCAAAAGTGTTTTTTTTTTTTTTTTTTTTCCTTAAACAAAGGTTTCTTTATAGATGCAAGTCACAAGAACACTCAATATGAAGAAACACACTTTGGAGCTCTTCTAACTTATTGTTTTGGCTACTGTTTGAGGGAATCAGGATTCGAGTCAAGAGATTAGATATCGGTTGGTTGGGGGGAGGGGTCAAAAGTCACGTAGCTAGTTCAGGGCATGAGAAGATGATTAAAGGTGATGAACATGTGATCTGGCTTCTCTCTGCAGGAAGCTCACAGCTAACAGGTCAGATATTCTCCTGAATTGGCACGTTAACGTATGGAAAGCTGACCCTTAGAGGGTCCCAATGCTCGAGTGAAACCTGCAAACAAGACAATGATGGTGGAAACATACAGGAACAACAGAAGAAGATTGGATAAGAATGTGGTAAAAAAAGAAGATAGTGGAAAAATAAACCAGAAGAGCAAGATGAAGGAGAAAATAGAGCAAGTGAAAGTAGAAGAAAATTGTGTAAGAGAGCAGGACAGGGTGTCTATGTGGTCAGCAGATGTCTGGAGGAGCAGGACAATGTGATGATATAGCCAGTAGATGTCTGAAAATGCAGGACAGGGTGATGTCATCAGTAAATGTCAGGAGGAGCAGGACATGAAAACGTATGTAGTTGGTAGGTGTCTAAGAGCAGGATAGGGTGATGATGTAGTCAGTAGATGTCTGGAGGAGCAGGACATTGAGACTTATGTAGTCAGTAGGTATCTAGGAGCAGGACAGGGTGATGATGTAATCAGTAGATATCTGGAGGAAGAGATCATGGAGATTAATGTAGTCGGTAAATGTCTAAAAGCAGGAAAAGGTGATGTAGTTAGTAGATGTCAGAAGAAGCATAACAGGATGATGTATTCACTAGATGTCTGGAGGAGCAGGACAGGATTAGGTCTAGGTGATCAGCTGCTAGAAGCTGCATATGTGTGTTGCGTTAAGGGCCTCCAGCATTTTCCTCAGCGCTGCGCTTAACACTATCAACAGGATGTTTCTGCGTTTGATGGGGTAGCAGTTTAAACATTTCTCTCCATCTGGACATATCTGGCTGCAGAGCTTTCGGAGGATGCTCGACAACAACTCAGATGTGTGTGTGTGTCATGTGGAGAAGAGAGTGAGATCCTGGCAACATAATCCAGCCTGTTTTTATGCTTTAAACCACTGAGGGGCTGCAGATGGAATAAAGGGGAACATTAGAGAAAGAAAGAGAGAGAGAGAGAGAGAGAGAGAGAGAGAGAGAGAGAGAGAGAGAGAGAAAGAGAGAGAGAGAGAGAAAGAAAGAGAAGCTGAAGTAACAGCACATCTTTCAGGCTTTCGTCATGGCCACTTTCATTCACTGCACCTCACTGCACCACATCCTCTTCCCCCCAATCTATCCACCAGCCACGGAAATGACAGAGTCGTGCGGAAAACAGCGGAACCAAGGAAGGAATTTAACCCTCATGTGTCACGCTGTTACAGGAAAATAATCAGCGGCAAGGTGGTACAATAGAGCGGGGGTGCTGTTATCACCCCAAAGTGGATTACATTAAATTCAACTGATTATATACCCAAGCAGCCGAATCTGTAGTGAAACCATTTTTCCAAGAAATTAAATAGAATTATGATACAGCAGAATACAGGTAAGAAAAAGACAAACTGACATGTTTTTCAGGCTGTATCTTCACTAATCATTTTCATTTAAAAACGCTCCTCGTCAGCACTTTCCTTTTCAATTGTTTCCCAAAAGTTGCTCATCCACATCGCAAAGTCTGAAAATGTTAACTTCCCTGTACCGAAAAAGTAAAACACTTCGACCTGCAACATTTCCGCCCGGCATTTGTTTACTCTCAATAACTTACAATTCGTCGTTTTTTAAAAGTCTCCATTTTCACAGTCCCCGATGCGAAAACACTCTTTCAGTGTTGACGGGAGGCCAAAACGGCAAGAAAGAAAAAAAAAAAAAAAAAAAAACTTTAGCGTGGACATGGCTTTAGCCTCTTAGAGCTAATTTGGACTTCGTTGAAACAAATGGGTTCTTGTTCTATTGTCTCTCGGTTTCTCAGTCTTTAAAATAACAGACAAAAAACAAATATCCCCCGAGAATCCAGAGAAGCCAATAAAGCTGAAAACCAAGTTTTTCCTTACTTTTTGGAAACATCCTGTCGCTATAGCAACGACAAATTCAAAACATGTCTGTGCTAACATCACCCATCGCCTTACACCAGTACCATTACAAGAAACGATTCAAGAGCTTCGAATAAAAAATTCAGCAAAAATGGATGTGAGCTTCATTGCTAAGATCATCTCCTCTGTCTGGAAAAGAAGCTGACTCGAACAGACCGCAGAACAGAGGAAAAAAGCCTGAGGGCAGAACAGATGAGCAGGAACTAGAGACAGAGAGAAGAGATAATAGGAGGGCAGGAGACAGAACAAGAGAATGTTAAAGAGGGTGAGACATGGCCAATGAGGGGTCTCGGAACGCAGGCGATCGGTGAATCCAGAGGGACACAATGGCTTCCACATGGCCACTAAGCTCTACCAGATGGGACCGGAGAAGATGAAACAGCACTATCATCGAGAACGATCTGGGACACAGGGACAAAACAGAGCTTCATAGGGAAGGAACGAGTAGAACAAAAGAGTGAAATCGAATAGTTTCACGATATTGAGGATGGAAAAGGGATGATGAGAAGATTTGAATAAAGGAGGTAAACTCAGGACCTGTCAAAAACCCTAGATGTGAAGAAAGAGGAAGACAAAGGTCAACAGAAGTGTCCTGTGAGTTTTTCCTCCTCCGGTTTTTATGGCGTGCTCAGCTACTGTTAACATCGCAGGAACATTCCGCTACCTGATTTATCGCGCTTCCCTAAAGGGAGACTTGCTGCATTTAGGGCTATGACACAAAAACACACAGTCGGTTCCAGAATATTCTCTTGATTTATTGCGCTGACGGGGAAAGAAACCGGTCCCCGGTGGGGAGAAAAACTCTTCTCAGCTTCCCCCTCGGGCCGCTGTTTCGTCCACAGCCCAGAAGCCAGGGCAGGATGTTGAAAAGTGTGAGAAAGCCAAAGCTTTTCAACCACCTTTCAGCTCACGGAAAAAGAGAATAAATAAAATATACACTCGTATGTCTCTCACACACACACACACACACACACACACACAACACAGACATGCAATACATTAATTTATCTTATACTTTATTGTCCAAGCTGGGCATGGGTTCCTCAGGAGTTCTGGGGACATCTGAGGGCTCAAACAGTAACACAACATGCTGAAAAAATGCTCAAAAGAACAACGAAGAGAAAAGGTAGGACAAGAAGATGAAAAAAAAGACAGAGGGGGGTGAGGTGAGGAAGAAAAAGACAATGAAGTGGAAGGAAAAGAAGGAGAGGATGAGAAATAAGTAAAGTAAAAAATGATATGAAGGAGATACCAAGGAGAAGATAAAAAAGAAGAATAGAAAAGCAAGAGGAAAAAGAGACAACTAAGAAGATGAACTAAATATAGAGAAAAAGACAGCAGTCCTGAGAAGCAGAAAATAAATAAGAGGATGAGCAAAAAGAACAACTAGAGGAAGATAAAAAGTAAAAATAAATAAATAGAAGATAGAGACAAAAAAGAAGTGGAAATAGAAGGTTAAATAAAAAAAAAGTAGGAACAGATGAAAATGAAGAAGAACCTCTATTAAGATGGATACAAAGAAAATAGGAGAAGAAAAAGAAGTATATGATGATAAACAAGAAGGCAAAGAAAAGAAAAAAAAGAGATAAGAAAATTGAACAGATGAAAAGGTGAAAAAGAACAAAAAAACCAAGAAGGATGAGGTTCAGAAAACAAGATGAAATAAGATGATGATAATGAAGAGAAAAAAGATGATGAAGATGAAAAACGTGATGTAGATGATGCTGTTAATAAAGAAGAAGAAAAGGATGAAGAAGGAGAGGAAGATGATGATAAACAGGTTGAAGAAAAATGATTGGGCCACTATTCGCCCCTTGAGCAAGGCCCTTAACCCTCTGTGGTCCAAGGGGCACAGCTTCTTAAGATCACTGGGATATCCAAAGAAAGAATTTCACTGTGCTGTAATGTAGATGTAACAAGTATAAAGCATCTTTACCTTCACTAAGGTGCTGTTTACACGTAATCTCTAACGCCAACACGTCTTAAATTACCTTGATATCACACGCTTTGCCTTCAGGTGGGGATTTTCTTCGAACAAATCTTTTAATCATGTTTTTGACTTCGTTCCCTGCTGGGATCTTCTTCAGATTATGCTGTAATGCCTAAAGATATACATTACAGTGACTTCAATATGCGCCGATTTGTGCAAAGCCCACTGCTTTGTTAGCTTTCTTAGCTAAGAATTTCTAGAACTGTCAAAACAGCAGGAGCTAGATTTTCTCACCGAAGGTGACCAGTAACACTGGTAAAGTAGTTAAATCCAAGGTTAGTGAGTGGGTAAGGGTCAAATAATCTTTTTTGGCTTTTAATTAAATTCGGTTTTAATTTTATAGCACAGTAAAGAATATAGTCCAAAATCAGCTTTACAGAATTAAACTGAATATACATTTTAGCGTCATAGATTCTCTATCGAGGTGACAATGGGGAGAGAGAAACTCATTGAGATGGTATGAGGAAGAAACCTTAACAGGAACCAGAGACCATTACCATCCTCAATACCGAATGTCCATTCATTATAGTTCCATCAGTGTTGAGGTGATTGTTCACTGATGGACTCTTGAGTGCAAAACTGTTCATAGCTAAATGTCAGAAAAATCTTCATGGTTCATATTGCTGGGCTCACACTGGGCGATTTATGGAAGAGTCCTTTACGATTGTTGCTTGTCAGAATGTACGAACATGAGCCCAGTGTCACACTGTAGGGTCTCGGTGGTCATAATATCAGACTGTAGACAGTCAAAAAAAGACTTGCCTGAAGTTTTACATCATCAATCTGTGACACTTCCAGGCTGCTGTTCTCTCGCTAATGATAGCTAGCTGTGATATGATAGCTAGCTGTGATACCATAGCTAGCTGTGATACCATAGCTAGCAGAAAATCTGTAGTGTTCATTTTGTTTATGACACATGCCTAAAGTAACCTCACACAACACACTGTCCACCTGACTCGTTTCAACACTTTCCCTGAGGTGGTTTAAAGTTGATGTGCTAATTGTGTCATCAGGTTTGGTGTCTGTAATCTTTTGCCAGAATCTCATCAGAGAAAAAAAAATCTCTCAATGACCATCTATTGGCTATCAGTGAACATGTCAAACCAGCGATCAAAGACTACAGATTTTAGCCTTGGACCTTTTAGGACACACCCCCAATTTTTTCCCAGACTGTGCTGCCTGGTAAAATTTTCTTCCTGGTAATAAACTCACACACATCAAACAAATGTGACCATTTTATGGCTCCTTCTTTCTTGTTGAAAACCAGACCTTCTGGACCTTTCATGGTTTTCTGTTCAGGAGAGGAATTTGAAAACCGCTAAATCACCCTGTACAATGAAAAATCTGAACATGAGCAGCGTAAGCCAGGGCAACCTGATCATGTGTGTTGTAAAGCACTCGAGCTGACGTTGACATCTGGACCAAACCCAAAGTGGGGAAATGAAGCAAGTGCAAGATACATTTCAGAGTGTTGGAGCAGGAGAAGAGAGAACGAAGGTCGTGCTGTCAGTGAAAAGAATTCAGCAAAGACTCCATGCTTCTAGACAACAAACTGATTCATTGAAAAAGACAAGGCGAATATTTTGGCATCCGTTTTGGAAAGCGGTGGGCTCCAGAGTGAACATTGGTGCTGAACACAGCAAAAACAAGAACCCAGGATTCCAGACTGTCCAACTTTTCACCTCGAGTTTAGAGCATCTAGACAGCACAGCCAGAGGGATTATCTCGATGGCCGGTGAGATAAATATACCCGCAACGACAACCACAAAATGTCTACCCTTCACTCCAAATCGGGGTCCTGAACTCCAGCGAAGAAATTCTTTCGAAACATCCAGATGTTACAAAAAAGCTACAGTGTCCTCCATCCCCAAGTCGGAGAATTCAACATAACATTAGTCTTCAAACGAGACGCCATGTATTAGGGATGTGCATCCCCATAACTGAGGCCGATGTGATTCGCATCTCCATGCATAGCCAACAATATGATACAATTAAAATAAATATGAAGCAGTTATCAGTACGGTACGATTCCCTGATACAATGCAGTGTGATCCGATTTCGATTTGATACAACACACTGCAATTCAATGCAATATGACGAAATAGAAAAAAATCTTATTCTATGCCAGCAAGCAGATTTCACTGGAGAGACAAGACAAGATAACAGAGGTAAAGAGCTACGTTGTTTTCTGACCCGGAGCAGAGTTTATCAGACAAAGGATCCGACGAAACACGTCTGCAAAACATGCAACATTCTTTATCACATGAAACGCAAACAAAAACAACACTGTGTGAGGGAATATGGGTAAAATAATCAAACAGTAACATAGGGGCAGGTACACAGACATTTTTCTCTCGCTCAGCTTGAGGAATTTGAGGTGCAACACAAAGAAGGAGATATTTTTCGAGGTAGATATGATCTGGTAACCCTTCCCCCATGCCGGCCAGCCTTCGGAGCGCACCTGCACGGCAGTAACAGACAAGAACAATGAGAACAAGGCCATCGAGGCTGGCGTTTGATGTTTAAATGATCAGGGCTCTCGACACCACAGTGCGGTTTTGTCTCCGTCTTTGTCCTGGAGATGTTTTAGAGTTCCGCAAGAGGGTGTGGGTCGAGACCCGCAGAGAGACGGCTTGACCACAGACCACACAACACCGGTTAACTGCTTCTGCCTCAAAACAACCTCAGAGCTTTCTTTTTCAAACCAGACGCACAAGTGACGCCCCCTTTACCCTCACCACAAAAAGAGTGTGATGTCTGAGAGGGCTCCTGGGAATCATACACTGCTGAGGAGCATGTGGAACCATTTAAAGGACTTTTATTTATATATATTTTTATTTTAGTTTTTATTTATTTTCACATTAAAGTATTATTAATGCTATCATCATCATTATTATTATTATTATTATTAATTATCATACATTTTTTATTTTCTCAAAATAATTTACATATGTTTTTTCAAAAATGTAAAAAAACATTGTGTTTCAATGTGCATCATTTCATTTATTTTATTATTCAAAAATATTAACATTTTACCTCATTTTATTGTATTTTTAAATTATTTATATATTTATTTTTTTAAGGTTTTTTTATTTATAATTTTATATATTTTATCTACAATTTATCTGCAAATTTTTCAAACATTATTGTATAATTATTATTAAAATGTATTACTTTATGCTTATTTATTATTTATTTGCTTTTTTTTTATTTATTCCTTTTTTTTTTTTTGTTACTTATTGCTAAAGATTTTTTTAAGGATCATGGATTTTTCACACTGATTTATTTTTCACAGGTTTTTTTTCCAAGTTAATTTATTCCCCATGTAAGTTTCTTACATTTTTTTATTTTTCACAAAGAAAGCCTTAATCATCTAAAGAACCCTTGCGGAACCTTTTTTTTTTTAAAGAGTTGTGTTAATGCATTTTCCTGCCAAACTATTAATGGTCTAGAAACTTTTTTCTTTGCTATATCAGCCACGTGGGATTGGACAGTCATATATACAGCACATTGCATGATGGGATCATGTGACACGTTTAATACGTTTGGAGAGAGAGTCTGGGCACTGGGGAGCGTAACGAAACCGGGTTTCATGGGTTTCAAGTTTGAGACGGCGAGAAAGTATGCAGAATTTTCTGGTGGGATGATAAAAAACAACATCCTGTCACCTCTTCTTCTTCTCCACCCGTCCCTGATGTACAGAATAATAAAATAATATTGTGTTTCAATGTGCATCTTTTTTATTAGCAAGAAACACCATTAACATTATTTACCATCAAATAAAATACACTTTTTTTCCAAAAGTTTGTGGACACCTGACCATAAGACTGGTATGTCACCTTTTGAACATCCCATTCCACATTGAATTATGAATCACGTTCAGTGTGGAGACTCGAGTGTGTTTATGGAGATTCATTCAGCCACATGGTTGTTAGTAATGTCAGTTAGTGATGTAGGTGAATTGAGGAGACTTGGAGTGCAGTCAACATTCACATTCTTCCCAAAGTTTCTACATGTTCCAACTCATGTAAAGCGTATCTTCACAGAGTTTATTCTACTGCATCCAAAGACGTCCTATACAGTTGTGTGCCTCCAATTTTGTGGTAAAAGTTTAGGAAAGAACCACATATGGAAAAGTCAGATGTATCTCGTGTTGGGCCCTGAAGGCCCTCGGACGACTTTCTATCCCATGTAGCGAGCAAAGTCACGTTTCAGTGTTTAAGCAGTGGGTTTATTGAGTGATTCTTCTTTTTTTTGCCGTTTCCAACTACTTTTCTGCCGTCTGCAAAGACAACATCTGCTACTTAGAGATGAGGGAAGGAGGGAAGCGTCTAATTAGCCCTCGATTAAACTAATTGGCCTCTTATTGACTGACTTCCGACTCCAGAGTAAAATAAGAGACTGAGGGAGAACATTCACATGGAAAGCTCAAAACGAACCACCAACGGCTTCAGAGTCATCGAGGAGCAACAGGATTTAGGGTCGACTGATAGGGAATCATAAGTGTTTATGTCAGTAGTCCTTCTGTCTGTTGTCTTGTTTACTGGTTTACTACCATTTCAGATCCCAGAGGACTCAACTCAACTTGGAAGTTCAGAAAGCTTCATTGCTATAGTTCACAAAAAGGTCTGAAATGGAGTTCCACCACTGGTGCTTTCTGTTCCTGCAGAAGGGATTTCTGTTGTTAAAGAACGATCTGTAGATTTGGTTTTGATGCTCTGTGGTGAAAAATGGTGAATACGATAAAAATGTATATTACTTTCTCCATAAAAATGAGAGCTGGCTTACACAACTTGAAGTCTACTGAAATAAAACTACCTGTGAACTACAATTTCTTGAATAATGCAATAATTGTGAGCATGCACTACAACTGAACACCAAGACAAGCTCTTCCTTTCCCTTCACACTCAGGGATTGTTCAATTTTAATGATGAGGGCTTCAGGCTCTTGTGACGTCTCTGACTTAAGTTCTCATTCCTATATCAATATCAATAAGAACACGGAATTATTCTGATGCATCCTTGAAGAAAATATGTTCCATTCAACCTGACAGGAATTCAGCCTTCATTACCTCAGGCAGCAAAATAACGAGAGGGTCTCAGAGACTGTAAGCTAACATGTAAACTCTTTCAAGCACAAAAAATGAAAGAAAGAAAGAAAGAAAGAAAGAAAGAAAGAAAGAAAGAAAGAAAGAAAGAAAGAAAGAAAGAAAGAAAGAAAGAAAGAAAGAAAGAAAGAAAGCAATAATTAAAGACAGAGAGAAAGAAAGAAAGAAAGAATGAATGAATGAAAGAAAGAAAGAAAGAAAGAAAGAAAGAAAGAAAGAAAGAAAGAAAGAAAGAAAGAAAGAAAGAAAGAAAGAAAGAAAGAAAGAGAATGAAAGAAAGAATGAAAGAAAGAACTGCCATGACTACAGATGGTCCTTTGATTTGACAAACCCAACCAGAGCTCTGCTGCTTTTGTGAACCGCCTGCCATGTTCTCAGCATGAACAACACGAGTTTCTTGCGGTTTAATCGACTTGGTGTCATTTGTTGTCAGGTATAAAAAGATGGTACAGGAGATGAGTTTGTGGAGAAGGAGAAGGAGGAGGAGAACACGGGATGGACATGAGACACTCTGGCTCACGTTAAAGACATTCCTGTGCAGCGGCGGTCATCGGGAACGTTATCCCAGAGGTCCTTGTTTCTCAGACCTGGAACTCGACACTGCGTGACTGTGGTGTCACCGGCTCGCTCGCTCTTTTCTCTCCACGTGACACTCGATCCGTCTTTCTCTGCTCTCAGGAATGCATCCTCGTTTTCTCACTCTTCTTCTCCTCCGCTTTTATATTCTGCCTTTTCTCCCAGTCCTTCTCCCTCAGGCACTCCACTGTGCTACACAGGAGTTTTCCTGTCACAGAGGATTCATCCCTCTGATGGAGAAATCGGATCTCTACACCAGACGCCCCGCTCAGGAGCAGATCTGGTCAACATCAAGCAGAAGTACAGAAGTGAAGGCTAAGTGGTCCGACTGCTCGGGTCTCACAAGACCG